>NC_091200.1:9840200-10152700 GCF_040958095.1 Procambarus clarkii | reverse complement strand
CCCTCCCTGTCAATCACACAAGCATCTTCCATCTTGTCTTGAGGCTGATAATTGTGGAGTGACCCGCCCGCCGCTACACGTGTCCCCGGCCTCTGCCACACCCTTCCTCTCCCCACCGTCTTCCCGTCCTCCCTCCTACTAGTGATTGTTTCCCCGTCCCCGGGTGAACTCCACCCAGGTGCACCTCACAGTTCACTACCACCACCTCAACTGTTACACTGTTCATGGAGTTTGTGTGTACTCACCTTGTTGTCACTTAGTTGTGCTGCTTGCTGGGGTTCAGCTCTGGCGTTTTGGTCCTGCCTCTCAACTGTCAATCAACTGGTGTACAGACTCTTGAGCCCATTGGGCTCTTTTCAAATCTACATTTGAAACTGTGCATGGAGTCTGCCTCCACTTATGCTACCTGGAAGAAATTTTGCTGACCTGGAGAGCGTGCAGAGATCCTTTACTGCTAGAATCCACTCAGTAGAACATCTAAACTACTGGGACCGACTAAAATGCCTAAATCTGTATTCTCTTGAGCGCAGGCGGGAGAGATACATAATAATTTACACGTGGAAAATAGTAGAAGGGCTGGTCCCAAACCTGCACACAGAAATAACACCACATGAGACCAGAAGGCATGGCAGGATGTGCAGAATACCCCCGTTGAAAAGCAGAGGTGCAACAGGTACTCTGAGAGAGAACTATCAACATCAGAGGCCCGAGACTGTTCAACACGCTTCCGCTACACATAAGGGACATAACTGGCCAACCCCTCACAGTGTTCAAGAGAGAGCTGGATAAACACCTCCAAAGGATACCTGATCACCCAGGCTGTGAGTCATGCGTCAGGCTGCGTTATAATGATTCAACAGCCAGGTTGACCAGTCCAGCAAGGCAGAGGCCTGGTCGACGACCGGGCCGCGGGGACGTTAAGCCCCGAAATCATAACAAGGTAACCACAAGGTAACCTCCACCACATCACTGCCTAGTGCATTCCATTTGTAAACTACTCTGACACTGAACAAATTATTTTTAATGTCTCTGTGGCTCATTTGAGTACTGCGTTTCCATCTGTGTTCCCTTGTTAGTGTTCCACACGTGCTAAATAGTTTCTTTGTCCACCCTGTTAATTCCTCTGAGAATTTTTTAGGTGGTGATCATGTTTCCCTTTATTCTTCTGTTTTCCAGGGATGCGAGGCTTCCGCAGCCTTTCCTCATAGCTCATACCTCTCAGTTCTGGGACTAGTCTGGTGGCATACCTCTGAAACTTCTCTGAACGGTGTGTGTGTTTGTGTATGTGTGTATTCGCCTAGTTGTATTCACCTAGTTGTGCTTGCGGGGGTTGAGCTCTGCTCTTTCGGCCCGCCTCTCAACTGTCAATCAACGATCAATATTTTTTCCATACCCCCCTTTTCCCAAGGAAGCAGCCCGTAAGAGCCGTTTAACTCCTAGGTACCTATTTACTGCTAGGTAACAGGAGCATCTGGGTGAAAGAAACTCTGCCCATTTGTTTTCCGCCATCGCCGGGGATCGAACCCCGGTCGCCAGGATTATGAGTGCTGAGTGCTGTCCACTCAGCCACCAGGCGCTGTGTGTACTTTACTAGTTGTGCTTGCAGGGGTTGAGCTCTGGCTCATTGGTCCCGCTTCTCAACCGTCAATCAACTGATAAATGTGGATCATATCCACATTTATCAGTTGGTTTCAAATGTGGATCATATCCACATTTGAAACTGTGTATGGAGTCAGCCTCCACTGCAGCGCTTTCTAATGCATTCAATTTACTAACTACTCTGACACTGAAAAAGTTCTTTCTAATATCTCTGTGGCTCATTTGGGCAGTCATCTTCCATCTGTGTCCCCTAGTGAGTGTGCCCCTTGTGTTAAATAGTCTGCCTTTATCCACACTATTAATTCCCATGAGAATCTTGTATGTGGTGATCATGTCGCCCCCTAACTCTTCTGTCTCCCAGTGACGTGAGAGACAGAAGTCTCTCCTTCTGTAGTCCCGTAGTCTCTCTCGTAGCTCATACCCCTCAGTTCGGGTACTAGTCTGGTGGCAAACCTTTAAACCTTCTCCAACTTCCACACATTTCCACAACGTGTGTGTGTGTGTCCCCGTGCGTGCGTGCGTTGGGAGGGGGGTTATCTCTAAACTAAAGATCAGTATGTTATCTAAGAATATTGATAACCATTGAGCACATTTGATAGCGTGGTGGTGTGGCGGGCATGAACCCAAGATACGGGAGGTGTACGAGGTTAGGGTGGTTGAGTGTCGTGTAGGTGTCAGTGTACACAAGATTACATCCGAGAACCCGGCCAGTCCCGGAGACCAGTAATGCAGGAAAAACGTATGAAAAAATGCAGGGTGACGAGTCGGTGTAAGTACGTAATTGTTGCAAATTAGTGTCGCTTATTAATAGAGAGCCTAAGGGGAAGACGCCGGCGGGGTGGTAGGAGTGATTGTGATGCAGGCGGAGGATATGACCAAGGCTGGTGGGGTGGTGTGGATTGTTGCCAGATTGTACAGCATCCGGCCGGGTGAGGTCCTCCATCCGGCTGCCCTCCCTCATACCACCCGTCTCACCTTCCTCCACCCTCAATGACACTTTATTGCCCCTGCACTAACCTTCAAGAACCAGGAGAACACACACACACACACACACACCACCATAGTTCCCACTTCTCGCAAACTCCTGTTAGTGATTAAGAAGAGAGATGATAAAGCATTATGAGATCGTTCCCCACCAAGACGCACAGAAAACACAACACTTTGTGTACACCTCTGCCACCCTCTAGAACCTCCACCCTCTGCCAACAGTCTTCCAGTACCCTCTAGTTCTTCCTCAATGCTGCCAACAGTTTTGACACCACCAGCTCTTTATAGATCAACAAATCATGGATCCTTGCAGCTCCACTTTGGAGCTCAAACATCTTCTATCAACAAACAACTCCACCAAATCTACCTATCTGCTTCCTCAGACGCAAGAACCAGTACCAGATAGTCTTCCTCCCCCCCCCCCCCCCACCACCCCACACGCCTCCTTGGCCCCCATGTACTGGCGGGCCACCAGCGGGGGAGACATGGGGCCCAGGAGCACATTCTTGAGACCTGCTTCTTGCCGCGGCCCCCCACAGCTCCTGGTGTACCACCACAATACACACGGTACATGGCTTCTTTATCACCTGACTTTCTTATTTAGCTTCTGTTATTTTGGAAGTTACAACTATGTGTATATGTGGTATGTTTATATATGTTATATTTATATATATGTTATGCTTGTTTGTGGTCCCAACACCTCATGACTTAGGAACAAAACCGTTTTTTTCTGTGCATTGCTTTTTTTCTGGAATGGATTTAGTGGGAGTAGCGCTCGCCTTACATTCCTCAGTCACGAAGGTTGTTCCTTCTGTTCTTGCTGCTTGTTGTTGCTTGCCGCTTGTCCTCCCACTCGTCTGTAATGGCATGCTGGTGAAGCCCAGGCAGTTCAAGAAGCCCCAATTTTCCGACAATGTCGGAATTATCGGGCGCTTATTATCCAGATAAAGAGCAATACAATTCGTTCAAACTCTTCAAATGTGCAGGATTAAAGCTTGCACAATCTCGACATAGCAGCGGTGAGTGTCCCCATTACCTGCGATTATGTGTGTTGTACGCCAAGGTCGCCATCAGTGTGCCCACTGAGCGTGACATTGTAACGTAGTGTGTGTGCGGAACACCACAGTGCTCAGTGTCTATACAGTATACCTAGGTCATAAAAGTATTTGTGTGTACGTCTGATACCATACTACTTGTGAGGGAGGAAATGTATATGTTTACCTCTCAGAATGTTTGGTAATATGTTTATTTGTGATGTGTGTCTATGTATATATTAACACGTTGTACTGAACGGGGTGAGAATAGCTTGAGCTACCTCATCCCTTTGTGTGTATTTTACCTCAATAAACTTATTTCAATTTCAATTTCAATTTCAACAGTGCTCAGCCCTGGAACATGGGTGTGCTCGGCCCGCAGACTGTGCCGCATGTCGGAATGCTCATGTACCTAAATATGTAAATAAAAAAAAAAAAGGAGACCTGAGATAATACATGCAAAGTTTACTAGTGCGGGCTGCTAGTCGCACGTATAACTAGCCGTCTTGAGGGATGGGGGGGGTCTCGACACACTATATAACCCCTCATATAGTATAGGGGAACTGAATGTATGCAGGTGGGCCACAATATGTTTTTAACCATGAAGGCTCAGGGAGTGCCGGGAGGCCAGGTGTGTGTTGGACAACTGCCAGAGAATGTGTTGGGGCAGTCATATATTTTGTTGACACGTAACTTACAAGAGCGCGGGAATTGTAACATCATTCATAAAATGCATTAATTAACATAATGTTACAGTAAATATTAATGTAAGAAAATTTGCAGACGTGCTATGCAACTCAATGATGACAAAATTATATGGCCAAGTCTAGGAGAAAAACACTTATGAGTATTAGTCAGTAATTGTTATGTTGGTAAATGAGGCTGAGATCATAGCTTCGACCAGAGAGCATCATTACTTAGGGTGATGTGTTATTGTTTACGAATATATTCTTTATGCACAGAACTCTTTATATATGGGGACATAAGCAGAATGAATCCTAATGTAATCTTTCATATAATCCAATATAATCATAACATTACTTTGTCCTGGTGATAATAATTGTTTATACTGTCCAGTGTTGCTACCAAAAAATGAAAAAAGTAAATCTCCGGCAGTGAGAAGATTCCTTGTGAACATAATATTGAGGTCATTGAAGATATTAAACTATGCAGTTGGATGACGTGCGTAAACAAAGGTCTTATAAACACGGGCCTTTAAACAGTTAAAGGAAGACAAAACTGGTAACAAAAAATAAAATTTAGGATGCAATGTAAAGACTGATTTTGTCAATGCAATTCTAGACAAGTGGATCAGACTGCAAAGTGACGTCACTGAAGCAAATATTTTGGTAGGTGTTAGATATAGTATATGGGGCGTGTGTCGTGCGCCAGTAGGTCTAGTAGAGCCTTCTTTTATTGTGTGTGTGTTTGAGTATGTGGGTGATGGCGTATTAGAGCCACAAATTGGTATACTTTGGTGGTGGCGTGCAAGGAGGTATGCTCACACTGGGCCCGTTCCTTCACACTGGAGGTCTGAACGAGGGTGTGCTAACACCATAGAGTTGTACTTCTGGCCAGTGATACATTTTATATAACCCATCATAATGAGACAGACATTGCAGCCAAATTAGCGTGTAACAAAGATGAAATTGAATTAGATCTAGGTATCCCCATCTCTACTGTCAAAACTATATTGGTCCAAACACTCAGGTCTGACAGGAAAGAAATTATTGACTCCCAACGACCTGAAAGCACTAGTATAAAAAGCTATGATTTGTTCAGATCTGAAACCTATATCTATGGGCAGCATAAAACGTCGACCAGACTGTGCGACACAGTGGTTGCCAGGATCAGGTTGGGTTACCGTTACCTGTGGCAGGTGGCTGCAGGTGACGGGTCTCCCAATCCTGAGCACTCCAGGTGCAAACTGTGAGCAGGAACTACGGCATGATCTCCCGCACTACATCACTGAATGCCCAGTTATTAGACCTTTCAGACCAGTTGGCATGAGATACCTGGAGCTTTGCAATTACTTTATTCACTCTCGTGTTCTTGAAGATATCCTCACAGTATACCCAAAATTTGCCAGTGCAGGCTACTGAACATATGGCCCTGTATGACTAACCATCCTGCGAGATGGGGACTTTTAGTACCACTGCTACCTTATTCACTCTTGTGTTGATGATATCCTCATAATGTACCCGGAGTCTGACTGTGTAGACTGCTTATCACATGCCTCTGTATGACTAACCATCCTGTGTGATGGGGATTTTAGCATCACGTAATTAGCTTTTTGACACACTGTACTCCACTTCATATAGTCTAGGACAGCTGCACAAATGCAGATGTACCTAATGTATTAAAAAAATTAATAAATATTTGAGACTTAGGCACTTACATAACATTAATCCATAGAAATTATTACATCCTGTGAAGTGTACATAACCAACAGGTTCACGAGTTAGCTCCTGTAGCAGGTTTAATTTAAACAGGACTAACATAACTTGTCAACAAGCCATCTCTTTGAATTCTTCAGATGCATAAAGAATAGTTGCGCACACTTCAAATTGTACATAAATGTACAATTTGTTTGTGCATTGAAGAGAAACGTTGGAGGTAGAATTCCTAGAATACAAAGCCAGAGTATGCATGGGGGGGGGGGGGGGACATTGCACAAGTAATCCTGGTTCGGCTTCAATGGACGCCTCAAAAATCCTAAAGGATTCAGTTGAATATTACTGATGTTGCAATTCTTATGACCATGTCGTGGTGCAGTTGGCTAAGGTCTGGGAGGACCCAGAGCGTAGGTTCGAATCCTTCTCGTGGCTCCTACTTATTTTTCTCAGTAATTCCTAATATTAATAAAGTAATAAATTCCAAGTATCCAACTAAAGGCATCCCTTCTTGGACTGCTAACTTGTTATACTCTATGGTATAGACCTGCTACTCCATTATACAAGACTTTCATCCTCAAAGTTCATGTTTAGATCTTCACACATATACAGTAGACTGTGACGGTCAACTAAACTAATCGAGTTTAGTAAACTAGTCAAAAAAGGAGGATGTGTCAAGTGACTATTCACTTTATTCATGAAACATGGTACACAAAGAATGGGATCATTACATAGACACACAGTTGAGAAAACATTGGCAACAGCCAGAGCTGTGTGTACAGATTGTGGCAACACGTCCCAGGGTAATGATATGGGGCCCCATAACCAACAAGTATGAAGAGTATCAGGGGCTTAACAAGGAAACAGTATCATTTTGGCTTGACTTGAGTTTGTATACAAATACACGTGGGAATACAATGATAACAATGACACTTCTCCACACAATGTAAATGATGTTGACGACCTAACTCTCACTGTCGCCCTGTGTATACTGTTGACGACCTGACACACACACTGTCGCCCCGTGTATACTGTTGACGACCTGACACACACACTGTCGCCCCGTGTATACTGTTGACGACCTGACACACACACTGTCGCCCCGTGTATACTGTTGACGACCTGACACACACACATTGTCGCCCTGTGTATACTGTTGAAGACCTGACACACACACATTGTCGCCCTGTGTATACTGTTGACGACCTGACACACACACATTGTCGCCCTGTGTATACTGTTGAAGACCTGACACACACACATTGTCGCCCTGTGTATACTGTTGACGACCTGACACACACACATTGTCGCCCTGTGTATACTGTTGAAGACCTGACACACACACATTGTCGCCCTGTGTATACTGTTGACGACCTGACACACACACTGTCGCCCCGTGTATACTGTTGACGACCTGATACACACACTGTCGCCCCGTGTATACTGTTGACCTGACTCACACTGTCGCCGCGTGTATACTGTTGACGACCTGACTTACATTGTCGCCGCGTGTATACTGTTGACGACCTGACACACACTGTCGCCCCGTGTATACTGTTGACGACCTGACACACACTGTCGCCCCGTGTATACTGTTGACGACCTGACACACACTGTCGCCCCGTGTATACTGTTGACGACCTGACACACACTGTCGCCCCGTGTATACTGTTGACGACCTGACTCACACTGTCGCCCCGTGTATACTGTTGACGACCTGACTCACACTGTCGCCCCGTGTATACTGTTGACGACCTGACACACACTGTCGCCCCGTGTATACTGTTGACGACCTGAACACTCAACACAGTGTACAACATACTACTCGTGCAGGTCACCACGCCGCCTCTCTACCAACAGTTGCCCATGCGGCATGTTTACTTTATTTAGAATCTTGATCTAATGTTTGAATTGTATATTATATATATTTTAATGTGAAAAAAGTGTATTCCTTAGATATGAAAAAAATGGTGCTTAATGGAACAATGACGACACTTCCGTAACGTGTCTAGCCAATGTGGTCAGGGGAGATTATAACTAGCTATGAGTAGTCAAGACGTCATCAGCCAATCAGCGACGAACTCGATGACGTAATGCAAGAGTCCCTTGCATCTGATTGGCTCATAAGAACTCCCTTGATGCCTTGATAGACAGCGGCCGCGCTCAAAGTCTGTTTGATCTCAGCTTGCTACATTGTTGATGGAATACTGGCCCCAGCTTAAAGGACAAGAGTTCAAATTCAAATGTTTATTCAGGTAACAGTACATACATAAAAGATTAGTTACAAACATAACGTTGGATTTATAGATAGAGCTAGTACATACAATACCTAAAGCCAATAATACACACACAGCGTTTCGGCAACAACCCGAAATGTTCTACAATGTTAGTAAAGTTATGACAATGTTAGTAAAGGAATTATGACTGAATTTACGTGGCTGTGGGGAGACTGAGGGTTCTTGGAAGTGGAGCTACGTTACCACCACCATCACCACCACCACCCAGTATGCAGGCCAGACAGACCCGCCACACTCGGCTGTAGGTGGTGATGCCCCCCCCCCCTCCCCACCTTACGTCACCTCACGCCACAGTCAAAGGCAGATGTGTTGGCCAGGTATACACAGGTTGTACATCAGTCAGAAGTGTAAGGCAGGTATAACCACACTGTACATGAGGGTCAGCTTGACAAAGAGTAATGTGAACATTGAACTAAGAATATCACTATTGCAGGGAGTGCAGGCCCAGGAGCGGCACCTCTTCCTCTTCACTGACCTCCTCCTCGTAGCCAAGGCCCGGAGTGGAGGCAACTTCAAACTAAAGGAGAAGGTGAGTCGCTGCGCACATACGAGATCTATACATGTATATCTGTAGCTGAATACGTAAACTTTATATTGTATAAATATGTAGCCTAGCAAGTATACTGTGTGGTGGGGTGTATATGGGCGTGAGTAACCAGGTGACGGTGTCCTCAGGTGCGGGTGTCGGAGATGTGGCTGTCCTCCTGCCTCGACGATGTCTCCGAGGTCGCCAAGAGTCATGATACATCCTTCGTCATGGGCTGGCCTACCACCAACGTTGTCGCCTCCTTCAGGTAGGTGTTCCACCCCCCCCCCCCCTCTCTGTCTGTCTGTCTGTCTCTCTCTCTCTCTCCTCGGTTGTAAGATTTATTTAAATTTAAAATTATTATGTCTGTAAAATTTCTGTATTGCTTGAACTTGAATACTGTAGTTAATAAGTGATACAGTTGTATAGTGTAGTAGGATACTTGTATGGTGTACGAGGTGAACTTGTGGGGTGTGGGCTCGTCTTGATCTCAAGAATTCCTGTTGTTGTTTTATATCTATTATGTAGACATGTTTTTTGTGCTTATATGTCACATGTGAACTCTAGTGCCACATGTGAACCCCAGTGCCACATATGAACTACACCTTAAGAGATAAACATGCAGCTCTATTCAGATGTTTAGTGAAATGTTTGCCGAAGATGTTGGCTCTCGCAATCAGACCTGATGTAAGTGCTCCGTGATTGACACGTGTGCGGGTGGGGGGGGGGGGGTGTTGTTGACAGCCCCGCCACGCCAGCTGGCCGTAGTTCGTGCACGCAAACTGGTGCCGTGCACAGAGCTGCTTGGCGTCTCTTGGTAAATGCGTGCATCTTTTATCTCACTATGACTGCCCATTATTTTTGCCCTTCCCACCTCCCGATATTTTTTTGCTCTGTCCTCATACCCCAACTCCTTGTCCTCATGTCCCAGCTTCTTGACCTCTCAATCCCAGCTCCTTGTCTTCGCAATCCAAGCTGATTGTCCTCACAATCCAAGCTGATTGTCCTCACAATCCAAGCTCCTTGTCCTCACAATCCAAGCTCCTTGTCCTCACAATCCAAGCTCCTTGTCCTCACAATCCAAGCTCCTTGTCCTCACAATCCAAGCTCCTTGTCCTCAATCCCAGCTCCTTGTCCTCACAATCCCAGCTCCTTCACCTCATATCCCTCAGTCTTCTATATAGCCATACTGGCCAAGCACTTCTTCCTGAAAATTACCGGTACCGTTATCTTGAGGTTATCTTGAGATGATTTCGGGGCTTTTTTTTAGTGTCCCCGCGGCCCGGTCCTCGACCAGGCCTCCACCCCCAGGAAGCAGCCCGTGACACCTGACTAACACCCAGGTACCTATTTTACTGCTAGGTAACAGGGGCATAGGGTGAAAGAAACTGTGCCCATTGTTTCTCGCCGGCGCCTGGGATCGAATCCAGGACCACAGGATCACAAGTCCCGCGTGCTGTCCGCTTGGCCGACCGGCCGACCGTGCTGGAATTTTCAATATGAATGTTTGCCAACTGTACGTGAGCAGTGAGGTATGTACCCTAGAGCTACTGTGCACCGTGCTGTGCGTGTGTGAGGGGTGACCTGCACGGACCTCACCCCACCAGGCGGTGAGGTCAGACCGTGGGGGGGGGGGGGCTGACCAGACTCGGAGGGAACAAGAGGGTGGGGGCGGTTAGGAAGAGAAAATAACGGAAGATTTACGAGGGTAGAAGTAGCCTAAGCTACTCTATCCTTTTCAGATGTACTTCCTTGTCTCAATAAACTTACTTGAAGGAAAGAGTCAACAAAGGGCTGGTGCAGCATACACGGTAATCAAGGATAATACTTTCCAACGCAGAAATGAAGAAAAAGTGCGTATTGAGAACTATGCCTCTTCAACGCAAGCAGAGCTAACTGCCATTGTTATGGCGTTAAGGTTTCTTGAACGGAACACTAATGGTGCAGTGATTTGCACCGATTCAAAAGCAGCACTGTAAAGCCTAAGTAAAAATCGGGCAGAAAATCTTGCTATAGTCGCTGAAATTAAGAGAGCTGTGAGAATACTTACCAATTAGGGAAGAGTCATCAAGTTTCTGTGGATCCCCTCCCATGTTGGAATATGTGGGAATGAACGAGCAGATGTGCTGGCTGCTGAAGGCGCTGAAGGAGACCATATTGAATACTTCATACCCAAGACTCAACTACAAATCAGAGGTATTGTCAGGCAACATCACCGTGACAAGGTTACTGAGGAAAGGAGGATAGAAGCACAAACCAGTGAATCTGTACAATGTACAACATGGTTGCAGCTGGTAATCCCAATCATTATGGCCGAAGAGGAGGAGGACGAGGGAGAGAATCAGTAATAGCGAGAATCCGTCTGCGATACAAATATCCATGGAGATACGGAATGGAAACAACAGTTGATCAGCGAAGTTGCAGAATCTGTGGTGAGAGTGATAGACACCGCCTTGACCACTATCTACGTGAATATGAACACCTGAGAGACATCAGAAGTATGTGTAGAATAATAAACCCCACATTGTTTGAGTTAGGAAAACACTATTTGTCAAATATTGATACTGTTCTTAAAAGATTTCCCCATTTTGCACCCGCAAGATAACGTAAGCTTTTAAGGGTTGATAGATGTTAATCTTCTTGTTTGAGGAGCTGTTCACTTGAGACAGTTAAGCAAGTCCCAGCTGTGTCTGGGTACAAGTGACAGGATGAACAACCCAGCGGGTTTTCTTCCTATTGGGGAGTGTTGTACATTCTGCTCTGGCGGCAGCATGGGGAGCCGGTCGGCCGAGCGAACAGCACGCTGGACTTGTGATCCTGTGGTCCCGGGTTCGATCCCGGGCGCCGGCGAGAAACAATGGGCAGAGTTTCTTTCACCCTATGCCCCTGTTACCTAGCAGAAAAATAGGTACCTGGGTGTTAGTCAGCTGTCACGGGCTGCTTCCTGGGGGTGGAGGGCTGGTCGAGGACCGGGCCGCGGGGACACTAAAGCCCCGAAATCATCTCAAGATAACCCTCCCTGGAGAGGGAGGATAACCGTCCCTGGATAAGGATAACCCTCCCTGGATAAGGGAGATAACCCTCCCTGGATAAGGGAGATAACCCTCCCTGACCTCATCTCCCTGGTTAATACCTAATGATAGAGTTAGGTCATTGTTGGTGCAATGGACACACTGGTGGTCCCACCTGCGGCCGGGGCTACACGTGACGTTCTCGACGACTGTACAAAGACGCAAACTTATATCAGGCTCCGGTATCATGATTGTGGCCACATGACGTAGTGGTGAACCCGTTGTACTAAGCCGTCGGGGGTGAAGCTGGCCTCAACCTTCAATACTGCCGCAGGGTTACAGTCATTCACAATATCGAGAGACAGGAAGCCTTGGGCTTATCCACGCCCCCCTACTGACCAGTCCCAGGATGCGCTAGCAACGGTTATCTAACTCCCAGGTACCAGTTTACTACTAGGTAAACATAAGTATCAGGTGCTGCGGTCACGGCCACCCTGCCAGTTACAGGGGGGTGAGAGCCGGAAAGTCACGCTCCCAGTGAGAGTACTGACGACGCCGCAGGAAGGTCACGCCCCCAGTGGGAGGCGAGGGGGGGGGTGACAGCAGGAAGGTCACGCCCCCAGGGAGAGTCCTGGCACAGTGCGGACCGTAGACCGCTAAACTAATGATGGAAGTATTCCACTTAAATATCAACATATATTAAGATTGCCAAGTAATTTTGTTGTCATAAGCCAGTAAGACTGGTGATTCAGCCAGTCTCAGAATATATTACTAGGAAGCTGAGTGGCCAGTGCCAGGCAGCTGAGTGGCCAGTGCCAGGCAGCTGAGTGGCCAGTGCCAGGCAGCTGAGTGGCCAGTGCCAGGCAGCTGAGTGGCCAGTGCCAGGCAGCTGAGTGGCCAGTGCCAGGCAGCTGAGTGGCCAGTGCCAGGCAGCTGAGTGGCCAGTGCCAGGCAGCTGAGTGGCCAGTGCCAGGCAGCTGAGTGGCCAGTGCCAGGCAGCTGAGTGGCCAGTGCCAGGCAGCTGAGTGGCCAGTGCCAGGCAGCTGAGTGGCCAGTGCCAGGCAGCTGAGTGGCCAGTGCCAGGCAGCTGAGTGGCCAGTGCCAGGCAGCTGAGTGGCCAGTGCCAGGCAGCCGAGTGGCCAGTGCCAGGCAGCCGAGTGGCCAGTGCCAGGCAGCCGAGTGGCCAGTGCCAGGCAGCCGAGTGGCCAGTGCCAGGCAGCCGAGTGACCAGTGCCAGGCAGCCGAGTGGCCAGTGCCAGGCAGCCGAGTGGCCAGTGCCAGGCAGCCGAGTGGCCAGTGCCAGGCAGCCGAGTGGCCAGTGCCAGGCAGCCGAGTGGCCAGTGCC
Organism: Procambarus clarkii; assembly: GCF_040958095.1. Taxonomy (NCBI): domain Eukaryota; kingdom Metazoa; phylum Arthropoda; class Malacostraca; order Decapoda; family Cambaridae; genus Procambarus; species Procambarus clarkii. Next base: position 10,139,508 of record NC_091200.1, on the reverse strand, counting down.
AGGCAGCCGAGAGGTCAGTGCCAGGCAGCCGAGTGGCCAGTGCCAGGGGACAGTACTTGCGATGAAAGTTCTCAAACGAATTGTTTATTTATTATATTTCAATATTTACAGGCAAACTTGAGTGTGTATATCTATACTATATAAATGATACAGTCTCGCAGAGCCAACAACGACACGCGAAGCGGCTCCTACCGGTGGTATATGTTTGTGTACATATACCAGAAGGTCCACGCATGGTTGTGATGAGTTGTTACTAGTTCTTCACGAAGGACTGAGTCTATAGTGAGTGGGACCAACACTGAGGGGGAGGGGGGGGGGGTGGAGTGTGAGCATGTGTAGGATGGTTGGATTTATGTTGTCTGGAAGAGGTAGTTTATTGGGCAGCGCCACTCACCTGTGAGTGACCACATTCGGTGGGTTGTTCATCCTGTCACATGTACCCACCCGTTTACAGGCTCCCCTACCTGCCCCTAGTAGTGAGGTCCACCCGAGTACAAACTACCCGCCCTAGTAATTATATATATATATATATATATATATATATATATATATATATATATATATATATATATATATATATATATATATATATGCGGAAAATCCACAGAAATACACCACCAGGGTATATTTCTCACCAGACTCAGTCTGGTGTATGTCTTGTATGTCAGTCTTGTATGTCAACACCAGACTCAGTCTGGTGTTGACAAAGGCTTTAATCAGGCTGAAACGTTCACTTCCTTTCACATTTCTCTGTGGATTTTCTGCATAAAAATGATCAGTGTTTCGTAATCGTCAATTGCATATAATATAATATTGTTACCATTGGAGGAAGTGTATTAAACACAGTAAGTATCAAGGAAACACGAAGCTGTAGCTTAGTTACTATGAAATGAAGAGAGATTTTAAGAAAGAAAGAGTGTGTGCGCCGCCAGCTGGTTGTCTAATACAGAGCTCAGTTCTTACTGGGAGCTGATCAAACACCGATGAAACCTGACTTATGTCAACAAGACTGGAGGAAGACCACAGACAGTGACCGTTGTATTAGATGCGACGTGCTGGTGGGCACGTCCCTAGGACCTCGCCCCGTCCCTTTTCTCTCTTACCTGTCGGGATATATATTTGTAGCCCTCGGGACCCGTGCATGGAGGGCAGGTGGGAAGGTTGCTGGCAGGAGGCCTAGGTTACCTGATCCGTCTGAGCTGCTACCAGCGATAACACACACACTGTGTGGGGAGGAGAGGCTGGAGGGGAGAGGAAAGCTTGCTATGTCAGGTGGGAAGGTGTGTGGAAGGTAGGGTAAAGTGAGGGGGGAGGGAAGAGGTGAGGGGAGAATCTGTCATTGTGAAGTGGGGGGCGGAGGGCGGTGTGGGCGCGAGAGATAACATACAGAAGAGGCTCTCAGGCGAGGTGCCGCACCTGGCCTGGCCGCCTCACACTGCTCCACACTTAATGCTAATACTCTCCTCGCTCAGCCCTACCAACTGCTTGAAAGAAACGCTAAAAGGTTTGCGCGTTAAGATATTGCCGGGGGGGGGGGGAGGTCAATTTTGAAGTGGTTTTCGAACTGAGATTTAAGTGTACATTTGGGTAGACGCAGATACCGGGGCGTAGGCGGTGTGTCTTGAGATGTGTTGGAAGAGAACAGGTGTTTATGAAGCTGCGTTACAGTATATGTAAGTGTGAAGACCGACATATTTCATGGTAAGGCTCATTTATTGAAGAAGATTAAGCCACCCAAGAGGTGGCAAAGGCTACTGAATAGCCCGTCAGTTGCAGATTTTTTTAAGTGAACGTATACTGTGTGTTGAAGTCTGATTTAAATCGTCAGTGTTATCGCGGGGGAGGATACTGCTTGACGGTATTTATGAGTGCCCAGCTGCTGGACACCTTTTGTGACCAGAAGAGTGGCAGTGGCAGTCCCTTCCCCTTCAGGGTGGTTACTGCAAGATTTAGGGACTCTTAAAGCTCTTCTAAGGTCGTTGGTTGCTTCACATTCCAGGAGATAGTGAAGTAGTGGCTTTCCTGTGATTGTTTGGCAGAAGATGCATTCTCTCTGTCGGGGTTCACCAATCTCTCAGCTGCATCTGTAACCTAGATGTAGTCTATATAACCGAACTGCTATACCCTGTATAGCTATATAAACCCTGTGGATTCCTTTTTGGGATATTTAACCTGTCTAACTTGTTGGTCTGAAGATACCATATTGTAGAGGGCGAACCTTCTGCTACTCTCTGTTGTAGATGGGATTTATTGAGGTGTGCGAGTTTTTTTGTTGTTTGAAAGGAGGAGAAATTGCTGACCTGGAGAGCGTGCAGAGATCCTTTACTGCTAGAATCCACTCAGTAAAACATCTAAACTATTGGGGCCGACTAAAATGCCTACATCTGTATTCTCTTGAGCGCAGGCGGGAGAGATACTTAATCTACACGTGGAAAATAGTAGAGGTGCTGGTCCCAAACCTGCACACAGAAATAACATCAAATGAGACCAGAAGGCATGGCAGGATGTGCAGAATACCCCCGTTGAAAAGCAGAGGTGTAATCGTTACTCTGAGAGAGAACTCTATCAACATACTATCACAAACTCTATCGAGAACTCTTATCAACACTGTCAAGAACTCTATCGAGAACTCTATCAAGATAGAGTAGGATCTTGATATTGAAACTAATTAAATAGATGTATAATATTAAACTGTCCATCTGGTGTGTCCATTCGTTCCTGTTTATTCATTGATAGAGAGTTGCCAGGCCCAAGTATCCTGTGGGCATCTCCCTCAGTTGTGGTTACTATTGTACCTTGTTACATTAATCTTCCTCCTGCCCGTAATTATCAAAAGTGCGTTAAAATTACTTGGATGCCAGTGAATAGTGAGCGTCGACTGTGTTCTCTCCCCCCCCCCCCCCCTGTGTCAGAGTAGATATTCCGGGATAGGTCACAGTAGGTGTCTGGGTACCGTGCCCACCACCACCTGTACCCTTCACCCTCGGTCACCGTACAGCCGTAAACTTTAATAAGTTTAAATTCAGGAAAGATCTGGGTAAATACTTGTTTGGAAATAGGTTGCTTGATTTATGGAACAAATTATCGGGTAAGAATAGACACGATCACTGAAATGTTTGCAGCGTAAGTTTGTGTGAATATAAAGAAGAGCCATTGTGGTCACTCTGCGGCGTCTGCAGCTGTCTGTGTGTTTGTGTACTTGTGCTTCCGTCTCTCTCCGCCCCAACTTCCTGTCCAAGTGTTGTTCTTGGCCCTTGGCGAGTGTCAGCGGCGGGGAAAACCTTCAAGGAGTCTTTAAGACTGTCTTGATGATTGTTGGGTATTTTCTCTTTGCTCTTAGTGTAAGTCCCGCCCACGACTGACATCCAGTGTCAGTCGTGCCATCCACGCGGTATCCAGTGTCAGTCGTGCCATCCACGCGGTATCCAGTGTCAGTCGTGCCATCCACGCGATATCCAGTGTCTTTGTCTTTGTTTCCAACAGTTTAAAACAGTTATAAATGCAAATATTACCACCACTGGCACAAGTGTGTGGTTGCAGTATATTTGTTAGTGTGGGTGTTGGGTTGGCTTGGGACGTAAACCTGGTCCCAAATGTAAGGGAAAGCATAGTTAAACTAGACAAGGATGGTGGTTATCGTAAGGTTATCTTGAGATGATTTCGGGGCTTTTTAGTGTCCCCGCGGTCCGGTCCTCGACCAGGCCGCGGGGAAACAGCCCGTGACAGCTGACTAACACCCAGGTACCTATTTTACTGCTAGGTAACGGGGGCATAGGGTGAAAGAAACTCTGCCCATTGTTTCTCGCCGGCGCCTGGGATCGAACCCAGGACCACAGGATCACAAGTCCAGCGTGCTGTCCGCTCGGCCGACCGGCTCCCTGATATTCCTGATACACCTGGAAGAGTAACCAGGTGGAGAGAACATGAGTTGGTGGGGTTAAGTTGGCTATGCATAGATTTACATACATTTTGGTAGAAAAATAGGATCTGAGGAGCAAGAATCCAGTTAATTTCATTACACGATGAAGTCTCAAATATCGGTTGGATAAAATATATATAATAAGTGGAAGTTTTGGATGTAAATACCGGTAGCTGGCGTTCTCCTATAGGCCTTCTGCAGATTCCTTTATTTTTTGTTAGTTTTGGATAATGGTGGTGAGTCCCGGCCGACGCTATCTCAGAGATTACTGAGCGGATGCCTTGGTCTTTGTTCCTTAAGGGAGAGTGAGGCTGGGAACATCGCCTCCAACCTAAGAGTAGTCATTAGTCTTACTCGACACATTGTTCCGCCTCGGGTTAAGGCTTTCAGCACCAGGGCGACGCAGATGTCACCGACCAACCGTTTTGTTGATGTGACCTTCTTGTACGAATATACGGTGACATAATGGTGCGGGCGGCAGGGCGGGGGAGGGACACGGCCCTCCTGCGGGCGCTGGGACACGGCCCTCCTGCGGGCGCTGGGACACGGCCCTCCTGCGGGCGCTGGGACACGGCCCTCCTGCGGGCGCTGGGATACGGCCCTCCTGCGGGCGCTGGGACACGGCCCTCCTGCGGGCGCTGGGACACGGCCCTCCTGCGGGCGCTGGGACACGGCCCTCCTGCGGGCGCTGGGACACGGCCCTCCTGCGGGCGCTGGGACACGGCCCTCCTGCGGGCGCTGGGACACGGCCCTCCTGCGGGCGCTGGGACACGGCCCTCCTGCGGGCGCTGGGACACGGCCCTCCTGCGGGCGCTGGGACACGGCCCTCCTGCGGGCGCTGGGACACGGCCCTCCTGCGGGCGCTGGGACACGGCCCTCCTGCGGGCGCTGGGACACGGCCCTCCTGCGGGCGCTGGGACACGGCCCTCCTGCGGGCGCTGGGACACGGCCCTCCTGCGGGCGCTGGGACACGGCCCTCCTGCGGGCGCTGGGACACGGCCCTCCTGCGGGCGCTGGGACACGGCCCTCCTGCGGGCGCTGGGACACGGCCCTCCTGCGGGCGCTGGGACACGGCCCTCCTGCGGGCGCTGGGACACGGCCCTCCTGCGGGCGCTGGGACACGGCCCTCCTGCGGGCGCTGGGACACGGCCTTCCTGCGGGCGCTGGGACACGGCCCTCCTGCGGGCGCTGGGACACGGCCCTCCTGCGGGCGCTGGGACACGGCCCTCCTGCGGGCGCTGGGACACGGCCCTCCTGCGGGCGCTGGGACACGGCCCTCCTGCGGGCGCTGGGACACGTTTCTAATCCATTAAACTCTTCGAGCTGGGCGACAAAGACCGTCTTGGGGACCTTGACTGGCGAGTTAATAATGATAATTCTGATGACCTGATCAATTGTATTGATATATTTCATGACGTTGCCGGTGAGTGTCCTGTATTATTCCATTCACCCGGGCTCTAGGAGACTCGAACAGTGGAGCCCACGTGTGTGTGAGGTCGAAGCTCTATGGACAGTTGCACTGTATAGTGTAGTGTGTTAGTGTGTAAGGCAGGACGCAGGCAGGATAGGTTGGTGAGGTGAGGTGGTCGTAAGAGCGGTGACTGCAATGATCATCACGCAACCTGCCAATCCAGAAGGGGTTACCATCGGTCATTCTCACTCGTCAAGTGTTGGAGTGCAGGAAGGTGCTCCTCGGGGCCACACTACTGCAGGTGCACCTGTGTCCCGGGTCACGAAATACATGTCCCACAGGTTATCTAATCAGGTTCTGGGCCGGAAGAGGCGCCAAAGGTGCCATTGTTGGCAGGGATGGTTCGTGGGAAAGGAGAGACGCCAGCGAAGGGCCGCTGTAACAGCGGTGGCCAACCTTTCCTACCTCACAGACCACTAAATTCATCATTTTAAATCCCGCGGACCACTAATAGGATTTTTTTTAAGATAAATATATTTGTAAAATAATGATCAAAGAACTTCTTCTTGTGGATAGTAGGTGCAGTTTGCATGAAGGGTTTGTCCTCCCGATGACTGCACCTTTGACTGATGACAAAGAACTTCCATTTTATTAATATGAAATGCTCCTATTTAATATAACAAATACAAATGCTTATTTAATCATAAAATATTTAAAGGTTGTTTAATTGTAACAAAATTGTTAAAATTAATTTAATTAATACAAAATAATTGAAGTACTCTGTAATTGACGCTTAAATAATACTTATTTAAGTATTACACATATTTTTAGTGTCATTTTCGTTCCTGCTTGTTTGAAAGTAGTTCTTCCTGTAACTCCTTCACACTCAACCCTCATAAAACAAAGGAGAATTGCCTTGTTACTTACGTGTGTTGATTCGTCAAGTGCTATCAGATAGCCTTTAATAAGGACTTATCCCCAACAGCCATTATTATTCAAGCAATTACTTATTTTTGCACATTTTCACGCATTCTTTGAAAATATTCAAGTGGTTTCTTAGCTAAATCCGGGTGTTTTGAGTGGCAGTCTTGAGAGTTTGGAAGGTGTCGTGGCATGGTTGTGTTAACTCTCACAACACACACCACACAGCGGCCGGGCATGATGCACCTCACTGCCGGGTTCGTGAATATATCCAAATTTCTAGTAGTTCGAATCATATTTTCCTGATATTTTGAGTTTGTTGTTCTCTGGGCCTCCAGTTGGACTGTCGTTAATGGTGGTGACGAGGACTGTGGCGGCCTTGAACCATTGGTTAAGTCGGGTACACATATTACTATTGTTGAACACTAGTAATATTGTTCAGTATTACAATGAACAAATTATATGTCACGTGTCGTGGTACATCTGACTAGAGCCCGTCTGGGAACATCCAGCGCATAGGTTCGAATCCTCATCAAGACCCTTGTGGATTTGACTTATCATCATTAGTTACATTCAATTGTCATTCACACTTCCGTGGAAATAAACATTCCATTCACTTGGGCTCTAGGAGACTCGAACCGCGGACCCCACTCGTGCGAGGTAGAGGCTCTATCCACTCAGTTGTGAGTAGTCTTAATAAGGAAAGACTCGAGAAATAACTCTGCCTCACACGCGTGGGGTCCGTGGTTCGAGTCTCCTAGAACCCACTTGAATGACATTAGTTACATTAACTCTTGTAGTTCTAAAGAAATGAAAACTAGTCCTTTGCTTGTTTTCACTTATTATGGGTTTATTGCATTTAAATCTGAAACCAAACATGAAGTGATAGTTATTAAAGTCAAACTATTTTCTGCCTTTAAACAGTTAAACAGTTAAAGAAAATAAAGTTACATACAATACACAAATAAAATAAAACATTCAGAATATAAGAATTTCTTATCATGTTATTTTTTTATTATTAATAAAACAGCAAATGCAAATAATGTCCAGATTTTTCTGCGGGCCGCCACAATGTTCTCTCGGAGCAGCGGGTGGCGACCACTGCGCTAAAACACTTCCCAGTCTCCACAAACGGGATATTTCTTTCCATGTCAATTCAATTTCTTTCTTTATTATGCACCCCATACTCATCCCGTGGGTGGTGGTGGAAAGGTTGACAGAGGCACATAATGGGTTCAGGAACTGAACCCCAGAGTTCGTTTAGCTAAGTTTAGCTAAACAATCTTTTGACGCTAGTTGCACAATCATTAATGTTATATATAATGTGTATAACATTAATGTATAATATATATATATATATATATATTATATATAATATGTCGTACCTAATAGCCAGAACGCACTTCTCTGCCTACTATGCAAGGCCCGATTTGCCTAATAAGCCAAGTTTTCATGAATTAATTGTTTTTCGACTACCTAACCTACCTAACCAAACCTAACCTAACTTTTTCGGCTACCTAACCTAACCTAACCTAAAAAGATAGGTTAGGTTAGGTTAGGTAGGGTTGGTTAGGTTTGGTCATATATCTACGTTAATTTTAACTCCAATAAAAAAATATTGACCTCATACATAATGAAATAGGTAGCTTTATCATCTCATAAGAAAAAAAATTGAGAAAATATAATAATTCAGGAAAACTTGGCTTATTAGGCAAATCGGGCCTTGCATAGTAGGCCGAGAAGTGCGTTCTGGCTACTAGGTACGACATATATATATATATATATATAATATATATATATATATAATATATGTGTGTGTGTGTGGAAAATATCTAGTGTATTTATAATACCCTATAATATCAGGCATTTATACTTTAATTATTTCTTAATTCTCTTTTGATTCATTTGAACTTAATGCAACGTATTGACCGACGTTAGTGGTCAATGTCCCCGACCAGGGTTAGTGGGGCGAGAGGCTGGTGTAGGGTTGAGGGCGGGTTTTTTTTTTTTTTTTTATTATTATTTTCTACCACAGACGTGGCCACACATTTACAATGCTAACCAGCATATATACATTTTCTTCTGTCCTCCATGGACAGGGTTAGAGAAGTGTTAAACATACAGTTCAAGGGTTTATTGAACACTCAACCACAGAAGGTGATTCGGTGCTTTTAAAATGCTAAGCTAACCTACATACGTAAATACAAAGATACACAGATTTACGTACGCCCTACATAAAGTATTAGATGTGTCTTTTACATAGTGTCATTAATGTACATTCACAAAGGTGAAATGTAATTCTGATCAGCTTCCATATTTGCTTTATACCCATACATATACATACACACACACACATACACATACATATATACACACATACATGCATTCACATACATTTGTCTCATTTACCCTGACAGGGTGAGGTAGCTGATAAAGAAACTAGTGTGCAATTAAGCACTTAATCACTGAAGGTGATGAAGGTGCTTTTACAAGCTCAGGTTATATAGTTACATCACATACATACATTGTATGATTGATACATTACATGGTCAATCTTGGATACAAGTCCAATATATCATCAAGTGTTCCAGTACTCACATAGTAACTACACAGTTCAGCATACCTTAGCCCATGAGGGCGAAAGTCAGTCAGTATGGGACATTCTACAATATAATGTTCAAGAGAGTGCATGTTTTCTCTTTCACAAAGTTGACACATTGTGTACTCGACATTTGGGTTTTGAGAAAGCTGCCAGATACGTCTATATCCCAGGCGTATTCTGGCCACTATAACATCACATTGCCGGGTTCTTGTTCTATTAGTCCCATATGTGAATGTCTCCTCACGATATCTATCATAATATTTAATGCTACAACTTTCAGGTCTTTGAGAATTTGTTAGGTCGGTGAGATTTTCATTAGATATTTGTTTAAGTATTCTCTTTGTCACTGCTAATGAAACACCCATATCAATTTCTACCACTGGTTTTCTGCAAGCTGACTTAGCAAGCATATCAACAGTGTCATGCCTTGAGATGCCAACATGTGATGGTATCCATAGGAATTTAATCTCAAATCTGTTTTCTTTGGCAGCTAAAACATTCATTCGAATATCACTGACTATTTTCTGGGTGTCACTACTATGTGCGTTCAATGCCAGGAGTGCACTCTGCGAGTCACAGTATATAAGTCCACTGCCTTTGTCTTTTAAAAATTCAGTGGCAAGGTATATGCCTGCAAGTTCGGTTTGAGTTGTACTTGCCCAGTCATTGACGCGCTTCATTGCTGTATGTACGAGAGAAGATTGTTCAAATATGTTACATGCACATCCGGTACATCGTCCACCTTCTTCTACAGAGCCGTCGGTATAGCACTGATAAACATCGTTACCCATACTCTGAGTACTTTCAGTGATGCTTTTCAGTGTTAACTGTTTTAACAATGTAGTGTGCACACTATCTTTCTTGGGCGCATTTACAAAATCAACTGATAGATCCCAGTTATCCCATGGAGTAATTGGCTGATTAATCATTAGTCGAGTTGGGTACATATTTAATATTTTGATGGAGTTGGCTACCTTGTAGAACCAATATACATAATCAGATTTCGTTCTTCTTCTATAGACCTCAGGTGAGTGTAGCATATTAGAAAGTTTAGCTTGAAACTTCATGTGTTGTCTAGATCTACTCAATGCCTTCACGCCGAAAACTGTGCTAATAGACAAGATTCTCTCACTTATGGTAGGTAATTTTAACTCTGCTCTCATGTTAACTATTCTCGTGGACTTTGGAGCCCCAAGGATGAGACGCATAGCTTCATTTTGCAAGGTTTCAAGAGATTTCAGCTCTTTGTCAGTATACAGTGTGAGATGTAGAGCATTGTAGTCAATCACAGAGCGTATAAATGATACATAAAACATTCTAGCAAGTCTCACGTTAAGCCCATGATTGACACCAACAAGGACCCGCAAGGGCTTTAATCTCTCCCAAAGTCTCCTCTTGAGAGAAGAAAGGTACCCAGGGTCGTTAATGGGGACACCAAGGTATCTGTAAGACTCGCAGTTCTCAAGTGCTCGCCCATCTATATGATAATTGGGTGGTGGAATACCACATGGAATGAGGGCACGAGTTTTCTGTACAGAGATAAGGAGGCCACATTCCTCAGCTCTAGTAGCAAAAGCGTCGAGCAGAACTTGCATTCTAGGCTCGGTGGCAGCCTGTAAACATATATCATCAGCATAACAAATGACAGTGTCTTCATTATTAGTTGGAAGATCTTTAATAAGTTTATGCATCAGAACGTTGAACAATAAGGGACTGAGGACCCCTCCTTGTGGAGTTCCCAGTTCAAAGTGTTTGCTCTCTGTGCTTTTAACACCATTAAACAAAACATATGCTGTTCGATTAGACAAATAGCCCTTTATCCATTTCAGTAATTTTCCTTGTATTCCCAGCTCGGCAAGCTGTTCCAGTATGATTCCTCTGTTTGCTGTATCAAAAGCTGCTGCTAGGTCGATGAAGACTGTTTGGGGGGAAGCTTCAATATGTGCGAAGTACTCAGCAAAACAGTGTTGTGTACTGAGCCCAGGCATAAATCCAAACAGTTGGGGTGACAGGTGCCCCTGTATACGATACATGAGTCGGTTAAGAACAATACGTTCAAGCACTTTACAAACACACGATGTTAAAGATATGGGTCTATAATTATCTGAGTGTGGTTTGGGGATAGGAACAATGACACTCTTTGTCCAAGCATCAAGTAATACTCCTTCACGTAAACTCATTCTGTACAACACTAATAGTGGATTACCTGGTACGTGTGAGACTAATCTCAGTAGACTGTAAGTAATACCATCCTCTCCAGGAGCAGTTGATTTTCCCATCTTTAGTGCATGATTTAATTCCCATTCAGTTACATCATTAAGGTCCGACACGTCGATAGCTGTACAGGCAAGATTGATGGTTCGTTGTCTGTTGGGGCGTGTGTCATCAAGTTTGTGCTGTATGTTAATTGGGAGTGAGGTGTAGCTTGATGTTATTGCCCATTGATCAAGGAGGATGTTTGCTTGTTCTAGTGGGCTGTGGTGCAGCGGTTTGGTTGGGCTGCTTCTAGAGATTTTACGTATCTTTTCCCAAACTTCAACAAGTGTTGTTTGCTCATTTATACTTTGTAGGAACTCTTCCCAATGTTTATTACGTATGACGTTGCTCATGTCTCTCACCTCTCTATTTGCAACTAGAAATGCATGCAGGTCACCTTGTGCTTTGGTTCGTTTGTACGTATCTCCAAGTTGCTTTACTCGTTCATGTTCTTTAACAAATACGGGGTCAAGGACCCACTTGGGTGGTGGCAGGTGTTGCCCACTTCTGCTAGGCTTACGACCTGTTCTCCAACACACCCATGTGTCGTAGTAGGTAGTAATCGTATCAACGAGATCTCTGGAGAAGGCTTGTACATTCGTTATTGTGTAATCTTGATACCATTTTGATATACAATTAATAAAGTGGTCATGCAAGCCATATGGAATATTCATTTTCCGTCTCTGATGTCTATTAGGTACATCACACTGTACCTCATAGGAAGCAGAAACTGCATAGTGATCACTAACTAAGTGATTTACCAACGAACATTCCATCCTATCTTGCACAAGGTTTCTACCCATTACATAATCAAGTCTGCCTCCCAATAAATGAGTTTGGGTATCCGTAGTATACACGGTTAATCTGTTGTCATAAACATATTTGATAAATTTGCATCCATTATCGTTGTTAGTACTGTCTCCCAGCGTAATATGTCTAGCATTAAAATCTCCCATGTATATTGTCCCATGATTGTCTAGATCTGGGAACAATGTTACATTGAGTTTCTGGCTTCTGGCATATACGTTGAGGAATGAGAAGTGGCCTGCTGTAGTTTGTACATGAAAGTGATGGTACTGTGTGTGTACATTGTGTGACGTGCTCACAAGAATGTGCGGTAAATCACTTCTGACGTAAGTTAATAGGCCTGTGGCGTTACTGTTATTATAGGATGCATACCCTCTGATCTTTGGTGGGGTTTTGTTTATCATGTTGGACGTGTAGGGCTCCTGTAAAGCAATTATATCTATGTTGTTACAGGTAACATATGCAATTAGGTCATTCAGTCTTTTGTTGATGCTACGAATGTTCCAACTGAGAAACCTAATGGTCCTCGTGTCAACAGCAGCCATCGTCTTGGTGGTGTGTGAGGCTCAGGGCCCGCACTCCCACCACCAAGTACCAACACTCAAGTGTGATCCACAGTTGTGATCCACATACGTGACTCGTGGAGAGCGCAGATGGGGGACTTGCTTCTTATTTACTTAGGATTAACAAGTAGACGACGACCAAGCACCCAAGATGGTGTCCAGAGATACACTTATCTAAGCCAACACAAAGCACAGCTTCACCAGTGACCTGCATTAAGGTGGGCGAGGGTGATGGCCTAGTGGCCTACCATCACTACTGCTGATGTTTGGTGACAAGGGCATGGTGTCCTCCCGCCTCGTGATACGCCTCCAGCATGTAACTTGTACTCTTCCGTTCTCAAAACCTTTACTTTGTATACAACTGAATGTGTCACGCCATTGTCTTCTGTGATGCCAAGGCTTAAGAGTTAGATTGTGCTGATAAGCTCACCAACGAGGCGTAAATGTCCCGCAGGCTGGTGTGGTGGGCAGTGGGATGATCAGGTGACGGTGTGGGGCGGTGTCCGTGGGTGGTGACCTCTAGCCCTCCTCACTACTGCTTCCCTATCACTCACTACGGGGGAGTGAGATCTGTATGCCGCGCCTTCTATCCCTTCATACCCGGCGCGCTAATTACCTCTCTGATCACTAACGTTTTTATCATATTTCTTTTTAAAGTCGTGGAAAGAATTGGCTTCCACACCCTCTTCCTTCAATGCATTCCACTTGACCATTCGTACAGGCAACGTTAACTTCCTTACACTTCTTCGACTCAAATGCATGTCCCTTGTCCTGCCTTTTCTTAGTTTAAATAGACCTTCCTTTATCCACTTTACTCCCCCCTCAAGACCTTGTACGTAGTTATCATATTCCTTGTGTTTCCTCCCTCGTCTAAGGTTGTGAGGACAAGTTCTCTCAACCAGTTCTCTTTGCCGAGGTCTCTCAATTATCGTACTAATCTAGTTGCAAACCTCTGAACTTTATCAAATTTCTGTTTGTGCTTCACAAGGTGTGGGGTTCCATACTGGTGTTGCATACGGTCCGTCTAATTACCAAAAACTACCACATACTACACACGCTTCAGAAAGCTTCCTGGCAATACGTTAGTAATGAATAAATATGATATATTTACTCATTATAATGTTGGTGCTGAATGTACAACACGAAAAAACATAATTTTAATCTGAAAAAGTATCTTTTTATAAAGAAATTAGACGAAAATAAAAAGCTGGTGACGCCAAATCAAGTCGACGATCCAAGCTTCGGTTAGGTTAGGTTTGGTTAAGTTAGGTTAGGTTAGGATAGGTTAGGATAGGTCAGGTCAGCCTAACTTAATATATCATATTTATTCATTAACGTATTGCCAGGAAGTTTTCTGAAGCGTGTGTAGTATGTGGTAGTTTTTGGTAATTAGACGGACCCGTTGCATACTCAAGTATTGGTTTCACATAGACACTGGCTTGGTGCCTTCTTTTGATAATTACTTATTTCACATAGACAGTGTGTATGGACTTGAAGGCATCCTTCTTTAGATTCTTAAATTACGTTCTTACGTATACTAACTTCCCATATGCTGCTGATGTTATCTTCTGGTGTTAAGAGTTGGGATTATGTCTTCTTGACAGTACGTACAATGTGCCTGAAGGATTTATCCTCCCGATGGCCTACGGGGCCCTGACAGCTGAGTGGACAGCGCTTCGGATTTGTAGTCCTGAGGTTCGGGGTTTGATCCTCGGTGGAGGCGGAGACAAATGGGCAGAGTTTCTTTCACCCCGATGCTCCTGTTACCTAGCAGTAAATAGGTACCTAGGAGTTAGACAGCTGCTACGGACTGCTTCCTGGGGGTGTGTAACAAAAAGGATGCCGGGTCGAGGACCGGGCCGCGGGGACGCTAAGCCCCGAAATCATCTAAGATAACCTTAGTGGTGCGAGGCTGGTGGCGACCTCAGGGTTACTAAGCTGTGGAAGATGTGGGGGGGGGGGGGGGGAGGATAAGGTATACAGCATGGCGGCGGTTATACTGAGGCCACCAACAGGTAAATTCTTTCTCAGCCCCCTCCTACGTGACCACCAACACGTTAACTACCTCTCAGCCCCCTCCTACGTGACCACCAACACGTTAACTACCTCTCAGCCCCCTCCTACGTGACCACCAACACGTTAACTACCTCTCAGCCCCCTCCTACGTGACCACCAACACGTTAACTACCTCTCAGCCCCCTCCTACGTGACCACCAACACGTTAACTACCTCTCAGCGCCCTCCTACGTGACCACCAACACGTTAACTACCTCTCAGCCCCCTCCTACGTGACCACCACCACGTTAACTACCTCTCAGCCCCCTCCTACGTGACCACCACCACGTTAACTACCTCTCAGCGCCCTCCTACGTGACCACCACCACGTTAACTACCTCTCAGCGCCCTCCTACGTGACCCACCTCTCAGCCCCCCCCCCCCCCTCCCTCCTAGAGTTCCATGCCGTGTAACAATCGTAACTTGGCGCTTTCTTTCGAAACTTACTGAGTGCTTCTTTACTCCCGATCATTAAGGCTGGAGAAACACGCTGTATTGATGTTGTCCTTCTGAGGTACAGGCTAAAGAGAACTATATTTAGTCATAAAACTTTAAACTTCAGTGATAATAAGTGCGGTACATGCGGCCGTGGGGCTCCGTAGACCTGCTCCCGCGGCTCCCAAGTCGCTACTGAACACCATCAATAATTTTCCAAAATGTTTACAAACGTGCAGTAAAGTCCTCTGTCATCGCCATCGAAATTTATACTGATCACTGTGTTTACGAAGATGGTAGTATAGATCATTGTCATAAGGTTAGTGAGTACTTCTGGTACAGTCACGTTAGTAGAGTGGATAGTTAGTTGTTAATATATATATATACATGAAGTATTAATTATGTTGACCAGACCACACACTAGAAGTTGAAGGGACGACGACGTTTGGTCCGTCCTGGACCATTCTCAAGTCGATTCTCATACGGACCGAAACGTCGTCGTCCCTTCAACTTGTAGTGTGTGGTCTGGTGAACATACTTCAGCCACGTTATTGTGACTCATCGCCTGCACAAGTATTAAGTATATTCTCGGATAGTTGCTAATACACACAATAATAACACCCTTACCCATAATGTTGACTACTCGCTCTCCAGCCTACACCCTAGCCACTACATGTTGACACCCTGACACCAAGACACCCTGCACCCTCCTGTCACAGTCAGTTTACCCTAGCACCTTGCCCACCTGATACACTGGTGTGGTCTGCGGCCAGCAGCCACTCCCTCCTCCTGCAGGTGCAGATGGTCAGATTAGCTGCTCGGCCTGCTGCTACACACCTTCCATTCTGGTCCCCCCCCACCCCCCCTCACACACACACACTACCCCTCGCATACCCTTTTCACACACTACTTTTATGTTGTCCTACCTGATCCTATCTTCAAGCTTTGGAACCTCATCGCTTCCTTCTCTCTTGATCCTGAAAGACACTCTCTGAAGGATATATATATATATATATATATATATATATATATATATATATATATATATATATATATATATATATATATATATATAGTATATATAGTATATATATATATATATATATATATATATATATATATATATATATATATATATATATATATATATATATATATATATATAATCCTTCTCGATATCGACCATTCTTACCCTTTATCCTCTTGATCCTGAACATATCACTTTTAATCATGATGTTAAACGTGCTATGCTCGTGGTGTGTGGGGGGGGGCCTCTGCCAGCCATCTCCACTAACTCTACAGGTCGTATTAGCACCGTGTCTCCTGAGCATCCCTTTATTCACAGACATAAAGAACCAAAGCTCAATTCCCACAAGCACACTTAGGTGAGTACACAATCGTCTTTACGAAATTAAACAAGCTTAGAAATCCTTCAGAATTCGACGCAGCTGATCTGAGATTACCATTCATATATTCGCCTCCGGTTAGTACCATTTCTCCTTCAAATTACACGTGTATTGTGATAATTCTCAGAAGACCTGCTTGATAGTAAATACCAGCCTCACTTACGTAAATGCTCAGTTACGAATATTCTTTGCGTCGATAATTTAGTTTTTTTGTTAAATAATCTACAACACATCAAACACATCCAATGTAGGAGCAACAATGAAGAATTCTGAGTGAGGAGCTGAAGATTTGGTCTGCCCGAAACGCTTTGCGTAATAGTGGCTTTAGGCATTGTATGTTCTAGCTCTATCTATAAATCCATCAGTGTTTGTATCACACCTTGTATGTATGTACTTTACCTGAATAAACATTTTAATTTTGAATTTGAATTTGATTAGGGTTCGAGGTGTGTAGTCACCGTGGGTGAGGCGCCTATAGCCAGAGAAGAGCTCTCATCCCTCCTATACTTGCGTAAATGTAGGGTGATAACTTTGAGGAGCGGCCGAGGTGGGTGTGCGCGGCCCAAAAGCCTTTGCACATGTGTTCGTCAAGTCATGATTGGTTGGAGGGTTATCTTGCGAGAGGGTTCTGTGGAGGGTTATCTTGCGAGAGTTCTGTGGAGGGTTACGTGAGAGGGCTCACGTAACGATGTTACGTGAGAGGGCTCACGTAACGATGTTACGTGAGATGTTACCTTACCCATAGATATATAAATGCAAATATAGTAGTGGGTAGAGAAGGTGGGTACACCTCGGCGGGTACCCGGGAGTCTGTAGGCGGTGTTGATACTGGCGTCACTGATAACCAAGTCAAGTATACCTAATCATATTCCCCGTGTATACACGTGTTTTTATTGGTTTAATTGGGTTCTCGTAGCCAGGTGTTGGATCCTAGTGGTCATTTGGTGGTGTTGCTACTCCGGTACCATCGAAAGCCTGAGTCTAAGCTTTTTGTTCTGTTTCTGGAAGGAATGTACAGATTGCCCTACCTTACCTTGAGGTTACCTTGAGGTGCTTCCGGGGCTTAGCGTCCCCGCGGCCCGGTCGTCGACCAGGCCTCCTGGTTGCCAGGAGGCCCTATGACGCAGAATTAAATCACGAGAACTATCCAATGCTGCGTTAACTATCCCAACGTATCATTGAAGAAATTGAATTGTTGTCTTTAATCCAGATAACACGCGTCGCCATGTTATCTGTTAACTCCACGTTAACTTACGGACTCTGTGACAGCAACATTACCGTATTTAAATCCTCCAGATGGTTGTAAATGTTTTCACGGTTGTGTTGGGACTAATTCATGGTGAAGAGAGCGGTAGGTGGGTGTGGACGGGCCTAGCCGGAGGGGCTCCCCACCAACACTTGTCGCTATCCTGTTTCCTCTTGCCCCGTCTCATCTGCTCCTTATATTTTGTACTTCAGGAATACCCGGCCGTGTCCGGGTATAGGAGAGAGGACCCCTCCCCTCTCCCGCCTCTCTCCCAATGGCCCCCCCCCTCACTCACATCTTTTTCCCTTCCAACCCTCTCTTGTCCTACCCACCCTCTCTTTTCCCTCTCCCTCTTTCTCTTTGTCTCAGCAAATGTAATACTGAATAAGCAGTCATAGTTTTCTAGTCAATAAATTTAGGGAATCGACCAGCCACATTTCACCGATTACATAAGGAGGTGGGGGGGGGGGTCACTATTTGGGTCGACCCTCTCTTAATACGACGAATATGACTGACCACGACATGCCTATGATAGTCCTGTACCCATAACCATTCACCTTTCAAAGTTAGATGAAGCTGGCCTCAAGGTTGTGGCCTCCAACCTTCAACAGACATTCTTTCCTATGAATAATATATATATATATATATATATATATATATATATATATATATATATATATATATATATATATGTCGTACCTAGTAGCCAGAACGCACTTCTCAGCCTACTATTCAAGGCCCGATTTGCCTAATAAGCCTAGTTTTCATGAATTAATTGTTTTTCGACTACCTAACCTACCTAACCTAACCTAACCTACCTAACCTAACCTAACCTAACTTTTTCGGCTACCTAACCTAACCTAACCTATAAAGATAGGTTAGGTGAGGTTAGGTAGGGTTGGTTAGGTTCGGACATATATCTACGTTAATTTTAACTCCAATAAAAAAAAATTTCCTCATACATAATGAAATGGGTAGCTTTATCATTTCATAAGAAAAAAAATAGGAAAAATTTATTAATTAAGGAAAACTTGGCTTATTAGGCAAATCGGGCCTTGAATAGTAGGCTGAGAAGTGCGTTCTGGCTACTAGGTACGACATATATATATATATATATATATATATATATATATATATATATATATATATATATATATATATATATATATATATATATATATGTGTGTGTGTGTGTGTGTGTATCACGAACATACTTCTGGGAGTATGGGTTCGAGTCACTTCTGGGGTGTGAGTTTTCAGTTGCATATGTCCTGGGGACCATTCAGGCTTGTTCGCATTTGTGTTCCTCACGTGTTGCCCCAAAGAATGAGGTGATTTGGTAAAATGCTATGCCCAAGATAACTATCCGAGTGCCGGCGGTGGGGTGGTTCAAATAGCCTCGGCTATCACCTCATTTGTCCGGTCGTGATGGTCAAGTGGATTAAGGCGTCTTGTACATACCAGATGCGTTGCTTCTGGGAGTATGGGTTCGAGTCACTTCTGGGGTGTGAGTTTTCAGTTGCATATGTCCTGGGGACCATTCAGGCTTGTTCGCATATATATATATATATATAATATTCACACCACAGAAGTGACTCGAACCCATACTGCCAGGCGCACTATGCATCTGGCGTACAGGACACCTTCACAACTCGACCATCACGACCGTTCAAAAGATGATGGTAGCCGAAGCTAACATCCCGAAGTCGGGATGGTGAGGTAAATAGCTTCGGCTACCATCATCTTTTGAACGGTCGTGATGGTCGAGTGGTGAAGGTGTCCTGTACGCCAGATGCATAGTGCGCCTGGCAGTATGGGTTCGAGTCACTTATGGGGTGTGAGTTTTCAGTTGCATGTATGCCTCTGGACCATTCAGGCTTGTTGACACACACACACACACACATATATATATATATATATATATATATATATATATATATATATATATATATTGGTGTATACTGGCAGCAGGTTTTCTTTCAAACATGTTTCATTGAATATGACCGCATATTCTGTATTTATTATTTTCTGGTTTAGGGCTTCTATCCCTCTAACTATTTTCTTAGCATCAGGGCTTAATTGAAATAGGAGTTCTCCAAAACTCATTTTCGTACTTTTAAGGTGAAGAAAAGAAGTGATTTACTATAGAGTGTATTACACTTATTTGTATAATTTGCACGACGTTTCGAACCTCCATGGTTCATTCTCAAGTGAACAGATCTTACAATACTAGTTGAGTTTATTCCCGCATTAGGTCAGGTGATAATACAATGAAGGTGAAAACATGGGGGGATACATAAGGGATAAACATAGGGGCTGCAGAAGGCTTATTGGCCCATACGAGGCATCTCCTATCTAAACACAAAGATTAATCCAGTGTAATTGGCCTGTTATGTTGGACATTGTCTTCTGTGTTGGCATCGATATGTTCTTGTCTTGTCCTTACTCTCATGGTGGGTAGAGTAAATAGTTCATTTTACTATTTGTGTGTGTGTAAATCACGAAAATTAACACGTGATTTGACTAATCATTGACGACAGGGCACTTTCATATATTAATACATCTTCAGAAGGAATGATTTTGATCATTCAAAATCAATGAAAGCACAAGTAGATGAATACAGGAAGGTTGGTCGACCACTTTAAGAAATGATAGGACGAAGGGTGGGAGGGTGAGGGCGGGTAGTGATTGTGAGCAATAGGGGGAGGGAGGGATGGCTTGCCCCACCCCACCCTCCATGCCCAAGTGTTTCCTGGGGGGCTGGCAGCCAATCCCCCCTTTTCCTCCATTCACACACCACACCTCTCACGTTCTTATACTGCGTCCCCCCACCTCTCACGCCCTCATACTGCGTCCCCCCACCTCTCACGCCCTCATACTGCGTCCCCCCACCTCTCACGCCCTCATACTGCGTCCCCCCACCTCTCACGCCCTCATACTACGTCCCCCCACCTCTCACGCCCTCATACTGCGTCCTCCCCACCTCTCACGCCCTCATACTGCGTCCCCCCACCTCTCACGCCCTCATACTGCGTCCCCCCACCTCTCACGCCCTCATACTGCGTCCCCCCACCTCTCACGCCCTCATACTGCGTCCCCCCACCTCTTACGCCCTCATACTGCGTGCCCCACCTCTCACGCCCTCATACTGCGTCCCCCCACCTCTCACGCCCTCATACTGCGTCCCCCCCACCTCTCACGCCCTCATACTGCGTCCCCCACCTCTCATGCTCTCATACTGCGTGCGCCCCCCCCCCCCACCTCACGCCCTGCGCCCCCCCCCTCACGCCCTGCGCCCCCCTCACGCCCTGCGCCCACCTCACGCCCTGCGCCCCCCCCCTCACGCCCTGCGCCCCCCCCCCTCACGCCCTGCGCCCCCCTCACGCCCTGCGTGGTCCCCACCTCACGCCCCTCACACTGCGTGCCCCCACAACTCACGTCCACACCCTCAGCGACACAGACCTCCCCATATATCTATATGACTCCCTGTTGGAGATGACCTGTAATAATATGGAGTTGGAATCTTTATGGTTTACAGTAAATTAAAATTTATGGAAAAATGTTGAAAAAAATGTTGGCCGTGATTACGGTCAACAAGGACGTGTGTGCCCACAGTGCTTCCTGTGTGTTCAGGCGATAGGACTCCAACACGTTAGTATGCATTTAGGCGTCTCCTTCAGTGTATGAAAACATTAGTATCGTGTGTTTGTACGGGTCTTGAGGTGATAGTCGCGGTGTATTGCGTTGTATGTAAAAACTCTGGCTATAATAGAAGTGACCTCCACTAGTTATAACAGCGTGGCAAACAACTGGTGCTATGTGCTCTCATAAACTCAATGTACTTTCTTAATTATATATATACAGTATATATATATATATATATAATATGTAAATAAAATATATATATTCAAAGTGATGATTGTCATCCCCGCACTAAAGCTTTAGCATATTTCAAGCGTTCATTAGATTATTGCTGCTGATCGCATCTGCATTTGATAAGATTCTTAAACAAAAGAGTGCCCCCGTTAGCATCTGAGGCTGTGGAGAGGAGAGAACTTACGTATGTTGTGTGGTGGGCAGCGAGAGGCAGCCCGGGTGACTGTATGTTGTGTGGTGGGCAGCGAGAGGTAGCCCGGGGGACTGTATGTTGTGTGGTGGGCAGCGAGAGGTAGCCCGGGGGACTGTATGTTGTGAGGTGGGCAGCGAGAGGTAGCCCGGGTAACTCTATGTTGTGTGGTGGGCAGCGAGAGGTAGCTCGGGGGACTGTATGTTGTGTGGTGGGCAGCGAGAGGTAGCCCGGGGGACTGTATGTTGTGTGGTGGGCAGCGAGAGGTAGTCCGGGGGACTGTATGTTGTGTGGTGGGCAGCGAGAGGTAGCCCGGGGGACTGTATGTTGTGTGGTGGGCAGCGAGAGGTAGCCCGGGGGACTGTATGTTGTGAGGTGGGCAGCGAGAGGTAGCCCGGGGGACTGTATGTTGTGTGGTGGGCAGCGAGAGGTAGCCCGGGGGACTGTATGTTGTGTGGTGGGCAGCGAGAGGTAGCCCGGGGGACTGTATGTTGTGTGGTGGGCAGCGAGAGGTAGCCCGGGGGACTGTATGTTGTGTGGTGGGCAGCGAGAGGTAGCCCGGGGGACTGTATGTTGTGTGGTGGGCAGCGAGAGGCAGCCCGGATGACTGGCAGCCTCCCCAGCGGTTCCCACGCCTATCCCCGTATCTACCCTTTGTTTACAAGGGTGCACGTTACTGCAGTTGTGTTACTTATTTTATTTATTTATTTATATATGCAAGTTCTTACATTCTTGTACAGTCACTAGCACGCATAGCGATTTGGGCAAGTCCTTAATCCTAATATTCCCCGGAAATCGTTTTAACAACCAAGTACCGATTTTCCTGTTGGGTGAACAGAGGCTACAGTTAAGGATTGACGCCCAGTAAATCCTCCCCGGCCAGGATACGAACCCAGGCCAAAACGCTAAACGCCAGGCAAGTGTCTTATCATTTCGCCACGGGGACTGCAAGTAGTGTTGTGTGTTCGTAACTGGAATATAAGATGCTGGTTGTGGTTGGTGTGCGAATTGAGATTAAGGGGTGAATCCAGGATGAGGATGGGGAAGCATAAAGCCTAGTTGGTATAAATTCCTTCAACCCATTCATTCATTTTCAGAAGGTACGTTACTCCTGGACACGACGTACCTGGGTAGCATTCACTGATACATACGTACATATATGCCAGATTGTTTCTTATAAGAGGTTCAGGTGGCAGGTCAGGAGAGGCTATTAGGGATTGAATCATCATAATAAACCTTGCCTCGAGGTAGTCAAGTAGTCAGCAGGTCAGGTGGTCACGCCTCTGTATCTTGCACAGTATGGTATAGTCACAGTAACGATTTTTAGTAGATGCATTTGAGAAATATTTTGTCTTTGCTTCATTTAAGCAGGTATTGTAATACAAAAGGATATAAGTTGTCCTTCGGAGAAAACACTATGGGTTCGAGGACGGGAATTAAAGCGGAGATTCGGACGAGGCGGGAGGGTCGGGGGGATGGTGGTGTCCGCTTGAGTCAGTCGTGGTACAGCATCCGGAGGGGTAGTGTGCGGTGGGTGATGGTGGGGGCGCACTCTGCGAGTGGTTGTTGCTCCCTGTATGGATATGGTTACACATCTTTAACGAACTTAACCCAAGTGCCAAATAATCAGGTACTTCAGAGTAATTGCTGATATAAATTCAATCAAATAGTGGCCCATAATTCTAAATTATCTGTGGTAGTGTATAGAGTGATGACGTGCGGCGAGGATATGGTACGTAGTGGACGGAGAGGCGGCTGCGTGGCCCCTCTCCTCTGTCTGGGAGGAGCAGACTCTCCCGCGCTTGTCCGTCGTAGGGTATCAACCCTTCACAAACTCTGTGAGGCGCAGACGCAACCGTCAGACCCTGCCAGGACCAGCAGCAAGGGCACGGCTCTGCGAAGAGCATCAACGCGGTTAGGGAAGAGCGTGAGGAAGGCCACTGCCCTCAGACGTTCCCGCAGCGAGCGCTTGTTAACTAAACCGGAAATTATAGGGATATCTGAACCCGGGTATGCGGAGATTGTCCTCGACTCTCGTCTTGGAACCACAGAAACGCCATACGACGTGTCTGTATCTCGCTTGGCTAAAGTCGCGCGACTAAGACGTTCTTCAAGTGCCCAAAACATTGCAGCATCGTTAAGAGTGGCCAAGGATGTGTCTGGCTACGTCAAGGAAGATGCGATTATGTCGAGGAGGAACACAGGGTCTTCGGGCCCTCGGAGGGCATATGCCAGCAAATGTAAAGAGATTAAGGAAATGCTTCTTCTCAACAGCTGTGTAGCCACCAAGGACCTGTGGTTCAACAAGCTGTGTCAGGTGATAACTGAAGAGCGGGACAAGGAGCCGCCGTCCACCACCATCCAGGTCACGTACTACGACCCTGTCAACAGCATCGACTTTGTGAGTATCTTTTTTTTTTTTGTATATATCTTTTTGATTACTGTAGTTTCTGGCGGATGGAACGCATTGTTCATTTACATGCACTAAATCATGTTTTTTTTTTCTCCATAAACCCACTTGAGTCACTCAATAAATCTACGATAAAACAACAAAGTTGAAAATCTACCCCCACAAAATATTCTTGCAAACAAGGTACGTTTATACTCCGCAAAAAAGGGTAATTTTAACACGTGAGGATCCACCGCATGTCTAACTTCTGTCGCGGCGAGCACGCCCGCGCGGACGCTCCAGAGTCTGGCTGTCTGTGCTGAGGCCTGAGAGTGGGTGGATGTCTGTGCTGAAGCCTGAGAGTGGTTGGATGTCTGCTGAAGCCTGAGAGTGGGTGGATGTCTGCTGAAGCCTGAGAGTGGTTGGATGTCTGCTGAAGCCTGAGAGTGGGTGGATGTCTGTGCTGAAGCCTGAGAGTGGGTGGATGTCTGTGCTGAAGCCTGAGAGTGGGTGGATGTCTGTGCTGAGGCCTGAGAGTGGGTGGATGTCTGTGCTGAAGCCTGAGAGTGGGTGGATGTCTGTGCTGAGGCCTGAGAGTGGTTGGATGTCTGTGCTGAGGCCTGAGAGTGGTTGGATGTCTGTGCTGAAGCCTGAGAGTGGGTGGATGTCTGTGCTGAAGCCTGAGAGTGGGTGGATGTCTGTGCTGAAGCCTGAGAGTGGTTGGATGTCTGCTGAAGCCTGAGAGTGGGTGGATGTCTGTGCTGAAGCCTGAGAGTGGGTGGATGTCTGTGCTGAAGCCTGAGAGTGGGTGGATGTCTGTGCTGAGGCCTGAGAGTGGGTGGATGTCTGTGCTGAAGCCTGAGAGTGGGTGGATGTCTGTGCTGAGGCCTGAGAGTGGTTGGATGTCTGTGCTGAGGCCTGAGAGTGGTTGGATGTCTGTGCTGAAGCCTGAGAGTGGGTGGATGTCTGTGCTGAAGCCTGAGAGTGGGTGGATGTCTGTGCTGAAGCCTGAGAGTGGGTGGATGTCTGTGCTGAAGCCTGAGAGTGGGTGGATGTCTGTGCTGAAGCCTGAGAGTGGGTGGATGTCTGTGCGCATCCACATCTGTGGATATGGGTGCGCTAGGCTCGCGGCTCTGTAGGATATCTACGCTAGGCTCGCGGCTCTGTAGGATATCTACGCTAGGCTCGCGGCTCTGTAGGATATCTGTGCTAGGCTCGCGGCTCTGTAGGATATCTGTGCTAGGCTCGCGGCTCTGTAGGATATCTGCGCTAGGCTAGCGGCTCTGTAGGATATCTGCGCTAGGCTAGCGGCTCTGTAGGATATCTGCGCTAGGCTCGCGGCTCTGTAGGATATCTGCGCTAGGCTCGCGGCTCTGTAGGATATCTGCGCTAGGCTCGCGGCTCTGTAGGATATTGCGCTAGGCTCGCGGCTCTGTAGGATATCTGCGCTAGGCTCGCGGCTCTGTAGGATATCTGCGCTAGGCTCGCGGCTCTGTAGGATATCTGCGCTAGGCTCGCGGCTCTGTAGGATATCTGTGCTAGGCTCGCGGCTCTGTAGGATATGTGCTAGGCTCGCGGCTCTGTAGGATATCTGTGCTAGGCTCGCGGCTCTGTAGGATATCTGTGCAAGGCTCAAGGCTCTGTAGGATATCTGTGCTAGGCTCGCGGCTCTGTAGGATATCTGTGCTAGGCTCGCGGCTCTGTAGGATATCTGTGCTTGGCTCGCGGCTCTGTAGGATATCTGTGCTAGGCTCGCGGCTCTGTAGGATATCTGTGCTAGGCTCGCGGCTCTGTAGGATATCTGTGCTAGGCTCGCGGCTCTGTAGGATATCTGCGCTAGGCTCGCGGCTCTGTAGGATATCTGCGCTAGGCTCGCGGCTCTGTAGGATCTCTGCGCAAGGCGCTGCGCTAGCACTCTGCGCTAGGGGAGCTGGTCGGCCGAGCGGACAGCACGCTGGACATGTGATCCTGTGGTCCCGGGTTCGATCCCGGGCGCCGGCGAGAAACAATGGGCAGAGTTTCTTTCACCCTATGCCCCTGTTTCCTAGCAGTAAAATAGGTACCTGGGTGTTAGTCAGCTGTCACGGGCTGCTTCCTGGGGGTGGAGGCCTGGTCGAGGACCGGGCCGCGGGGACACTAAAAGCCTCGAAATCATCTCAAGATAACCTCAAGATAGGCTCGCGGCTCTGTAGGATCTCTGCGCTAGGCTCGCGGCTCTGTAAGATATCTGCTCTAGGCTCGCGGCTCTGTAAGATATCTGCGCTAGGCTCGCGGCTCTGTAGGGCATCTGCTCGCGGCTCTCTATATATGCGCTAGGCTTGCGGCTCTGTAGGATATCTGAGTATTCTATTAGTTAAAAGGGAAATGGGATAAGATTTGGATAAAACAGCTTCACAAACTTACAACGCTGCTTTTTTTCACACAGATTAAATAATAAGGAAAGTGATAATCTATTGTTACGTAAGACATACAACGCATCTGAGAACGTTAGTAAACAATATTCTCAGTCATCTGGCAGTAAAGTAATGGTTTAAAACAACTTGTTTAGTGTTTCACTGCCTAATAATACCCGAAGTTAGGGTCTAAACTCTTATTTTAAAATAACACAAATCGGTTACAATTATTTTGCGTTGGACCAGCCGGAGGAAAACATCGATTTTCTCTACAAATCTTTTGCGCGTTAGATCTCAGCAACCAGTCTGGTTGCGCCACTCAGTATGATTTTGTTGGGCGTAAACAATTTCATTCAATTCGAATATACAGCACATGACTAAAGGGGTGGGGGTATCCGGCAGCTTCCCAGGACTCCCCCTCCCTCTCTCTTCCCCTCCCCCTCTCTCCCCCTCCCCCTCTCTCCCCCTCCCCCTCTCTCCCCCTCCCCCTCTCTCCCCCTCCCCCCCCTCCCTCTCTCTCCCCCTCCCTCTCTCTCCCCCTCCCTCTCTCTCCCCCTCCCTCTCTCTCCCCCTCCCTCTCTCCCCCTCCCTCTCTCTCCCCCTCCCTCTCTCTCCCCCTCCCTCTCTCTCCCCCTCCCTCTCTCTCTCTCCCCCTCCCTCTCCCCCTCCCCCTCCCTCTCCCTCTCTCTCTCCCCCTCCCTCTCCCCCTCCCTCTCTCCCCCTACTCCTCCCCCTACCCTTCCCCCTCCACCTCCCTCTCTCTCCCCCTCCCCCCCTCCCCCTCTCCCCCCTCCCCCTCTCCCCCCCTCCCCCCTCCCCCTCTCCCCCCCTCCCCCTCTCCCCCTCTCCCCCCCCTCCCCCTCTCCCCCCCCTCCCCCTCTCCCCCCCTCCCCCTCTCCCCCCCCTCCCCCCCTCCCCCCCCTCCCCCCCTCCCTCCCTCTCCCTCCCTCTCCCCCTCCCTCTCCCCCTCCCTCTCCTCCCCCTCTCTCCCCCTCCTCCCCCTTCTCCCCCTCCCCCTCTCTCCCCCTCCCCCTCTCTCCCCCTCCCCCTCTCTCCCCCTCCCCCTCTCTCCCCCTCCCCCTCTCTCCCCCTCCCCCTCTCTCCCCCTCCCCCTCTCTCTCCCCCTCCCCCTCTCTCTCCCCCTCCCCCTCTCTCTCCCCCTCTCTCTCCCCCTCCCCCTCTCTCTCCCCCTACCCCTCTCTCTCCCCCTCTCTCTCCCCCTCCCCTCTCTCCCCCTCCCCCTCTCTCTCCCCCTCCCCCTCTCTCCCCCCCTCCCCCTCTCTCCCCCCCTCCCCCTCTCTCTCCCCCTCCCCCTCTCTCTCCCCCCCTCCCCCTCTCTCTCCCCCTCTCTCTCCCTCTCCCCCTCCCTCTCTCTCTCCCCCTCCCTCTCTCTCTCCCCCTCCCTCTCTCTCTCCCCCTCCCTCTCTCTCTCACCCTCCCTCTCTCTCTCACCCTCCCTCTCTCTCCCCCTCCCTCCCCCCCTCCCTCTTTCCCCCCCTCAGCATGGGCAAATCAGCATGAAAATTACCTCGGCTGAAGATATTGAAAAACTTCAAGCAGATATTAATAAAGTTTTCGACTGGGCATCAGAAAATAACATGATGTTTTAAGTGATAAATTCCAGATACTCAGGTACGGTAAAAATGAGGATCATAAACATAATACAGGGTACAAAACACAATCAAATGTGTCCATAGTAGGAAAATAGCATGTAAAGGATTTGGGAACAATGATTAGTAGGAGCCGTTAAGAGGATTTCAACTCGCTCACTTGGCACTCCTAAGCAAATGCCCTAGACCATTACACCTCGACATGGTAAAAGTAATGCAACTTGGATTCTACTGAATCCTCTAGGGGTTTTGAGAGTTTCAACTTGAATTCAATTAGGGTTTCAAGAATTGCCTGCATACACTCTGGCTTATTGTCCAGTATGGTGTAGTGATCTTCAGCATTTGCTTGGGAGTCCCAAGTGAGTTTGAATCCTCCTCCTTAAATAAGTTTTTGTATACAAACTTGCCTGTGTTACTTCAGTTAAGGCTCCAAACACTGCATTTACTTCATTTAGGAAGCCAGTTATAAAATCTGTTATGATACCCTGAATGTTTACAAATATGAATGATGTTACCATATTGTGTAGGTGATACTTATGTTATGATCTATGTTAACATCTGTGGCTCTGGTAGGGGATGCCACTGTGTTTATGTCCTATCTAACATTTGACTGAATAGGTGGTAGAAACGTGATATTTCTTGCCGTTCTTCTTCACTTCATCTTGCTAAAAAATATCCCTGGTACATTGAGGATATATTCACTCAATTTGCTAATTTCATAATGACTACTGTTGTTCATTTGGTATTATTTGTGTGGTTCTCCTGCTGACATGAGATTCTGGGCAGTCTCCATCATAACATTTATTTGTATTTGGTGAATTTTTGCACATGTCTGGGTGCAAAAAATTGCATTTTCTGGAACAAAATTTTCCAACATTTTCATTAATATTCGTACATCATTTTGTACATAGTACGTAGTACATATTTTGTACGTAGTACATATTTTGTACGTACATGGCTAATTTTGAATGACTATCTGCATATTCCATTAATTCCTCCTGATATCCCCGACAGGTTCAATACTCTATTTACATATATCCCATGCATAATATTGCCAGATTTTTAGTTTGTGTTCTGCTTGTTTTTCTGTGTGTTCCTGTGCTGAATCTTTCTAATAGTAGAAGTACTCTTGGTACTTTTCTCTTTTGCTTGCAATAAAGGAATATCCTTAAAATTGTTAGGCTAGGGGTTAAGCTACAGCCTGTCAAAAAAGTTTCTCATTTTATCAAAACTTGCAGATCAAAGCCCAATCACTCACGACAAACCCAATTACTGCATTGCATGCCTAAACTTTGTTGGTTCACCACTTGCATCAGAACATTCATTCAAACACAGCATATAACCAACCTTATGAACAGTGAACTAACCTTATATTTTGAATAATTAGTCTGAATTTATTTGATCCCAGCAACCTCATAATTATAAAGCATATTCTAGGTCCACAATCTGAAGTCAAAACAGATTATATATATTGGGTCACAAGGTACCCAGCACATAAATCTCACTATAGGCTAATGCTGTGAATAGGTCATTCATCACTTAATAAAATATTATTCTGTACATTAAAGGTACGCCTAACCATTCAGGAACTTATTAAACACTAACCTCTATGTATTGCTTCCTCAGAGTAAGATGGTGAGCATCAGTTCAACGACAACAGCACGTGAGTGTGTGGCCCTTACTTTGGATCACCTAGAGATGGGTGGAGCAGACACCTCCCAGTTCCAGCTGTGGGTGAAGACTGGTCTTGATGACTCCCCCTACCCGCTCATTGGCCATGAGTATCCTTTCGCTATCAAGCTCAACTGTGTAAGAGATCTTCTGCAGGACTGTGATGCTGAGCAGTGTAATAACCTGTATAACACTGAGCTGGTCACTCGCTGTCAGTTCATCCTTCGACAGGCCCGGAAACTTTCCTTTGAATCTCCTGAAGGGGTGAAAAAGGTCTCCAAAAAGGCCCGCAAATCCCCCATCAGGATACACAGAGTGTTTAAGAGATCTAATAGCAAAGGGGAATGTCTGGATGGGAGTGTGACCTCATGTGCTGGTGCCCTGTATGGCCAATCCTTAATCAAGCTGGTGGAACCAGAGCACATGTTGCCAAAACCTGTCATGGTAAGTGTCTCAAATGATAATTATTTTATGTACAGGAGAATACAATCTTTATTAAATGTATTTTGTTTGGTTATATTCTGTCTCTTGTCATTGTATTTGTCTGTCTGTCTTTCAGTCTTTGCTTGTTTGCTTGCTCTTTCCCTCCCTCTCTCCCTTTTCCTGGAATTACTGAATATATTTTTTGGAAAATTTTTTATGGAGTGATAAGCTTTCTGTTATATAGGACTTGCATTTTATTTAATTGAATTAACACTAACATAGAAATTTGATCAATCCTATCCTAACCTAACCTACCTAACTCGATCTATTTTGTCATGTGTACCTTCTAGTGATTTACACAAGATAAGGTAGGAGAGGTCCAGTTAGGTTAGGTTACGTTATCCTAACCTACACTAATAAGTCAGTAATTCATGTTCTTAATATAATATACCGTAATAATTTGAATTCAAATAAACCAATTTTAGAGAAAATATTTGAAAATAATGAAAATCCCATTTCCTGTTATGCAAATCTGGCTTTGCATGCTAGGCTATGTAGTGT
The DNA here is from genome assembly GCF_040958095.1 of Procambarus clarkii. Taxonomy (NCBI): domain Eukaryota; kingdom Metazoa; phylum Arthropoda; class Malacostraca; order Decapoda; family Cambaridae; genus Procambarus; species Procambarus clarkii. The sequence continues at coordinate 10,108,774 of NC_091200.1, read as the reverse complement.
GTTCGGGCTATTTGCTATGGTTACCTTGATGTTTTCGGGGCTTAGTGTCCCTGCAGCTCGATCCTCGACCAGGTCTCCTCATTGCTGGACTGATCAACCAGACTGTTGGATGCGGCTGCTTGCAGCCTGACGTATGAGTGCCTGGTTGTGACTGCTGTATAACATCTGCTAGAGATGTTATACCAGTGATGATACTTTTCAAGATGCTAGTGCTCTCTAGAGTGGAATTCTGTTGCACAATGACAGCACGTTTCAAAGCTGGAGAAATTGCTGACCTGGAGAGCGTGCAGAGAGCCTTTACTTCTTGAATCCACTCGGTAAAACATCTAAACTATTGAGACCCACTAAAATGACAATCTGTATTATCTCGAGCGCAGGTGGGAGAGATACATAATAATTTACACATGGAAAATATTAGAGGAGCTCATCCCAAACCTGCACACAGAAATAACCACATGAGACAAGAAGGCATGGCAGGATGTGTAGAATACCCCCGTTGAAAAGCAGAGGTGCAATCGGTACTCTGAGAGAGAACTCAATCAACATCAGAGGCCCAAGACTGTTCAACACGCTTCCACCATACATAAGGGGCACATTGGTTTATTTGAATTCAAGTTATTACAGTATATTATATTAAGAACATGAATTACTGACTTAATAGTGTTGGTTAGGAAAACATAACCTGATCTACCTAACTGCGACATATCCTACCTTGTGTGTGTGTGTGTGTGTGTGTGTGTGTGTGTGTGTGTGTGTGTGTGTGTGTGTGTGTGTGTGTGTGTGTGTGACACACACATACACACTGATGTATGTAATGATGAAAATTACATTTTTACATTAATGATGAAAATGATGTATGTAATAAATACACTTAGGTGTAATTACACACACTTATTTACATACATACATCTGTGTGTATACTGTCTGTGAACAAGCATCTTCATTCAGTGTGAACCAACAATACTAGTTCTGCATATAATTTTAGCATCTTTTGTTTGATATAAATAAATGTGCTATATATTATATTTAATAATATAATAGTATTAAATATTTAGCCTTGCTAAATATCTCAGATTTTAATGAATATATTTTATGTGGTATATTATATTAGTTAAACCATCTTATACCTGTCTAAAATTACATTTCCTTTCTCAGGACATGCTGTTGCAGTTGTTCATGAAAGGACCCTTCACAGTGGGGATCTTCCGCAAGTCTGCTAATGCAAGGCTAGTGCGGGAGTTGCGGGAAAAACTTGACACAAGTGATGCAGATGGTGCGATTGACCTGGACAACGTGCACATCACTGCTGTTGCAGCCCTTCTCAAAGATTTTCTTCGCTCCATGCCTGACTGCTTGCTAGTTGCTGACCTGTATGAGGAGTGGCTGGAGTTGTCACAAATTGATGGCATAAGAGAGCGTATTTCAAGAACACTTCTTCTGTGTTCTCGAATGCCCCGTGCACACCTCATCCTTCTTCAGCATTTCCTGTGTGTACTGCATCATATTGCTCGACGTGCTTCTGAAAACATGATGTCCGCATCTAACCTAGCTGTATGTGTTGGGCCGTCCATTTTGTGGCCATCTTCCCCAGTGTTAGCACTTAGTCCAGAAGCCTCAAAACAAGTGCCTGCTATAGTGGAGTTTCTCATTGAGAGATGTGGGGATATATTTGGCCAAGATATACTTCATTTATTAGGTAATCCTCCAGAGCGTGACCCCATGAGGCAAGACAGTGGAGCAGAAGAGTCAGACAGCCTACACAGTCTTCACAGTGGTCACAGTCTACACAGTTCTAGCGGGATGAGAAGGGATGATAGTAGCATCGATTCCTTGGAACGAGAACTGCTCGTGGAAGGTGAACTGTCTCCACTGCCTCGGAAGGACAAGATGTCTCTGACAAATTTGAGCCGTGACTCTGGTCTCACCATGAGTGACTCTCAGCTGTATACACCTGATGAAGAAGAGAGTGAGTCAACCAGCTCTGGCCACTCTGGGGCTGACAAGAGTGTTAGCAATTATAGCAGTGGTGGCCATTCAGAACGTTCTGGAGATCGTTTCCAGCATTATGCAGCCCCAAATAATCCTAATGCAATATATGCAGCTGTATATCGTCGACCTGAAAAGGTTCCAATGGGATATGATGACCCAGAAAATTATTATGCAGCACCCAGTAGAGAACATGCTCGAATACAAATCACATACTCTACACCTGGATATTCCCAGGGTCCTCCTCCAGGCCAAGGAAAGGAATACACCAGAGTTTACCATAGTCGCCAAGACAGAATGAGTGATGTCTATCGGAAAGGTCAAGACGAAGAGGCCATATATAGCGTGCCAGCTGGATCATCAGGCAACATTGTTAACCCCCCTCCATTTGTTGTAAACTCTAACTTCCAGCGACATGACTGGATGCGGCGGCGCTCAAATCTTCGAAAAGTATCTCGCTCAAGCAGTGGTGATGGAGGTCTGGTAAGATCCACATCAGAAGAGAGTCTTCTTAATAAATATAATGGTCTTGATTATGGTATTTCCCTGGGCCCAGTCAACATCGATGACAAGCGACCGGCACAACACGCAAAAGGACGTGCCCCTCCACCGCCACCAGGTGAGGAAAATGAAAACTGTTCTGGCCCTGGAGGTAGAGAGTCTCCAATCCGGAGGTCTAAGTCAGCCCACTATTTAACAGAGCCACCTCGTGATGTTGATAAATTAGGTCACTCTCCCGACAACACTCCGGCTGTATCTCGATCATCATCCCATGATGCTGTTTCATGGCAGCGCTCCCGCTCCACACCCCAAATACATGATGAGGCCGATCGATCTTATGATTCATCCACTTTGAGTGATGATGATTCAACACCACATGTTTCACGGTCTAATTCCAGAGGAAAAGAATATGGTGGTGGTGGTCTTAATGCCTGGGAAGCAGTTTATGGTACAGAGAACACTCCCTCTGACTCCGGTGAATCACACAACTCTCGAAATTCCTCCTTCAAGAGCGAACGGACAGGAAGCATGTGTACAGTGGTATCTGCAGGTAGCACATCAACCCTTGCATCAAATCCTCCATCCTATGAAGAAGCTCTCAATAGACGTTCACTCATGTACAGAGGTGGACAACAGCAGGGGCACCAATCCCAAGGATCTCCTTCTGGAAGAGATGCACACTTTGCTGAATTTGCCATAAGAGAAGAAAAAATGAAATCTGCAAGAGCCAAACAATTGTATGAAGAATCATTGAGAATATATCAAGAGGAAAACACTTACCCAGGTGATCTGGTACGTGCTTCCCCAGCACAAGCCGAAGACAGTGATGAGTATGAACGGCCACCGCCCTTGCCACCCAAGTCTGAGCCACCTCCCCTGCCTCCCAAGCAACGTGGGAGCCGTAGGGTGAGTGATGGTCTGGGTCGCCTCAAGCACCTTCCACCCGTACATGTGGAAACCCATGCTCGAAAGTCCCGCTCAGTCACCTCCCTCCCAACCTCCTATGGGTGCGATCCACCTTATCACAAAACTATTATATACACAGATGACAGTCCCCCATCACTACCACCCAAGGAACGTACAGTAATTGAAATTGATTCAGCATACTCTCAGTATCCAGAGTCTAGAGTAAAACAGACCACAAGTAGAGCTGTGTCACCACCCAGGGTAGAAAAAAAGAGTATAGAGACTCAGACAGATGATTATGACCTTGACGATGAGGTGAAAGATGAGGGCATTCAGACATCAGGGACATGGGCAGTGGAATCTCACGTGACGTCAGTATCTGTCCCCGACCCCAACTCCCATAATGACAAACGTAGAGGGAGAACACGTAGACGAGACTCTTCAGCATCCCACCGTAGCAAAAGCGTCCCTACTCGAGAGACAGGCCCTACTCAGCATCCTGACTCTGATGATGATCAAGAGGAGGAAGAGTGGGGCTATCACCCCACACCATCCTTGCAGGATTTTCCAGGTCCTCCCGTGCATCGTGACATAAACCCATTTGACACTGATCTTAGGCAAGAAATAAGTTGGTCAGTATCACAGCTTCGCGCAATATTTGGTGAAACTCTAACAGGAGCTAAAATTCACCCACCCCCATATAGGCCACCGCCGCCTTCTACTCACCGTGCACCCATCACCTCATATCACCTAGGAGCTGGTGACTCTTTTACCTCTCGAAAGTCACGTCCTCAGTCTAACTATGGCGAGGAGTCATATGTATAGCATACAGGACATCTCGGTCTTACTTCGCCCACCGCGCTTATTACACTTAGCGGCCACGCTGTGCTGCATACACCGCCACAACTAACACTAGCCGACTCTCTGTTAGATTATTTCTCTAACGTACTAAATGCTCAAGATCATAAGGCTTTTGTATGTATAGTATTTGTATTATATTATGTATATTTTGTACAGAGTTACACTCTAAGTCATACAAATAAGGACCTCAAATATTAACTGTTATCAAATATGTGGGTGGTGGGGGTGCTGCAGGGGAGCCTCCCCCTACCCCCTCAACCCCGCCCACCTCACATCACCAAACTTTTGTAAATTACTATTACTAACTATATAATAATTGTTTATATGTTGTTAATAAAATTTGAGATTTTTATATTAATATTTTAACTCTGTATCCTTATAAAAGCTTTTAATAATTTGTTTGATGCAGGCCAATATTTAGTAAAAATTACTGATGCAGTTCCATGAAAGTTTTATCTAATTTATATATGAAACTAAACCTCTGTTATTAATAACAGTTAGCTCTGAATGACCAAATGTCCAAGCACTGAGATCGCAACCTAAATACTAAAATATCAGTATGAAATGGTTCCTAAATATGCAACACATTGTGTTTTGCATTGAAAATAGTTTAAATTAGCCATTTTATTTATTAAGACATATTAATAAGAGCCATCTTAAAAAGCCATGTTGAAATGATCCCCTTGTCCTGAACACTTTTTCACCTTTACTCTCTTGTGTGTTGGAAGCCATTTCCTGTGGATTCTTGTGAAATTGTCTAAGAATCTCGTACATGTACGCGTCATATGTTTGAAATTTAAATACTCATCCTCACTAACCTAATGTTATTTTGTTTCGTTTCCAATAACTTTAAATTAGGCCGGTAAGGATGTGGTATTTGGATTACCTATTTCTAGACTACAAGAAGTTTTTTAATAGTTCTCCATTTGGAGGGTATTGTACTAAATATTGGAATACCGAATAAGGCAGTCGTCACAATTAGGATGGTTTTGATATAGTAATGGAAAGTCCTACAAGAGTCGGTCCTTGTATCCACTCTGTTTCAGATGTCTGTGAAGACTCAAAATTGATAAGGCAAAAGAGGATTACAAGAAACTGCAGGAAGAATTGGAAAAGTTATAGTAAATATTAATTTCAGAGTAATTTCAGGTTTCGATGGTTGAATTGGCAAACATCGTCTAAATTGCACACAAATAGGATAACTGGCAAATTTTAAGAATTTATTGTATTTTTATTAACATACTTTTATATTGCATTTTTACACCCTGGAATATAAAGGATTAAAAGTTTGTGTGCCAATAAAATTATCATCTTACAGAAACGTTTAATGTCAAATAGGGACAGGAGATCAGTTGTCTTATGAGGATGTTCTCGAGAACACAAGTGGATAAAGTACAGGTCAGGACAAGTTCAATATAAACACACACCTGGGAGCAAACTGGTGCAGCAATGAAACTCCCAGTCAATAGATTTCAGAGTAACCTCATTTATCTTTGTCAACATACAAGGACTAAAAACAAAGTACCTTTCATAAATGGCCTCCACACTGAGGCAGGTGCAGTATTTGGAGCATTCACAAAAACGCATATGAGAGATTACATGGAAAGTGAGATTTGTATACAAAAATATAATTCATGTAGATATGATGAGTAAATAGATCACGTGGAGGAGTAAACTAAACATATATATATATATATTATATATATATATATATATATATATATATATATATATATATATATATATATATATATTATATATATATATATAATATATATATATATAATATATATATATATAATATATATATATATATATATATATATATATATATAATATATATATATATATAATATATATATATATATATGTCGTACCTAGTAGCCAGAACTCACTTTTCAGCCTACTATTCAAGGCCCGATTTGCCTAATAAGCCAAGTTTTCCTGAATTAATATATTTACTATAATTTTTTTCTTATGAAATGATAAAGCAACCCTTTTCTCTATGTATGAGGTCAATTTTTTTTTATTGGATTTAAAATTAACGTAGATATATGACCGAACCTAACCAACCCTACCTAACCTAATCTAACCTATATTTATAGGTAAGGTTAGGTTAGGTAGCCAAAAAAAGCTAGGTTAGGTTAGGTTAGGTAGGTTAGGTAGACGAAAAAACATTAATTCATGAAAACTTGGCTTATTAGGCAAATCGGGCCTTGAATAGTAGGCTGAGAAGTGCGTTCTGGCTATTAGGTACGACATATATATATATATATATATATATATATATATATATATATATAATATATATATATATATATATATATATATATATATATATATATATATAATATATATATATATATAATATATATATATATATATATATATATATATATATATATATATATATATATATATATATATATATAATATATATATATATATATAATATATATATATATATATATATAATATATATATATATATATATATATATAATATATATATATATATATATATATATATATATATATATATATATATATATATAATATATATATATATATATATATATATATATATATATATATATATATATATATAATATATATATATATATATATATATATATATATATATATAATATATATATATATATATATATATATATATATATATGACCGAAAAAGTAAGATTAATAATTCTAACGCGAATTTTCTCAATGTTTTTTATATTTTTCTTCACTGTTGATGGTAACTGAAAAATCAATTCTCCAAAATTCATTCTGTGGCCACGTCTGTGGTAGAAAATAATAATAATAATAATAATAATAATAATAATAATAATAATAATAATAATAATAATAAAAAAAAATGTTCCAGGTTCCAGAACAACCTCTTATGTGGAACTTTGTTGAAAGCCTTTTTTAGGTCCAGATAGATGCAGTCAACCCAATCATCTCTTTCCTGTAAAATCTCTGTGGCTCGATCATAGAAACTGAGTAAGTTCGTTACACAGGATCTTCCAGATCGAAAACCATACTGTCTGTCTGATATTATATCACTTTTCTCCAGGTGTTCTACCTATTTAGTTTTAATTATTGTTTCCAATATTTTGACTATGACACTTGTCAATGATACAGGTCTATAATTAAGGGGGTCTTCCCTGCTGCCACTTTTGTAGATTGGAACTGTTAGCCTTTTTCCATACATCAGCTACAACTCCTGTAAACAGGGATGCCTGAAAAATAATTTGAAGTGGAATGCTGAGCTCATGTGCACATTCTCCCAGAACCCATGGTGAAACTTCATCTAGACCAACTGCTTTGTTCTTAGCTCCGTGAAAAATTTTTCCACTTCGTCTCTAGACGCCTCTATGTGCTTTATGTTGTTCTCTGGTATTATTATTGTGTCTAGTTCCCTGAAGATTTCATTTTGTACAAACACACTTTGGAACTTTTAGTTTAATGATTCACACATTTTCTTTTCATTTTCCGTGAATCTATTTCCCATTTTCAACCCTCTGAATATTATCCTTTACCTGCAATTTGTTGTTTATGAATTTATAGAATAGACCTGGTTCTGTTTTACATTTATCTGCAATCCCTTTTTCAAAATTTCTTTCTGCCTCTTTCCTCACTGCCGTGTAGTTGTTTCTTGCATCTTTGTATCGCTGGTATGTTTGGGGATTTGGCCTCTTCCTGTATTGATTCCATTTTTGTGTCTTTTGGTCTCTGGCCCTCTCGCACTTTCTGTTGAACCAATCCTGTTTCCTAGTTCTGCTTCTCTGTTTTGGTATAAATTTTTTGTGCCTTTTATCATATATTTCACCAAACTTGACATATATCTCATTTACTTCCTTGCCTAGCAACAACTCTGTCCAATTATACTCACTAAAAAAAATTCTAAGATCGCCATAATGTCCTCTCCTGAATTCAGGTTTTTCAACTGCTTCAACCTCCTTAATTTCTTCCAGATTATAACGCATTGCATACTTTATGCAATGCGTTATAATCTGGAGTGTTACTGTGTTTTTCAAGCCTTGTTCATTACTCAAGTGTTTATCATGTTGATTAGTTGCTGCTCTACAGAATGTTTTAACACTAATTTTGTTGAAGTGCCAATAAAATAAATCTATCTTTAATATTATCGACCATTTCCTGCGAGTGGCTGTCGTAGGGACCCAGATCCAGGGTGCTCAGGGGCACTTAATGCTTTTAAGACGGCCCTGCCAGCTCGACAAAATCATCCGGACAAATGAAGGGACCTTTGACAAGCCGCCGGCTTCTTGTCCTCGTCGAGGCCACTAGTGTTAATGGCTCTCATTTAAATATATAGGGAAATTATTTTTACTTAATTTAGTTTTAATACAAAATAATAGATATTTTGTGTCCCATATAATCCTTTTGGAAAGTGGCGTTCCAGAAGAATCATAAGAGACACAAAATATCTTAATTTATTTTATCAGAACTAGATTAAGTAGAATTAGCCACCGTTGATGGTAACAATCAAATAATAAGACAAATAATAATCAGAGTAGTTAACAGATGGGATATATTAGGCAATGATGTGGTGGGGGCAGACTCCATATACAGTTTCAAATGTGGATATGATAGAATCAGAACCTGTACATATATTTATTTATTTATTTATATATACAAGACAATACATTGGGTTCATGAGAGTACAGAGACTTGGTTTCTTTTTTTGCATTCTTGTAATGCCACTAGCACGCATAGCGTTTCGGGAAGATCCTTAATTTAACATATAATTTTAAGAAGGTAATTTCTAGCAAAATTAATTTATTTTTACAGACACATTGTAAGAAAGTACAAAAAAAAATTGTAAGAAAGTACAAAAAGAACATTGCATAAGAAATTTGACAGAAAAAAGTAGATATATTAAAGTAAATTTAAGGGTAATCCACATGAACATTTCAGCATAATTTGAGGATTATTGCAAGATATAATGTAGCAAACTATGGGTATAATATGATACAAGATAGCAGCAATGATTACAATGGTAAAGTTGTATGGGATAGGTACATATATTGGGGGAATTGGGTAGTACTAGATACAGTGCGAGTTTCAAGCACTAGGTAGGAAATTATGAAGATGAAATTGAAATTAAGTACTTTTTGGATATATTTTTGAATAAGGCAAAAGTTTGACAGCTTTTCAATTCGTTAGGGAGTGAGTTCAATGAACGTCAGTTGATTGACAATCGAGAGGGGGGACCAAAGAGCCAAAGCTCAACCCTCCCCCCCCCCCCTCTGCAAGCACAACTAAGTGAGTACAAGAGAAAACACCGAGCTGTAACATAGAGCCATATACAGTCTCCGTGGTGTAGTGGTAAGACACTCGCCTGGCGTTCCGCGAGCGCTATGTCATGGGTTCGTATCCTGGCCGGGGAGGATTTATTGGGCGCAATTCCTTAACTGTAGCCTCTGTTTAACGCAACAGTAAAATGTGTACTTGGTTGTGTTACGGTGCCCTCTCCTATTTCTTTTGTTTGCCGGCTTAAAGAGTCATATCAGCTCTCCCTACTGATTCTCTGAGGTTCAGGGAGTCTAATGATATATGTGGCGACCAGACCGGCTGCCAGTTAAGGGAAGGAAGTTATATTATAAGTTGTAAATAATGGAAAATTGGCTCCCTGTTATAAAATGAATCAGTATCCCCTACGGCAGATATGACCTTTTGGAAGGAACACAAGCCGATCGCGGATTGGCCGACGTAGGTCGCGGGCGACAAATCAGGGCCCGCCATGACGTCACCGAGTGCCCCGGGCGGCGCCAACGTCAGAGTTGTTCTGACCTTGGAAGCGACAGGACGCGCCTCGGTCTGCTCTCAAGGATTGGAGGCTCTGCAAGCCTTGTTCAGTGGATTGAGCTGGTCATCGCAGCCCATCATAGTTATTGGAGACCCTGCGCTTCTGGGAAGCAAAAGAGGAACCAAGTTCAGTGAGCAGAGAAGGCCAAACTTGGAAAATAGTCGGCGACAACGCTGGGCGGCGCCGCTGGCTGGACGTTGAGGTCTGGAAGGTGGGCGGGCAGGCCTAGCTGTGACTGGGGTCACATCCACTGAGAATCTTGGAAGGACGACACCGTGCCTAGGACAAGGAGCAACGCCTTGTGGGAGAGGCGAGTGTGGGGAAAAATAGTGATTAGCTCAGCGCCCATCGATGAACCAGGATTGGGGCAGCTGAATCTCAGGGATTGGAACGGCGACGACGCGAAGGCTTCACGACACCTGAGGACCTGTGGAACGTCCTGGATCGTCAAGGATCGACCCAAGGAAGCGTGGGAACCTCACACCATCGAGGGACAGGCGTCGTGAGCCAGGAATGTAAGGTAGATCATTTTCCCTCCCATTGCCCCTTGTATGAGTAGGCTAGTTAGGCCACAATATTTACTTGTGTATATGGCAGCAAGACTTTATTACTTTTTTTTTTTTTTTTTTTTTTTTTTTGAGATATATACAAGAGTTGTTACATTCTTGTACAGCCACTAGTACGCGTAGCGTTTCGGGCAGGTCCCTGGAATACGATCCCCGTCGCGAAGAATCGTTTTTTCATCCAAGTACACATTTTACTGTTGCGTTAAACAGAGGCTACAGTTAAGGAATTGCGCCCAGTAAATCCTCCCCGGCCAGGATACGAACCCATGACATAGCGCTCGCGGAACGCCAGGCGAGTGTCTTACCACTACACCACGGAGACTGCAAATAGTAGAATAGGAAGCAAATAGTAGAAACTTTAATAGTAGAATAGGCTGCAAGGCAGCTTGAGTCCAGGACTGTCAGAGAGGACAGTGTGTATGGATGGCAGGACAGTGAAGAAGAGGTGCCGACGTGGTGAAGAGGCCCTCCTGTGAGAGTGTGAGACTCCTGTCTTCCTGCCCAGTTGAAGGAGTGTTGGATGGTCGTGGAAGAAGAGGCTGACGATCTCCAGACTCATTATCCATATTCCATATTCATGTATTACTTGTGATTGTGTGTGTGTGTTCATGTAATTTGCATCAGTAAATCCACACATTTTATTACTGTGTTTGAGTGTGCCTCCATTTATGATATTTCTCTATGAGCATACATTTCTGGCTACAAACAATATATAATACACCCACTGAACTGCATTGCTGGGGTGCAGATATAATAACCCAGCTGGCGACCTTGCTAAGAGGAAGATAGAGAAGACAGGCGGGAAAGGAGTTCCTGCAACCTTTTTTTGTCTGGCAGGCAAGGCTCAGGGAGGTTATGGTTATAAGGTAAGCCTGAGTCTTCCTTCACTCCCCCACGGGTCTAGGCCGGAACTGTTAACAGCAGTTTCCCCGTGTTTGACTGAAGGGCTTCCAGGGTGAATCAGTGGCACCCCCTTTTGTGGTGGAAGCAAAGACCTGCGGAGATGGGCATTGTTGGTTCTATCTTGTGTGACCAAGGAGACTCAGGTGAATCCCGGGAGTCGGAGGGGCTGAGTATTTGGGCCTTTTGAGCCCCTAGCAGTTAAGTGTTAGCAGAGCCCCGGACCGCCCACCCCCACGTGACAAGAGAACTGGCGACCTTGCCAGGATTCGAACCCCAGTAGCCAAGAACTGGGAACTTCGCCAGGAAGCGTGGATCCAGCTACAGTGTGGACCAAATTTCAAGACAAGTGTTGCCAGGGTACTAATACAGTGTGGCCAGTGAATTCGGTGGTACTGTTACTCAACCGGCTAAGGGACTGAAACGGTGAAATTAGTGCCTACTAACTTGTCTGTGCTGTCGTGTATGCTCAATGATATAGAGATGGAGGAAGACAGAGTAAAGAAATTTATTGACACAAGGGACGAGAGAATTTTGGAAGAGTGTACCAAGGCCCAGCTCCAACAAGTGGCAAACCACTTTGGGATCAGGTTGAGGACGACTAAGGTAGCGGAGCGAAGGATAGAGATCGTGGCACAGCTCACAGCTCGAGAGGAGGCGACGGGAGAGGAGCCATCTCAAGAGGAGCCGTCCCGAGGAGAGCCGTCGCAAGGTGAACCGTCCCGACTAGGGCCTCCCCAAGCGCCTACCAGTGTGGAGAGAATTCACAGTGAACATGGGAGCAGTGGAAGGTCCAGCTGTAGTAAGAGGAGCCTGCAACTGGAAATAATGAAGATGCAACTGGAAGCCCAGCTGCGACGAGAGGAGAGAGAAGCGCAAATGCAGCGAGAGGAACGTGCGGCTGAGCTGCAGCGAGAGGAACGTGCGGCTGAGCTGCAGCGAGAGTGTAACAAACTAGGCTGTTGTAAGAATTATCCAGAGTGGTTTATCGACAAAAGAGAATGGGAAGCTGAGCCGCATGGTGACCTGACCCCCAGGGGAATTCGCGGTGGAAATAACCGACGCGTTGTTCATAGCTGCGTATAATGAATCATCCTATAGTATTCAGTAAATTAGAGAAAATTAGCCTTTATTCATTTTGCATTAAAATTGTATTGTATAATAGTACTGGATACAATATCAAGAGTATTCTAATTATTGAGTTTAAGTCACCATCAGTGACGTCACGAATCAGATCTAACTTTTGAGGCGGAGTGACCGGCGGTCATAGGTCAGCAGGGTTGACATGTCTAATATTTCTCAAAGTTTTAATAACCATTTTTGTGATCGGGAACAGCTTTGCCGTTAGATGTTTGTGTAATCTAATTCAGTAAAATAATTCAACCAGTCTGGATCAATTAAGTACAACAGAGTTTAATTGTTATAACTTAACCTTGCTAAAGTAACTGGGTAAGCGATGCGGAACAATACAATACTCTGTCTGGGGTAGTCCAGACAAGGAAAAAAATCAGTGTGGTCACGGAAGCAGCTGGGATAAGAGGTCAACATCTTACCTCTCCCCAACAAGACCAGCACAACACCCAGAGCTGTGGTCGCCCAAGGTATAGTTGCTATTGTAAATTATAGGGATAGTCTTCTCATTTGCCATTCAGGTCAAGTAGGGAGTGTTAAAGTGATAGGGAGTGAACACATTTAGATTTTGTTTTAGTTTTCTTTTAATAAATTAAATTTGTTATTAATTTGCATTTTATTGTTTCCATGTGTTTTATGTGTATACTTGTCCTGGTCACGTGGTCCACACGAGGCAGAGTTGCATTGGGCGCCGATTCTAACATCGAATCGGAATTATCATTACCGTGTAATTTATTCCACACTCAAGGTCATCGTTTATAGTGGGGATCAAGCCCCTAGGTTGATTAATTAGCGTGATCGATCCAGACCTCGATCATTGCTCTTGTATTACTGGTCTGGTGGTGGCAGCAGAGGTGACTCTAGGGTTTTGTTCAGAGCTTAGGTCACGTCATACTGGGTGTAGAATCCTAAGTCGGTCAATCGTCTTAGGACCACGTGGCGTGGAGTTGGCTTTGTTAAAAGTTTTGGAGTCCCTTGGTTTAGAAATAAAAGTAAGAATACGGGTAGAGGGAGTAGAAAGAAGGAAGTAAAGAGAGAGGAACCCGAACCCGTGTTACAAGAGGAGCGAGAAGCTCGGCTGCAGCGGGAAGAAGGAGAGAGACAACTGCGACTGGAGGAGATAAGGGCAAAGAAAGAAGTCGAATTGCGTCGCGTTGAACGTGGTCTGCCCTCACTACCTGCACGGCGGGATGACCTCAAGGTAAGGGAACGTGACTTACCTACGTTCGAACCACAAGAAGCTGAGGCGTTCTTCGAACACTTTGAACGGATAGCAACTCTGAAGGAGTGGCCGGAAGATGATTGGGCTGCTCTGGTCCAGGGCAGATTGACTGGTGAGGCCCGGGAAGCCTATAACATGCTGGACCTAGAGGAGTGTACTAGTTATGACGCGATTAAGAATGCGGTTCTCCACTCATTCCGGCTGACTCCGGAGGTGTACCGGAAGCGGTTCAGAGAGTGTACAAGAGCGTCGGGAAAGACGCCGAGACCGCCAGGGATATGGAACGGAAATTGCTACGATGGTTGAAGGCGGAGGAAGCGGAGTCGGTGGATGATATCAAACGACTGATAGTGATGGAGAAGTTCATGTCGGTGCTCCATCCTGAGTTGCGAGTAAGGGTGAGAGAAGCAGGTATTAAGGACCTGAAGGCTGCAGCGGACCGAGCCGACATGCTGGAGGAGGCACTACATATCAGGAGGGAGGGGCCGCCCAGACACTCGCCTTACCCCAGGTCGGGAGGGAACCTTAGGAGTTCAGGAGGAGCGAGGACGAGTGGGGACTCTCCCATGAGTAGTGTGCCCGATGAAGTGACGCGGTTCAAGAGCTCAAGAGACGCGGGGAGGAAGCCCTAAGCTGTGAGCAGTGGACCTAACTCGGGAGCGAGTGCTGCAGTCCCGGACACGACGACAGGGAGTCCAAGGAGGGCCCAGGGGACGTCTGCAAGTGGTACCGCCAGAGTGACTGGCGAGTGGCCGCCCAGGAGAGGCAGCCGATGCTACAACTGTGGCGTGAGAGGACATTATGCCCGCGAGTGTGAGGAGCACCAAAGGAATGTAGGATTAATGTTGGAAGAGGAGAGAGTGTTTGTTCACACCCCATATTATAGTGGACCCAACGTGAATGGTTGGGAAATGAAGTTGGGTGAATATCCCTTCGTTTTCGAGGCCAACGTGAAGTTTGGAAAGTCAGACCCAGTGGAGGTGGCCGTTCTTCGAGATACGGGTGCTGACATAAGTATGGTAACCAGGAGTATTCTCCCCAAGGAATTTAATGATTCACCTGTGGGAGTGGTGAGGATACGCAGTGTGGGGGAGGAATACAGGTTGCCACTTCACGAAGTACAGCTGATTGCCGACTGCGGAGTCGAGAAAGCTATAGTAGCTGTAGCCCCTAAATTACCCCTAGAGCATGTACAGATGGTGCTGGGTAATGACCTCGGAGGAGGTAGGATACAACCCGATTGGGCCAGGCTAGGAGTGCTTATGTTGCAAGCAGCGGTACAACCCTGCCGGGTGAGGTATCGGTCGTTCCAGATGATAGAGAGGAAGTCGACTTCGCCAGGGGAAACGTCGCCAGAGACGACGACAACGAGGGCGAGAGTGCAGAGAGGTCGTCGGAGGTTGTGGAAAACCCCGACGGGGATCTCCGACTAAGCCTGATGATGCGTGTGGAGGAGTGGCGAGAAGCAGCTGTACAAACGCCTGGGGCGGTGAAGAGGCTGCAGACCGCACTCCCTCCATACAGAAACGTGAATAAAGTAAGCTCAGTGGATGAGCGAACGGCAGTGAGGGGCAGAGTGGAGGAGCCACGACGCAAGGCACCCTATGCCGGCCAGATGAATAGTGGTAGGTGCAAGATGAACCACCGTGGTGAGGTGAGCCACAGGGAGGTGGATGAGCCCAACCACGAACCGAAGAAGACGTCTGCATGGAAGAGAATCTCATGGAGGAGTGAAGATGTTCGTCGGGAACGAAGGAGCGAGTGGTATAGGAAAGGCAATACGAAGAAAGCAGGGAATAGGTACACCCAGGGTAGGCGCCAGCCTAACCAGAGGGGCATTGGGCCATCGCAAAAGCCTAGTGTGGAAGAGAGGAAGCTGCTGGATGGAGTACAGGTTACAGGTGCCACTGTGAGGAGACAACGCACCTACGGGAGAAGAGGAACCGAGAAGAGAGAAGATTGGCGAAGAGGAGATCATGAGAGGAAACATGGAGTACCTGTAGGACGCAGTGGAAATGCAAGACTATCTCGGAGTGCACGACGCGGTGGAGGCGCCGCATGCACTGAATCTTACAGTGGTAACGAGCCGTGGGAGTACACTCGTAGCCACGGAGAGAGGATTTCTTGTAGGTGTTCAGGGAACACCCATCACACCCGGTCCTATGCGAGGTAGAGATATAATGAGACAAGTGACTGGCAAGGTGGAACGAGCCACATCGCCAACTGGAGGAGTGACACTTCAGGAACGGAAGGAGCAAGAGTATAGATTGCCCTCTTGAGTGCTGCTCTTCCGATATGACTCTTATTTTAAGGGGAGGGGTATGTTACGGTGCCCTCTCCTATTTCTTTCGTTTGCCGGCTTAAAGAGTCATATCAGCTCTCCCTACTGATTCTCTGAGGTTCAGGGAGTCTAATGATATATGTGGCGACCAGACCGGCTGCCAGTTAAGGGAAGGAAGTTATATTATAAGTTGTAAATAAAGGAAAATTGGCGCCCTGTTATAAAATGAAACAGTATCCCCTACGGCAGATATGACCTTTTGGAAGGGACACAAGCCGATCGCGGATTGGCCGACGTAGGTCGCGGGCGACAAATCAGGGCCCGCCATGACGTCACCGAGTGCCCCGGGCGGCGCCAACGTCAGAGTTGTTCTGACCTTGGAAGCGACAGGACGCGCCTCGGTCTGCTCTCAAGGATTGGAGGCTCTGCAAACCTTGTTCAGTGGATTGAGCTGGTCATCGCAGCCCATCATAGTTATTGGAGACCCTGCGCTTCTGGGAAGCAAAAGAGGAACCAAGTTCAGTGAGCAGAGAAGGCCAAACTTGGAAAATAGTCGGCGACAACGCTGGGCGGCGCCGCTGGCTGGACGTTGAGGTCTGGAAGGTGGGCGGGCAGGCCTAGCTGTGACTGGGGTCACATCCACTGAGAATCTTGGAAGGACGACACCGTGCCTAGGACAAGGAGCAACGCCTTGTGGGAGAGGCGAGTGTGGGGAAAAATAGTGATTAGCTCAGCGCCCATCGATGAACCAGGATTGGGGCAGCTGAATCTCAGGGATTGGAACGGCGACGACGCGAAGGCTTCACGACACCTGAGGACCTGTGGAACGTCCTGGATCGTCAAGGATCGACCCAAGGAAGCGTGGGAACCTCACACCATCGAGGGACAGGCGTCGTGAGCCAGGAATGTAAGGTAGATCATTTTCCCTCCCATTGCCCCTTGTATGAGTAGGCTAGTTAGGCCACAATATTTACTTGTGTATATGGCAGCAAGACTTTATTACTTTAATAGTAGAATAGGCTGCAAGGCAGCTTGAGTCCAGGACTGTCAGAGAGGACAGTGTGTATGGATGGCAGGACAGTGAAGAAGAGGTGCCGACGTGGTGAAGAGGCCCTCCTGTGAGAGTGTGAGACTCCTGTCTTCCTGCCCAGTTGAAGGAGTGTTGGATGGTCGTGGAAGAAGAGGCTGACGATCTCCAGACTCATTATCCATATTCCATATTCATGTATTACTTGTGATTGTGTGTGTGTGTTCATGTAATTTGCATCAGTAAATCCACACATTTTATTACTGTGTTTGAGTGTGCCTCCATTTATGATATTTCTCTATGAGCATACATTTCTGGCTACAAACAATATATAATACACCCACTGAACTGCATTGCTGGGGTGCAGATATAATAACCCAGCTGGCGACCTTGCTAAGAGGAAGATAGAGAAGACAGGCGGGAAAGGAGTTCCTGCAACCTTTTTTTGTCTGGCAGGCAAGGCTCAGGGAGGTTATGGTTATAAGGTAAGCCTGAGTCTTCCTTCACTCCCCCACGGGTCTAGGCCGGAACTGTTAACAGCAGTTTCCCCGTGTTTGACTGAAGGGCTTCCAGGGTGAATCAGTGGCACCCCCTTTTGTGGTGGAAGCAAAGACCTGCGGAGGTGGGCATTGTTGGTTCTATCTTGTGTGACCAAGGAGACTCAGGTGAATCCCGGGAGTTGGAGGGGCTGAGTATTTGGGCCTTTTGAGCCCCTAGCAGTTAAGTGTTAGCAGAGCCCCGGACCGCCCACCCCCACGTGACAGTTGTAACAACGATTCTTCGCGGCGGGGATCGTATTCCAGGGACCTGCCCGAAACGCTACGCGTACTAGTGGCTGTACAAGAATGTAACAACTCCTGTATATATCTCCAAAAAATAGTAACATGTAACATAGAGCCATAGTAACATGTAACATGCGCGTACTAGTGGCTTTACAAGAATGTAATTACTATGCTATGTATCCTCACAATCCCAATGTACCTTCTTGTATATATATAAATAAATAAATAAATAAATAAATAGAGAAGGTGCTAAGTCTCCCAGAACACTTATTCATAGAAAACGTGATGCGAGGTCAGTGAGAATGTGAGGTAAGAGGTAAACATGTTCCGAACCTTAATGGAATCTGACCCATATATCAATCAGGTCAACCCATGTGTTGCGTTTCCAAAAGGGTCGCCCATGTTAGAATCGGTGAACGCCCTAGTAATATTGTTGAAAACATCTTAATAACTTATTAAACCAAAGGTCTTTTTATGTCAGAAGAACGGCAGAAACTGGATCTATATATGAAAACTCTTTCAGGACAAAATTTAAAGTAAAACTAAAGAAATTTGTAGTTGTATAAAAGTTGCATTTTTCATCGGTCGTAGAGCCGGAAATCCGCAATATTCATCTCAGAACAATGCTTATTTCACGCAGAATCGTTAATAAAGTAAGATTTGTATACGTCTCAAGAAAGATAGAAACATAATCTTCATTTTAAATGCCTTACCATGGGCATATTTGTATTTAAAGCGAAGATACGTGTATTTTTCTAATCGGCGAGCTCCGATCCCGCACAGATCGAGCAACGGAGTAACTCTCTCTCAGAACAATGCTTATTTCACGTAAATTCGTTAATAAACGCAAAGGTTTTTATATGTGTTGAGAAAGATAGAAATATAAGCTTCATTTTAAATACTTTACCATAGATATATATAAAGTTCTAATGAAGATACATGTGTTTTAATAATCGCCGAGCTCCGACCCCGCACAGACTGATCGACAGAGCAACTCTCAGAACAATGCTTATTTCACGTAAATTCATTAATAAACACATATGTTTTATATGTCTCAAGAAAGATAGAAATATAAGCTTCATTTTAAATACTTTAACATAGACATATATAAAGCTCAAGTGAAGATACATACGTTTTTATAGTGGCATTCAGTAGCTTGTCGGTCATGGAATGCAGAAGCCTACGCACTTGCCAATATAGTGTGTAATTAACAAAGATACGCTTATAAAGCCTAAAATATTATATGCCTTCAGAAAGACAGAGATATGCTCGTTATTGTGAGTGCACCAAAGGAAATATATCTTGTTGGAGGACAAAGATATATCAATTCTAGAATAAGTTTCGACTCTCGCTCGGGCGAGAGATAGCGCGACTCTCGCCCCATCTATTGAAGATTCTGTTCACCTAATGGCCCAAAGCTACTCAAAGCCTCCTAGCATTACTTAAATAATGAAGAAATATGGTATATTTATTCACTATAATGTTGGTGCTTAATGCAGAACACGAGAAAACATATATTTACTATAAAATAATATACTTCCATTATGAAATAAGTAAATATGTGGCCTCATAGGAAGTCAACGGTCCAGGTGTCAATGTTGTGGAGCGACTTATCCAAGATATATTGTTGTCTGGAAAGTGTTTGTTGGCATATCAACCTTCTGTACACAGTGATCCAGTCGTCGCACTTCTCTCCTTAAATGATCGCAAATTTAGTTTATTATATTAACAAGTAGAATACGTATTTCTAATAATATCTAACATAACTAGCCAGAAAATATTTAAGACTTATTGAAAAATACATGTCTGGAAGTTAAATCGACTTCATAGAACAATAGTGTTGGTCTATACTAATCGTTATTCGTTAGTATGCGTTCGCTACTTAAAACATTTACTGTACTGATGTAAAATCTCCCATGTCTCTTCGCACATGGAACACCGAACCTTACACACTCTCTGATATATTGTTTAATTAATAGAGATTCACTAACAAAGCTTATAATTGTATATGTTATCAAAAAGGCATAGATAAAGTCGTTCTTACGTTTTAGTCACAGAGATTAGATATTAGTAAAGTAAAGTTCATTTTATTCAGGAAAGTACATAAATAGTCGATTTACAAACATAATATTGGATTTATAGATAGAGCTAGTACATACAATACCTAAAGCCAATACCTTGACTTGGTACGCATAGCGTTTCGGGCATATTATTGAGAGAGGAAAGATATTTATATTTAAACATTTTTTTTTTTTTTTACCGACACTCTCCCTATTGATGAGAACTACAACCTAATGAAGATAAATGTTAATTTTATGTAGATACTGTAATAAACGAAAGTTTTAATGTCATCAGAGAAGCAGAAATATAGGCAAATTTTAAATCCCTTGTCATAAATATAACTGAAGTGAAAGCAAAGATATATGCATTTTGATAGTTACAAAGACAGCTCTTTAACACGGGTGGAACACGAACAAGGGGAACTTAGTGGAATGCATTAGGCAGTGATGTGGTGGAGGCTGACTCCATACACAATTTCAAATGTAGATGTGATAGAGCCCAATAGGCTCAGGAACCTGTACACCTGTTGATTGACGGTTGAGAGTCGGGACCAAAGAACCAAAGCTCAACCCCTGCAAGCACAAATTAGGTGAGTACAACTAGGTGAATACAGCTGAGGGGCGGGACCAAACAGCTGAAGCTCAATTCCCCTCGCATAACTAGGCGAGTCCATAGGAATTACCGTTTGTCCTGGCGCCATCTATGTTTTGACAGCAGTACTACTAATGTTCCCACGTTATGTGATGATCGCTATACGGGTGTTACGGTCAGTTGCTCTTCTATATATGTTTATGGACAACGTAGGTGATTTGAGGCAATTTGCGGCCAGAGTGAAATAGTATCCACGCGGTGAGTGATGGAGGAGGATATATACTGCTGTGTACTCGACCAGCGGGTGAGAGGTAAGTTATATCGAACAATTATGGGGAATAGATGGGTTATTTTAAGCGTATAATGTCAGGTAACCGGTAACTACACAGATGGGGTAGTGTTTTTTTAAGTCTTTATTTACTAAAGTGGAACATTACATTATGCCTTTAGCTGAACAAGTCTACTGGTGGGGGAAGTAGACGGGTTTTATGAAAGTATTTTACCTAAATATTTGTATTTGGTTAACTAGTTCAGCCGTTACCAGGGAGGGTGTTCCTTTAATCTAATCTAAAAATTCTAGCCGGACAGTGATTAAATAAAGAAATTGAATAGAACGAAGTGGTTTGCCAGGGTGCTTAACATTTAGTTTAGTTCACTTACTATGCAGCCCATGCTTAAAGAATGCAAGTTTATCATATTGAATTTACCGTAGTTTTACTGCATTTAATATACCGTTTTTACCCTATTTAATTATGTCGGGTAAAGGCCGGTCGTGGAAAGTTCCTAATATAGCAAGTTTTAAAGGAAAAGTTTGAGTTAACTTTAACGCTTAAGTTAGTGACCAATTAGCTTAGTCTATTGTGAGGAAAGTTACTAGAATCTAACATTGCAAGTGCCATTTCTCTACTCTTTTTGAGAAACATGACTAGATACATGAATCGCATAGTTTTATTACTAAATGTTCATGGATTAGGTTGCATAGTTGAGGAAATGGTGATAAGGTTTGTGATTTTGTGTACCTTGACTTCAGCAGAGATTTTGATAGTGGCGCAAAATTGATAGGGGCTCGGATCATTGAGCATGCTGACTGAAGTTGATTAGGTCATGGCTATACCAAAGGAAATTAGTATAAATGGGGTTAAGTTGGGAGAAGTGTTGTAAGTAGTGCCTAAAAGCTCTCCTTGGACCTCGGTTATTCGCAAGATTATGGTTTAGACTGCAATAGTTGCAGAATTGGCAAATAAAAAATACTGATGCCCTATATAGTTTTGAAATGGTTAAGACTACCAGATGCAGTTTAATGCTGACAAATGTAAGGTTTGGGGGCTAGGTAAAGATGAGATAGATGTTAAGAGTATTAAATTTTTTGCAGGTGGTAAATTCTCCCAGAGCTGGCACTGCTCTCCAGCCTGGGATGTTGATTGGTTAGTCTTCAACTGCCTCCCAACATGGTAGTGAGGTCCTGAGCTGACATGCAGTGAGGAACGTGGAAAGCTTCCTGAATTGGCACATGGTATGCCTCCCTTTCAAACCAGCAGCTGGCACAAATGTTCCAGCTAACATCAGAATAGTGGATGAAGCCCACACTAAAATGTAAGTGGTACAGTAAATGGACACCCCCCCCTCCCTTTTGACACTGAACAGTTGGGAGGAAGGGGGGGGGGAGAAAGTGTGGCTTATAGTTCTATTGCTACAGAATCTTTTGCCATAAGCCAGTGGCAGTGCCTATTGGCACTTGCTATTCAGAATCTCCCCCTTACATAGTTAATTAAAAACGAAATGCTGTAGACAAGCTTAACTTTTGAAGGGGGCAACATTTTCGTTGCCATCAAAGCACATCAAAGATGCTCTGAGCTAACTTCCCCTAGTCATTAATGAATGGTGGCCAGTAACTCTCTAGTAGGAACTTTACTGCCATTAGAATCCATGCAGAAAGTGTGCACTTCTGCTGTATCTGCCAGTTTGCTAGAAATTGAAATTGGCATACTTGCTCAGCAACTACTTGCCCTCTTGTACCATGTTACTCAACCATAACATAACCACCACACCACCCATTCTTCTAAAATAACATCCCATATGATAAAAACTTCTGCTTTTAATAAATATTTCTAACTTTAATATTAGTTGGCTTGCATGGTGTTAATCATTCCTTTGGCAGAACTGTAGCTAAATTGTTCCCACAAAACATTTAATCCATTAACAGTACTGTATCAGGTTCATAAAGAAATTTATAATAAAGACCAAGTGTGGTCATAAGTGCTGCAGATGGGGGAGATAGAACCTTACACCTGCAGAAGTGTGGTGATAACTGGAGAGAATATGGCCTCGTATAGTTGCTAGTGTAAAAATATTACTAAATTTAGTAAAATCACATTGTCTTGGTAGTATAGTTGGGTTAATTATGCATTTTCAGACTAAAAAGCTTGGTACATAATTCAACAGAATAAATTTGTCCCCCTAGTAGTAAGCAGTGGTTGCAAAAGAATAATTTGTATACTGTATATATATTTTGTATTGCTTTTATTAAAATGTTATACATGGTTGTTAAATTAAAGTTTGTTTGCAATGTTCCAGAAAAATGTTCATGACTAAAGTTGTTGGAAAATAAAATTTGTATAGGATGTTGACTTGAAATGACTATAGCTTTGTTTGTAATTAATAAAGATGGGACAAGATACTTAGTGTGCCATTTAAAACGGCAACTGTTAAACTGGTGGTACAGGTATAAACAAAATAACATCGCTATGCAAATAACTTTTTAGTAATATTTACTGTTCACATGACAGGTTGTGGAAGGTCCTGGCAACAAAGAGCTGCAGGAAAATACTTGCAGATCTACAGTAAGTAGTGTTAGTGTACATTGGAATTAGAGGGTAGAAGTTAATTGCTAAAAACCTATTAAATATTAGGGTATGGAAGTCTAGGCTTAGGCTAGTGGGTACCATATCTGCAAGTTTAGTCCTTTCAGGAATGTATTGAATAGAATGGTATGTTGAAATTGTGAAAATTGTAATGTGGGGCATTAGATCTTAAACAGCATAGTTGAGGGTGTTTTATTGATAATTTTAATGAAATATAAATTTTGTTTAGTTAACATTAAATGTTTGTTAAATAAGCTTTAATCTATAAATGTATAACACTGTTAAGGGTAATCATGAGTCAAATAAAGTTAATGGCAGGAAAAGTTTTGTTCTAAGTGATGGTATTTTTCCCTTGAAAGTAAAAAAAATATTCAATGTTTACTTTAGCTTGGTTTTAAATTTATATAGTTTTCCAGAATGTGGTTTGGAAAGTCCAGAAGTCCCTCTGTCAGTTGGAAGAGTTAATTGCTTAAACAGAATCAGGTGAGTTGTAGTAAAGGTTAATCTGAATAGATTTGCATAAAAGTAAAAAAATAGTAATAACTCGAACAATATAGCATTGGCTAAAGATAAATGTAAATTGCCATTGAAGTGCAGTTGTGGATAGTTTCTCAAATGACATTTACTGAAACTTGGCAAATTGATGCCATATATATTTATATTGCTAAATTAGATCTTTACTACTGCTACTAGAATATGTAGGAAAGGTAAATTCCTTAAAGAAATTTTTTCCATCTGAATTTGTAAAGTACTGAATGCTAATTTGAAAAGTAAAGCAAGATTGTCTTTAAATCTGAAATTAATTTGTTGAAATATTTTTCAGGTGAAAGTGATTATGATGCATGGACTGGCTTGGAGTGAGGCTCCTTTACTCTGCAAAAGGAAATCTACAAAAGTGGGTGAGTTTGATGTTTTAGCTATATCAATGACCTAATCTTAATTCTCTTATCTAGTCCATTTATAGGTGTGTAACCATGTCCTTCTGTTACAACCCACAGGGAATGATGCAGTTTGTACTGATCTTACCCCATTTCATAAAAGGGGACCAGGCAGTCCTGCAGATTTCCCTGGCTTGGCTTTTTCAGAGCTTTGCTCTACTACCCATCTAATAGATGGACTAGATTTGCATAGGTTTAGGGACCCTTAACAATGGTTACATTGTTAATTCTCACAGGGCTTGTTTGCTGAATGGGTGGATGCATCTAAAACTTTAGTGCCTGGCATGCATTGTACGGTGCTTTCAGTAAAGCATATGTACAATGTGTTGATGGCACTAAAGTGGTGGATGTAATGCACCCATTCATGGAACAAGCTGCACTAAAATCAGAGGAAGGGATAGGCCTTGCTGAGCCAATCTTTAAAGATTGGCTGTTAGGATTTTTTGGGCTTATTATTAGGCATTGGTGATAAAAGTAGTGTCCCTTTTTAATGTTTATTTTTCTTTTACAGGTGATTGTCTCTGGAGTTGTCTTTGCCTTTTGGATCTTCTGTTCATCTAGGAGCATCTGTCCCACAACCTGAAGCAGTAATAAATATTAGATGTATTATAAATACTATATGTAAAACTTATTAAATAAAACAATTTTAATGAAACTACTTTATATACCTTATCCTGAAATTATGCTGGAAATTATTGTTTACTACTATTGATGCAATGTTTAAACATCTGAAATTTTTTTACTTTGAAAATAAATACTTGGTAAAATTTACACCTATTTGTAACTTGTTACATAGGTGCATGCAAAATGCATTTAAAAGATGTAAAAGTGGACTACCTATTCAATTTACATAAACTAACAAATATTGCAAATTAGTCTGAAATATTAAAGTGGAAGAAACTTTAGTCAATATTTTAGTTTTCATATTTGAAAGTAAACTTAAAGCTATGCAACACCTAAGCTTTGTACAAATTATAATTAAATTAACTAAAGATCATTGTTAAATTTACAAAACATTAGAAAAGTGACACTGAAGCATCTATACAACATGGTTTTCACAAAGTCTTTGGTAACTTAAATTTAATCAAAGCTCTTAAATGATTTGTCTGCCAAACTTCAGATATTCTGAAATATTTTACCATCATTGTTTGAAAGGGCAAATCAGATTACGGTCAATTAGTTTGACCTAACATCTGCAAGGTCCTGAAGGAATGGAATTTTTTTTGTAAAACTTTGTTTGCTTAAAACAAACCCTGCCTAATGAACCTGCTCATTTTTTTTAGAAATGGTAATTGCAACATTACCAAAGGCCATTGTTTTAATAGCCAAAGTACCAAATGAAAGACCAAGAAGCAACAAACAGGTACATGGTAGAAAGGACAAAAGAATGGTTACGAGGACCCTTTCATTTGTTAAAGAAATGACTGGGAAAAATGCTATCATACCACAAGGGGTCTTAACCCTTGTCATATACATCACTGACATTAATCTAAATATTACCAACCACAAAAATTGCTGATAACATGTTATAAAAAAAATAAAGAATATAATATTGAGGCCTTAATGCAGATCTCTAACTCTACAAATAGTAACAAGACTTGCAATTTCTTGATATAAAACAGAAAAAAATCCAAGACCTTGCACGTGAGCCAGAACAATCCACATCACAACTACCACATTAAAATGAAACAACAATGAAGGTAAGGTAATTACCAAAAGAAGGCACCAAAGTGCAAAATAATCAGAGGGCGCTAAATATCACCAAGAATGCCAATACGAGAACAAAAACGCATAAGGCAAATGATATCAAAAGTATCCGATTCACCTAGAATTCTATCGAGAGACAAGTGACTGCGATGAACGGTCGGAAAGCAAGACACACGCTCGTCCTGGAAGTCAGGACATTCAACAAGGATATGCACAACTGTAAGAGGGACAACGCAATTTGGACAATAAGGAGCAGGGCGGCGCTCCATTAAGTGACCGTGGGTTAAGCGGGTATGACCAACCCACAGCCGTGCCAAAGCAGTGTCCCACCGCCGGTTACGGTGGTAGGAGGAAGGCCACGGGGACACACTAAGTTTGAGAGTATGCAGCTTGTTACCAACCACAGAGGACCAACAACCCTGCCAACGGGGAAGAATGAATAACAGGATAAAAGTCGGAATATGGAATACCTTTACGGGAGATGGGACAAGAACGGATAGCTTCCTTAGCGGCAGCATCCGCACGCTCATTGAAACACCAATATGGCTGGGAACCCAGCAAAACTCTACTGATTTAAATTTACTAGAAATAAGAAACAGCCAATGTTGAATCTCAATGACCACCGGATGGACAGGATTAAAGGACCCTAGAGCCATGAGGGCACTACGAGAATCAACTACAACCACAAAGGAGGAATGAGAATGAGAAAGCAAGAGACGAAGAGCATAGAGAATAGCATAAAGTTCTGCCGTAAAGATGCTAGCCTCCGAAGGGAGGCGACACATGTAAGTACGGTCAGGAAAAACAACAGAGTAGCCCACACCATCCGCAGACTTAGACCCATCAGGGAAGATGGAAATAGAGTGGGAGTGCGAAGAAAAGTGCTCAAGGAAGAGGCTTTTCAGAATTGAAGGAGGGGTAAAGGCTTTAGTAATACAAGTCAAGGACTTAGAAAACTTGGGAAGGGGGACTCTCCACGGAGGTAATGAAGGAACAATACGAGGAGAAACATTAGAAATATGAACAGAAAGAGAATCCTGTAAGCGAGATAACTGGACAGAAAGTGGGAGACAATGAAGAGGAACAGGAACCACAGGAGGAGGAAAAGTCAATGCACGACAGAGGCGAGAGGAAGGATGTTGGAAGGACCGCGCAAGATAGCGAAGACAGTAGCGATCACTGCAGTCCTGAAGAGAGAGAAAGCCAGTGTCAACATACAAACTAAGGGCGGGAGTCGAACGAAAGCCACCAGAGCCGAGACGCAACCCAGTATGGTGCAAAGCATCAAGATGGCGAAGAGTAGAAGCAGAAGAGTATGCAGGGCAACCATAATTGAGTTTAGACAGGACGAGAGAGGAGTGCAAATAGAGGAGCGTGCGCCTATCCGCTCCCCAAGAAGTATGGGACAAAACCTTAAGGAGGTTAAGGGCCTTAGAGCATTCAACTCGGAGGCAAGAGATATGGGCTGACCAAGACAAACGAGTGTCAAAGACTAACCCCAAAAGCTTCGCGGAATCCCTGTACACAATGAGATGACCATAAAGCAACAACAATGAAGCAAAGGTCCTTTCAGTAAGAATCTATCATTCACTGAAAGTTGCTGCAGTTAAAAATAAAAGAAAATACAAGTCCCTAGAAATAAACAAGCAACCGTTTTGACTAAGGAAAAGAAGGTAGTTATTCTACTGTATAAATCTAAGTATTCACTTAGATAACTGTATCCAAGCATAGAGGTTCCCCCCCCCCTTCCCTTTCAGAAAAACATCTACTTTCGAAAAAGTTTAACATTGGCCAACAAAAATGATTCCAGAACTAAAAAAATTGCCTAATACCAGGAACAACTGAGAGCCATGACAAACACTGCAACCCTCTCCTACCCCCAAGTCTTATGCTATTTATGATCCAAGGTAATTTGAGATACTATACTGTACTTCCTACAGACGAGTCTAGTGAGAGGGTGATCTCCTGGCGATTAAATTAAAGCACGATACAGGTGTCAACGAACATCAGTCAGTCCACTTGTCAGCACAGTGGATAACTAATGACATCATAATCTGCAGTGTTGTATGCCTCCCTGTGGCCATTTAAATCAATAAAACACAAGGTTGTGGCAATGTTTACAGCATAAGGCAAGGTATAGAGGAATCCTGGAATGCCATGTAATGTGTAGTCCTTGAATGTGCTTTAGGCAACCAAATTGAATAACATTTCTGGTGTTCGGCTATATAATCCGAGTTTCTCATTCGGTATAATGTTATAAACCTAAATAGGAATTCACTTTAAAGGTCAATTTATTTGGAAAGTGCTAACCAGATTCCAAATTACTGAGCTCTACAAGGCAAGTTTCACCGAATGAGTGTTTGCCTATCCATACCCCCATGAGGTATGTGACAACACTGAATAAAGAAAGGGTCTTTGAGCATTCACCGTGCAGGTATTTGACATGACCAACATAGCCAAGTGTTAAAGATCATTCTAAGCAGTTCTGCACAATCCATATACTATCAATTAATATAATTGTACAATGGTGCTTGGTGGATGATATTTCCTATTAAAACTCATTGGACAACTGTTTGTATTAGACATTTTAAACCTACAAATGGTAGCCCTAGATATCGCACTACAGTATTAATTACAAGATGAACAATGTAAAATCAATACCACAACAGCAAAGGATGACGGCTTTTCAACAACTGACAAACACACAGGTCTAACACCAGCCATCCCGAGAGAGGACGTCCCAAGCATGTACACCCCACAACTTTACATCACCTTTGCTACCTCACGCGAGCACGCAACAGCATGAGGATGCCATACTCCCAAACCAACTCCATGCACTTTGAGGCTTTAACAACTCAACATTTAAAAAGTTGATTTAAAAAATCAAACACCTGAATTTTTCCCTAATTAAATTTACTAGGGAAATGCACACCAAGCCATGAAACTTACAATGAAGATGAACAAACTACACACAACTGTCACCAAACTTCCACATACCACCCCCCTCTCACTCCTGCCCTCCCTCCTTAGGTGCTCTGATTGGCTGAGCACCTGAGCCACCACCACTCACCTCTTGTTGTGAGAGCCTAAAGCATGTTTGGTTGCACTTTAAAAGTTCCCGAGTGTACTCGCCTAATTGTGAGTACCGCCTGCCCGGTTCACCATTTTGTTTTTCAATCTACCTCAATTTACCCCTTTACAGTCAAATATTATGCAAAATTCTGTTTAAGACTTGTCCCTTCTTAACTTAAATAACTGCTTTGGCCATCTGCAATCTTTCTAGGTGGGTAAAAATGACTCTTGAGGCCAGAAAGGACTTATCAGACGGCGATCATAACAATACGGTACACACACAAAATCACAACCTGATATACACCAAGCAGAAAATCCACTGGAGCTGTGAGGCAACGTAAACCCTTGCCCAAGGCACTGGCAGCTGCATACTCTACCACAGTATATTACTGACTTTGTAAAAGTCTTACAACCGGATTTCCCCATAAATCACAACAAGTTTTGAGGCCCCTCCTTGAGTCAACGTCTTACGTAAGACCTACAAGCACTCAGGTGAAGGCTGAAACAGTTCAACACCATACGCCCCAACTTCAAATACACAGTTGAGAGGCGGGACCAAAACGTGATTTTCTGTGTGTGCCTGAAGTTGGGGCATATGGTCTTGCTTCACCCTTCACTTTACCCTTCACCGGCGTACTTCAGGGGTTTTATTTAATACTTGGACTGGCTTCAGTAGGGCCTCCAGACTTTCTGTGGCTTCACAAGTGTCACATGAATCCCCTGCATAGCAGTGGAACTGCCTTTTCCCTTCACCTTCAATGCCTCTGCACTGGAAGTATACATCTACACCAGCCCAGAAGAGTCATCAGTCCTGCCACCTCTCCATACCCCCCAGGGCCTGGCACGGCCTGGTACGACTCAGAGGCAAGCCGGGCGCCACTGCTAACTGGCAGTTTGTCCCCACAAACAAGCAGTTAGCCGCCTTCAACTGACAGTGGTACAGCTCAACACAAAGGCACCGCCAGCCACAATGAGCAGTTTGCTAGTTGACCAGATGTCCACCTCGTGTTGACACTGGATGAGTCATCACCGCCGGACTATATAAAGAGCGCTGCCTCCCTGGAGAGGCAATCTCTTCCTTAGTGCTCTAGGATCACCTTGGTGTCTCTAACCCGTCGTTCACTTCCAGCCAACATCATGTGACTGATGCCATGGTGGTATGGTAGCTGTCTTCAGAACACCAGTATATCTTCATACTTTTATTCATAGCTTATAGTTTATTTTTTGCATTTAAGGTCATACTAACTTGTCACCTTTGCATTACATGATAGTCAAGTATTGTCATGTGTTATTTTTGTTCATTACTATTTCAGTAAATTGTTTAATTATATATTTGATAATTTTCATTTGTTTCCACCTGCAACTTACACACTGCAAGGCCAATAGCAGCATTTCTTTCATTTATGTGAGGGAGAGCCATACCATCTTGGTTCAGTATAGCTGTGATACCATAACCCGTCACACAAGATATCCAGTTGTAAGACTTTTACCATCAGTGGTGGTAGAGTATGCAATTGGCAATGCCTTTGTTACAGGTTCGCTTCATCTCACAGCCCCAGTGGATTTTCTCACACATTTGAATACATGAAACAACTTTATTTGATACATTCCAAACCAAAGTACTGTACAGTACAGTAATTATCACACCATCAAATGTGTGGGATAATCATAGTGCGCTAAATATCACTAACGTCGCCAATACAAGAACAAAAATGCATACGGCGAACAATATTAAAGGTGTTGAATTTACCAAGAATTTTATCGAGGGACAATTGACAGTGAGGGATGGTCGGGAAGCAAGACACGTAAGTCCTGGAAGTCAGGACATGTAGAGACAACGGTTTGGACAATAAGAAGCAGGGCAGCGCTCCATTAAGTGCCCGTGAGTTAAATGTGTATGACCAATATGCAACCTCGCCAGAGCCGTTTCCCACCACCGGTTACGGTGGTAGGAGGAAGGCCACGGGAACACACTACTCTTAAGAGCACGCAGTTTGTTACCAGTAACAGAAGACCAACAACCCTGACAACGGGCAAGAATGGGGAAATGAATAACTGGGTAAAAGTCATAATAAGGAATACCTTTATGGGAGATGGGACAGGTGCGGATAGCTTCCTTAGCGGCAGTGTCCGCACGCTCATTTAAGAACACACCAATATGGGTGGGAATCCAGCGAAATTCCACTGTCTTAAATCTACTGGAGATAAGAAACAGCCAATGTTGAATTTCAACTACCAAAGGATGGACTGGATTAAAGGATTCTAGAGCCATGAGGGCACTGCAAGTGTCAACTACAAACACAGAGGAGGATTGACAGCGAGAAAAGAGTTGATGAAGAGCATAGAGAATAGCATAAAGTTCTGCCATGAAGATGCTAGTCTCCAGAGGCAGGAGACACAAAGGTGCAGTCAGGAAAAACAACAGAGTAGCCTACACCGTCTGCAGACTTAAGACCCATTGGTGAAGACGGAAATAGAGTGGAAGTGTGAAGAAAAGTGTTCAAGGAAAAGGTGATTTAGAACTGTAGGAGGGGTAAAAGTTTTAGTCATGTGGGTCAAGGCTTATAGAATTTAGGAACGGGGACCCCTCCATAGGGGCAAAGACGGAATGACACGAGGGGAAATATTGGTAACACAAACTGAAAGAGCATTTTGTAAGAGAGACAACCGTACAGAAAGAGATAGGTGGTGAAGGGGAACAGGAACCACAGGATGGGTAAAGGTCAAGGCATGACATAAGCAAGAGTGAGGGTGCTGTAAGGACCGTGCAAGGTGGAGAAGACAGTAGCGATCATGGCGATCCTGTAGAAACAGGACGCCAGTTTCAACATACAGGCTTAGGGTAGGTGTCGAAGGAAAGGTACCAGAGCTGAGCCGTAACCCAGTATGATGCAGTGTGTCCAGATGGTGAAGGGTAGAAGGAGAAGCAGACGAGTAAACAGGGCCATAATCGAGTTTAGACAGAACGAGAGAGGAATGTAAAGAGAGGAGCAGTGTTGATTAGTTCCCCAAGAAGTATGGGACATGACCTAAAGTTAGTTAAGGGCCTTAGAGCATTCAACTCGGATGTAAAAAATATGGGGCGACAAAGACAAACGAGTGTCAAAGATTAGCCCTAAAAGCTTTAGCAGATTCTTTGTACAAAAGGGGATGACCCCTGTTACCTAACAGTAAATAGGTATCTGGGAGTTAGCTGTTACAGGCTGCTTCCTAGGGGGGTGCGTGTGTGGGAGAAAAAAAAATTTAGTAGTTAACCACTGAACTGCTCTGTCTCCAAATAACACCCTGGTGCACAAGAAATAAATTCTTTCCAAAAATTTTTTTTCTCTTCTTATATTGTTAAAATGCAGTCTGATCACGGGGAAACTAAACAAAAAATATTGTATGTGACTTACTTTAGCTGCAATGGAGCTGGGAAGTTGAGCAAATTATGGGCGCTGAGCGTTGGAGCGATGGGGGTCTGTCGGCCCCGCCACCCCGTGCGACGGCAGTTGCTGCGAATAAAATGTTGCACAATTATTTTGAAGTTTCTCATTCATTTTTTCCTTTTTTTTGCTGTAATATTATTTAAAAGTGTGTAATTTGTGGAATTAATATAATTCAAAGTATAGAACATCGCTATGCTCAAAATTATGGGCCTCATATATGCGACATATTCTACAATCAAACAGTGTTTTTGCTGTTATTACACTATATACACACATTGTATATACCCATCTACGTATGTATTCACCATAACGATCCACTATGTTGGTATGGTGAGCCCAAAAAACATGAGTGAGCTGCCACACCCTGCCAGTCCTCCCTCCCTCCTCCAACACATTACTCGCCAACATTCCTCCTCCCAAAATACTGTTATTGTGTTTATTACACTATTTACACACGTTATGTATAAGTATGTACATGTTTTATTCATGTACATACGTACATACTTGCCATCTCCTCACCTCTCTCTCTTGCCTACTTAATGCTCTTGCTTCCCTCATCTCATCACAATCGACTTTATAATTGTCCAGGATGGATCGAAATGTCGTCGTCTATTCAATTTCCAGTGTGTGGTTTGGTCAACAATGAAATCTTCATGCAAGATCTTATAAAGAAAACCCCTAGAACGAGTTTTGCAGATACGAAAGAGTTTAAGGTGAGTAGGGGATGGTTTGAGAAATTTTGAAAAAAGACGTGGTATTCATAGTGTTGTGAGGCATGGTGAGGGTGCCAGCTCAGACAAAGTAGGGGCTGAAAGATTTGTTCGTGATTTTAAAGATTTTGTAGATACTGTATTGATGGATATATTCCACAACAAGTGTTTAATTGTGAGGAGACATGGCTATTCTGGAAAAAATTGCCGAAGAGGACATACATTACCCAAGAGGAGATGTCACTGCCCGGACACAAGCTAACTTGGGCTAACTTGTGTCAGGATAGGCTAACTCTTGTGCTGTGTGGCGATTTGAAAATTAAACCCTTGCTCGTGTATCATTCCGAAAATCCAAGAGTTTTAAAAAATATATAACGTGCAGAAAAACTGTGATGTAGAGTGGTTTGCCCTGCCATCAAAAAATATCTGCAAGAGAAAAGTTTGACACTAAAGGGCCTGCTTCTCGACAATGCTCCTGCTCATCCTCCAGACTTGGAGGATGCATTGTTGGGGCCACTTATTTTTTTTAGGGATATTCCTGCATGGGCCCTAAGTTTCTGGCTTATGAACCAATGACATGAAGGAGGAGTTTTCAACCTACCTTGTGTTAGGTGTGCAGGGGTCAATAGGCTGAACATAATGTCAGGAGCAAAGGGGGGCGTTTGCCTCTTCAAACACAATTGTGACCATCTTCATCTCTTCGAACTATCCTAAATGCTCTCTTCACCTGTCTGACCAAATTGGGTGTCCAGACCACCTTTGAATCTGAAATTGTAAAATTAAGTGATTTCAGAATATTCAGTCCATTTATACTAACAAAATTATATACAGTATACTGTAATTGAAATTTTACAGAATGATAAAGGCAATTTAGTAACTTTGTTAAAATGCACATGGGGGAAATACATGAAAATAGGTTAATATGGTTTGTTAGGTTGATGGGAAATGTTTATTACTTTTATGATTTAAAAGATGTATAGCCCTGATACTCCATCTTGGGTGCATTCCACCAGGTAATGACCACAGCAAAAGTTTTCCACGAGGCTCTATTGTCACACAAACTTTTCACATTTTCAAACTTGATTCATCTTTTTCCCCCTCGTTCCAGGGGGTTTCTTTAAAAGGTCTTCATGCAAATGCCTTGGTTTCTCACAAATGATGACCTCTGAAATGCTATCACCTGCTAACTCTTTGTTGTGTATCCAAATTAATAAAAACTTTTCAACATCCTCAAGTGTTTGTGTTCTTTGTTTCGGGATTGTTGATATGCCTTTTGCCACTTTAACGCTCATAATGTCCTTTTTCTTAGCGAGTATAGTGCATATTGTTGACATAGATTTGTTGTACTGCCTAGCTAGTTCAACAACCTGTGCACCGTTTTGATGTTTATGAATGCTCTCTTGTTTTTCCTCTATGGTCATTCTCACATGTGTTTTCTTGGCTTGAACCTTACCACTGGCTTTCTTGGGACTCATGGCAAGATATATAATAACAAATTTTATGTTCAAATAGCCAAAAATCCCAAAACAAATGTAATGCTTTATAAAGAATTCAGGCGCGATAGTTACTAGGCAGGAGACACTGGTAAACTGAGGTGCGATCACCATGCCACCACGCGCTAGGTCAGCCCATACGCATATCAACAAACTCATTTCCCGAGGCAAAGTTTGTAACTCGATTCAAATTTCTCGAAGAAATTAGGCTCGTAACCCGAAAAGTTCATAAATATTCATTCGTAAGCCGAGGTGACACTATATATAAGTAAAAAATTAAAATTTTGTAGATACACTGTGCTGTATTGATGGATACATTCCACAACAAGTGTTTAATTGTGAGGAGACATAGCTATTCTGGAAAAAATTGCCGAAGAGGACATACATTACCGAAGAGGAGACGTCACTGCCCGGACACAAGCTAACTTGGGCTAACTTGTGTCAGGATAGGCTAACTCTTGTGCTGTGTGGCGATTTGAAAATTAAACCCTTGCTCGTGTATCATTCCGAAAATCCAAGAGTTTTAAAAAATATATAACGTGCAGAAAAACTGTGATGTGGAGTGGTTTGCCCTGCCATCAAAAAATATCTGCAAGAGAAAAGTTTGACACTCAAGGTCCTGCTTCTCGACAATGCTCCTGCTCATCCTCTAGACTTGGAGGATGCATTGTTGGGGCCACTTTTTTTTTTTTTAGGGATATTCCTACATGAGCCCTGAGTTTCTGGCTAATGTACCAATGACATGAAGGAGGAGTTTTCAACCTACCTTGTGTTTGGTGTGCAGAGGTCAATGGTTGAACATAATGTCAGGAGCAAAGGGGGGCGTTTGCCTCTTCGAACACAATTGCGACCATCTTCATCTCTTCGAACTATCCTAAATGCTCTCTTCACCTGTCTGACCAAATTGGGTGTCCAGACCATCTTTGAATCTGAAATTGTAAAATTAATAGCAATTTCAGAATATTCAGTCCATTTATACTAACAAAATTATACATACAGTACTGTAATTGAAATTTTACAGAATGATAAAGGCAATTTAGCAACTTTGTTAAAATGCACATGGGGGAAATACATGAAAATAGGTTAATATTGTTTGTAAGGTTGATGGGAAATGTTTATTACTTTTATGATTTAAAAGATGTATAGCCCTAATACTCCATCCTGGGTGCATTCCACCAGGTAATGACCACAGCAAAAGTTTTCCACGAGGCTCTATTGTCACACAAACTTTTCACATTTTCAAACTTGATTCATCTTTTCCCCCTCGTTCCAGGGGGTTTCTTCAAAAGGTCTTCATGCAAATGCCTTGGTTTCTCACAAATGATGGCCTCTGAAATGCTATCACCTGCTAACTCCTTGTTGTGTATCCAAATTAATAAAAACTTTTTAACATCCTCAAGTGTTTGTGTTCTTTGTTTCGGGATTGTTGATATGCCTTTTGCCACTTTAATGCTCATAATGTCCTTTTTCTTAGCAAGTATAGTGCATATTGTTGACAGATTTGTTGTACTGCCTAGCTAGTTCAACAACCTGTGCACCATTTTGATGTTTATGAATGCTCTCTTGTTTTTCCTCTATGGTCATTCTCACATGTGTTTTCTTGGCTTGAACCTTACCACTGGCTTTCTTGGGACTCATGGCAAGATATATCATAACAAATTTTATGTTCAAATAGCCAAAAATCCCAAAACAAATGTAATGCTTTACAAAGAATTCAGGCGCGATACTTACTAGGCAGGAGACACTGGTAAACTGAGGCGCGATCACCATGCCACCACGCGCTAGGTCAGCCCATACGTATATCAACAAACTCCTTTCCCGAGGCAAAGTTTGTAACCCGATTCAAATTTTTCGAAGAAATTAGGCTCGTAACCTGAAAAGTTCATAAATATTCATTCGTAAGCCGAGGTGTCACTATATATAACTAAAAAATTAAACTCAGGATTACTTTCAACCCCCACCCGTTTTGCTCTACTCCATCGCCACCTACCTTCACCCCCCTCTATGATGTACTCTTCCATAGACACCTACCTTTGCCCCCCTCCTCCCCTCTACTCCTCCATCATCACCTACCTTCACACCCCCTCCCTTCTCCTCCTCCATCGTCACCTTCCTTTCACTCTCCTCTATGATGTACTCTTCCATAGACACCTACGTTCACTGCATATAATGCTAACTTCTACTCCTCCATCGTCACCTACTTTCACCCCCCCCTCCGCTCTACTCCTCTAGGGTCGCAGACAATTTCACGAGCGTGAGAACTACGAGTTCTCTAACCACTCTCACACTCCTACTCTCTCACCAGTGAGGGGGAGGGAAGGAGGGAGGAAATGAAGGAAGAAAGGTGGGGGAGAGAGAATAGGCAGGGGGGAGGAGGGCCTAGATACATTTCTTCCATATAGATAGGTAGACTGAGGGAGAGCTGCTTGCCAAGAGCCCTATCAGACAGGCTTCCTATTCCTCAACCCTCCCTAATATGCCACATCCTAATCAGGACAACTTGCTCGATTGTTATTCTTGGTGAGACTCGAGAACTGACCTCGAGGCGGGGCATGGGCATGGATTATCTCCCTGGGGCACGCACCTCCCTGCCCCAGCCCTCTCTCTCTCTCACATAATCTATCAAGGGTCTAACATGAGGTCATTGTGCCTACCAGAAGTGTATATGTCCAAGGCTGGCCACCTGTCTGGACCATTCAAATGTATAAACACGTAATTAGTCTATTAAAATTATATATAATGCTACAATTATAAATTAATTTGTTCATGGTCATTCGTTTATCAGTATTTTAATATGAGGTATATATACGCATGTATGTATACGTTGACGTACACATATATGATTATGTGTATGGAATGATTATGATTATGTGTAATCATATATGATTATATCTAATGGAATGCATTAGTAAGTGATGTGGTGGAGGCTGACTCCATACACAGGTTCAAGTGTAGATATGATAGAGCCCAATAGGCTCAGAAACCTGTACACCTGTTGATTGACGGTTGAGAGGTGGAACTAAAGAGCCAGAGCTCAACCCCAGCAAGCACAATTAGGCGAGTATATGAACGAATGCACATGTACACTTTCAAATGAATTAAGATACCTTGAGATACACAATGACTTAGTTTAAATAGTTTAAACACACTATGGTACTGATTTTGACATGCTGATGTTTGGAAGGGAGAGGGGGTGTGGGGGGGTTATTGTCTGAGGTGGAGGACCAGAGGAGGGGGTCAGTGGAAGGATGGTGGCTGGAGGGATGCCATTGTTCTAATGGTTATGAAAACAATTATTGATGGCAGGAATTCAGTGGGTGTGTACTTCACCCGCACCATCACCATACTGTGCCCTACTACAACACCCCCCCCCCACTCCACCCTGTGCGGGGCGTATTACACATTATGGGATAACCGACTGTCTGTCCATTCCTGTCTGCTCGTTATGCTGCCCTTCCTTTTGAAAATTGTCTGCTTTATCGACTTCCTTCAAGACCACACGTTAGCCTCTTATAAGAACATAAGAACATAAGAACAAAGGTAACTGCAGAAGGCCTATTGGCCCATACGAGGCAGCTCCTATTCTATAACCACCCAATCCCACTCATATACTTGTCCAACCCGTGCTTGAAACAATCGAGGGACCCCACCTCCACAATGTTACGCGGCAATTGGTTCCACAAATCAACAACCCTGTTACTGAACCAGTATTTACCCAAGTCTTTCCTAAATCTAAACTTACCCAATTTATATCCATTGTTTCGTGTTCTGTCCTGTGTTGATACTTTTAATACCCTATTAATATCCCCCCGGTTATGTCCATTCATCCACTTGTAAACCTCTATCATGTCACCCCTAACTCTTCGCCTTTCCAGTGAACGCAACTTAAGCTTTGTTAATCTTTCTTCATATGAAAGATTTCTAATTTGGGGAATTAACTTAGTCATCCTACGCTGGACACGTTCAAGTGAATTTATATCCATTCTATAATATGGCGACCAAAACTGAACTGCATAATCTAAATGGGGCCTAACTAGAGCAAGATATAGCTTGAGAACCACACCAGGTGTCTTGTTACTAACGCTGCGATTAATAAATCCAAGTGTCCGATTTGCCTTATTACGAACATTTATGCATTGATCCTTTTGTTTTAAATTCTTACTAATCATAACTCCCAGATCCCTTTCGCAATCCGACTTCGCAATCACAACACCATCTAGCTCGTATCTTGTAACTCTATCATCATTACCTAACCTCAGAACTTTACATTTATCAGCATTAAACTGCATCTGCCAATCCTTTGACCATTTCAAAACCCTATCTAGATCAACTTGAAGTGATAGTGAGTCCTCCTCCGAATTAATTTCCCTACCGATTTTCGTATCATCGGCAAATTTGCAAATGTTGCTACTCAAACCTGAATCTAAATCATTTATATATATTATAAACAACAGAGGTCCCAGGACAGAGCCTTGAGGCACTCCACTTACAACATTTTCCCACTCTGACTTGATTCCATTTATACTAACTCTCTGTTTCCTTTGGTATAGCCATGCCCTAATCCAGCTTAATATAGCACCCCCAATACCATGAGACTCTATTTTTTTAATCAGTCTTTCATGTGGCACTGTATCAAAAGCTTTGCTAAAGTCAAGGTATACAACATCGCAATCCTTACCACTATCAACTGCCTCAACAATGCTAGAATAAAAAGATAACAAATTTGTTAAACATGAACGGCCATTTATAAAACCATGTTGCGACTCAATTATTAATTTATGTTTTTCAAGATGAAGACGAATTTTATTTGCTATTATAGATTCGAGTAACTTTCCCACAATAGACGTTAGGCTAATTGGTCGATAGTTAGACGCAAGTGATCTATCTCCTTTCTTAAAAACTGGTATCACATTAGCAACTTTCCAAAACTCTGGCACTCTGCCTGACTCTATTGATTTATTAAATATGGTTGACAGTGGGTCACAAAGCTCCTCTTTGCATTCTTTAAGCACCCTGGCAAACACTTCATCCGGCCCTGGGGATTTGTTTGGTTTGAGTTTTACTATTTGTTTAAGAACATCCTCCCTGGTAACTGCTAAACTCGTCAACCTGTCCTCGTCCACACCCACATAGACTTGTTCGGCTGAAGGCATATTGTTAAGTTCCTCTTTAGTAAATACAGATACAAAATATTTATTAAAAATACTACTCATCTCTTCATCACTATCTGTTATTTGACCTGTCTCAGTTTTTAATGGACCTATCCTTTCCCTAGTCTTAGTACGATATAACTGAAAAAACCCTTTAGGATTTGTCTTTGCTTGCCCTGCTATGCGAACTTCATAGTTTCTTTTTGCTTTCCTTATCTCTTTTTTAACATTTCTAACCAGTTGTACGAATTCCTGTTCTAAAGTGACCTCCCCATTTTTAATCCTTTTGTACCAAGCTCTCTTTTTACCTATAAGGT
The DNA here is from genome assembly GCF_040958095.1 of Procambarus clarkii. Taxonomy (NCBI): domain Eukaryota; kingdom Metazoa; phylum Arthropoda; class Malacostraca; order Decapoda; family Cambaridae; genus Procambarus; species Procambarus clarkii. The sequence goes on along the minus strand of NC_091200.1, from coordinate 10,068,449 downwards.
TCTTCAAATTCTTTGTTATCCACTTTGGGTCATTAGTATTCGATCTATTCAATTTGTATGGTATACTACGTTCCTGTGCTTTGTTTAGAATATTCTTAAATAAGTTATATATTGAATCCACATCGAAATCCCCATTTAAGTCACCTATCGCTGGGTTCATGTCTCGCTCCAAGACCGGCCCACACCCCATACCCAAGACTTTCCAATCAATCTGACCCAAAAAATTTCTTAGGCTATTAAAATCAGCTTTTCGAAAATCTGGCACTTTAACAGAATTTTCTCCTACTGGTCTATTCCATTCTATGCTAAATCTGATTTCTTTGTGATCACTGCTCCCTAGCTCACTCCCTATTTCGATATCATTAATTTGCGTTTCCCTGTTAGTTAATACTAAATCTAAAATATTATTTTCCCGTGTTGGTTCCTTAATGTGTTGCGTAAGAAAGCAATCGTCAATTAATTCTAGAAAATCTTCTGCTTCACTATTCCCTGTTTTGTTCAACCAGTTTATTCTGCTAAAATTAAAGTCACCCATGACATAAATACTGTTAGATCTAGATGCTCTAGATATTTCATCCCATAGATGCTTTGCTTCCATTCTGTCTAAATTTGGTGGCCTATATATTACTCCTATTATAATATTATTAGCTTTTTCGTTTAATTCAATCCAAATAGTTTCTGTGTGTGGCTCTGTTTTGATTCCCTCTTTGAGACTACATTTCAAATTGTCCCTAACATATATGGCTACTCCACCTCCTCGTCTAATATATCTATCTGTGTGAAATAGTTTAAATCCATATATTTGATATTCAGCTAATAGTTCTCTATTTTCTACATTCATCCACGTTTCGGTAAGTGCAATAATATCACGCCCTGTTACCACACTCTCAGGGAGCCGGCTCTTCTATACAATAGTTACCACTCAGTCCCCAAGGTGAAAGAGTGTCCGGGCATATGACTTGTTACGTGTACTTATTTGCGATTCGTTTGGGCTGTCACGTGTGGTGATTAGTGTTGGGTAAGGCTAGGCCAGGTCAGGTCTGGTCAGGTCTGGCTAGGCTAGGCCAGGTCAGGTCAGGTCAGGTCAGGCCAGGCCAGGCTAGGCAGGGTGAGAGAAGTAAAGCGGCAGGTACTTACGTTTCCGAGAAAGTAGCGGTGGTAGTATATTGTTGATTTAGATTCGACGACATCCTGAAGCTAGTAGGTGGCGGCATCATCGCTCTCGAACTTCTTGTTGTTGTAGGGGATACGAGGCACACCCAATATCCCCCTTACGTTGATCACATCGCACACTAATATTTTTACTATTTCGGACACCAGATTTGTCTGTTTCGTATATGTATAATTGTTCAATATTAAAACCACAATAGAATGCTCTTAACAGTTACAATTTTCAACTTAACAGCCATATAGTTGGCAAGAACGCCGCCCGCCAGTGTAAATGTCTCAGACCCTGTTGGAATATAACCAGTCTGTCAATCGGGTCAACCCAAGTGTTGCATTTCCATGCGTTTCCAAAAGGGTCGCCCATGTTAGAAGGGATACAAGACACTCCGTACATTGACAACATCGCACACTAATATTTTTACCACTTCGGACACCAGCTTTCGATGTTTCGCATATGTGTACGTGTTCCACATTAAAACGACAATATAATGCTATTACCAATTAAAATCTTCAATTTAACAGGCATATAGTTATTAAATGAAGTTTAGTGATGTAATAGACATAATCCGGAGTTGGTAAGGACGCCGCCCGCCAGCGTAAACACAACACACCCGAATACCCACAAACACGATACAACGCACAAAACACAACACTTCTGTCAGTTTTTAGATAAACTCCTTTTATATTTATTATGTGAGAGTTATACTTGTATAAAATGATAACTATTATAGGTAAGCGCCTAATATTTAATATTAATCAATAAAAAAGAAGTCAGAAGCCACACGCCTGTCTGTACATGTCTTTTGTGTAAAAGTATTTTGGGCGCTCATGTACTTGTGCGCTAGCTGGCGTTCACAACTGTTCTCGCCTACAAGCATTAGAATTAAACAAACGAATTTATTTTTTCATTTATATACAAGAAGAGAAGGCTACCCTTGAGTCTGTAATATTCATCTGATCACTGGTCTCCCATTTGGTCCTCATTGCTTTATCTTACTATTATTGAATGTCAATAACCGTATTATGCAATTTCAATTTCTTCTATTTCTTTCTTTATTATGCACCCCATACCCATCCCGTGGGCCGTGGTGTAAAGGATTACAGAGGCACATAATCGGTTCAGGAACTGAACCCTCTAGTTCGTTTAGCTAAGCAAATAACAATGTTTGACGCTAGTTACAAAATTATTAATGTTGTATACACATGTACACACACACTCATACATACATATATATATATTATATATATATATATATATATATATATATATATATATATATATATATATATATATATATATATATATATATATATATATATATATATATAATAAGTATGTATGTATGTAAGGAGAGAGAGAGAGAGAGAGAGAGAGAGAGAGAGAGAGAGAGAGAGAGAGAGAGAGAGAGAGAGAGAGAGAGAGAGAGAGAGAGAGAGAGAGAGAGAGAGGAGAGAGAGAGAGAGAAGGAGAGAGAGAGAGAGAAAGAGATGAAGATCGAGACAGAGAAATAGATATAGACAGAGTCAGGGAGAGAATGTTAGACACAGAGACGTATAGATAAGGATATGCAAAGTCAGGGAGAGAATGACAGAGATAGAGCGAGGAAAGAGACAGAGAGATAGGCTGACACAGAGAATGTCAGAAACGAGGAGAGGCAGAGACAGAGGGACAGGGACAGACGGACTGGGCCAGAGGAGGGACGGGGGAACAGAGGGGGAGCAGTGGGACAGGGAGGGAGACAGGGACAGAGAGGGGGACATGGACAGAGACAGAGGGACAGGAACACAGGGACAGAGACAGAGGGACAGGGTCAGAGAGGGGGACCGGGGGACAGAGGGAGGAGAGGGGGGCAGGAGACCAAGAGAGAGGGGACAGAGGAGAGACAGGGGATAGAAAGAGTGGGCAGGGGGACAGAGGGAGGGACAGGGACAGACAGAGAAGGACAGGAACAGAAGGACAGAAAGGGCGGACAGGGGGACAGAAAGGGTGACAGAGAGAGAGACAGGGGGCAGAGATAGGGACAGGGGAAGAGAGACAGGGACAAGGGGACAGAGATGGATAGGGGGACTGGAGGAAAGGGAGGGGGACAGATGATGGACAGCGGACAGAAAGAGTGGGCAGGGGGACAGAGAGGTACAGGGGACAGAGAGATGGACAGGGGGACATAGAGGAACAGGGGGACAGAGAGTGACAGAGGGAGAGAGAGAGAGGAACAGGAGGACAGAGAAGAACAGGGGGGCAGAGAGACAGGGGGGACAGAGAGAGGGACAATGGGATAGAGAGGGACAGGGGGACAGAGAGATGGAAAGGGGGGACAGGGGGACAGAGAGGGGGACAGGGGACAGAGAGGGGGAAAGGGATCTGGGACAGAGGACAGAAAATGTGGGCAAGGGGACAAAGTGCGGGACAGGGGACAAAGATGGACAGGGGGACAAAGATGGACAGGGGGGACAGGAGGAAAGGGGGGAGATGTATGAGGGGAAATGTTTGCGGAAGATGGAGAAGGGGTATTTAGAACGGTAAGTTAGAGAGGGGGCAACTAAGGCCCATCATTGAAAAACAAATGAGCAGCATTGCAATAGCAGGAGCCACGCACATCTTTAGCCTGCGTTGTTGAGACATTGTCAATTAAGCGGTGTCCAATAGCAGTATCTTCGGTATTTAAGCGATACCTTAAAAAATACTGGAAATATTGAAAGATATTAATCCAGATATTAATCCCCTTGTGCAACGCACACAAGAGGCAACAGCTTCTAGCTCTACAAGCGGCAATACAAAATAGAGAATAGGCGATTGTTTTCACTCATAGTGTAATAAACCCACGGACCCACCCACCCGCTGAAGCCGTAAATGCCAAGACATTACTTCCGTTTAAAATTAAGCCGGAATAATCCTCAGGTATGTGGAGGATGTGGGAGGCCTTTGATCAACCACCGACTTCCTGCCCCGTCGACGGGGCCATCAGCCCTCAGTGTGCCCTCAGCCAAAATAATGTGAAACATGTATGTGGGTGTATTAAATATTTTAATTTATTATTTCCAAGATTTAGCTGTTAGCTCTTGGACCCCGCCTTTCTAAGCGTCGGTTGTCTAATGTACCGACTCTCGGCCTCTTTTCCTCCATCATATCTAAACAACATATATTTTTATCTAACACACTCACACATCCCCAAGATGCAGCCTTTAGCAGCTTCCTGACTTTCAGGTTCCTATTTACTGCAAGGTGAATAGAGGCATTAGTGTGTGTATGTGTGTGTGTGTGTACGTGTGTACGTGTGTGTGTTTGTGTGTATACTCACCTAGTTGTGGTTGCGGGGGGTTGAGCTCTGGCTCTTTGGTCCCACCTCTCAACTGGCAATCAACTGATGTACAGATTCCTGAGCCTACTGGGCTCTATCATATCTGCATTTGAAACTGTGTATGGAGTCAGCCTCCACCACATCACTGCCTAATGCATTCCATCTATTAACTACTCTGACACTGAAAAAGTTCTTTCTAACATCCCAGTGGCTCATTTGGGTACTAAGTTTCCACCTGTGTCCCCTTGTTCGCCTACCACCCGTGTTAAACAGTTTATCTTTATGTACCCTATCAATTGCTCTGAGAATTTTGTAGGTAGTGATCATGTCACCATTCAACAGATAAGCAGCGAGGACTTTGACGCAATGCGCAATGGTTATGGAACGATCCCAAACAATCCACAAGGTGGAAGAAACCCATCAGATTCAACATAGCCATCCAGTCATTAACAATAATTCAACACAATGTTCTATGCTGGACTCCGCACAGAGCATTGGAACTCAGCAACTTGTACAGAGAAATAGACCCTGATATAATACTCATTAACAGCCATGGAAAAAAGAACAGCGAGAAGATCAAGATCTTCAATTACAAAATTTACCAGGTCAACAGAGCTGACCAGGCCAACGATGGAGCGGCAATTGCCGTTAAAAGAAATATTCCTCACAAAATTCTAGATAACTTCCAGGAAAATTTCCTGGCAATTGAACTCCAAACTACGAAAGGTATAATCTTCATAGGAACATGCTACCAACCACCAAGACGTCCTTACCTACCCCTGGCCGACATCATGAAACTCACCAGAAGGAACAGACCTGCCTACTTTCTGGGTGATCTGAACGCCAAGCACAGAACACTGGGACATGGAAAGAACAACCAAGCAGGAGAAGCCATCCACAATATGATAAGGTACGGAAATCTAACCCACCTGGGTCCAGACTTCCCAACTTTTGTCAGACAAGGCCATAGTGGTAAACCAGACATAATACTGTCAAACAACCACCACTTCCTAAACACCAGGAGTCTGGCCCTAGCTTCGGTAAGGGGCGGACGTGTTGCATCGGCGCTCCAGCAGTTTGGTGTTGTTTGCCCGTTTCGGCTGGTTGGGGGCGGGTGTGTCTCTGCTCGCCTGTGCTGACGTGGCGTTACGATGGGGGTCCCTCTACCCCCAGTCGTCCGGGCTCAGTCTGTGGGACTAGAGTTCTCTGTGCGGGCTGGTTACCCGGAGATTGCCCTGGCTTGTGAAATGCTCTCTGTCCCTGTGTTTGCGATTTATGGGGTCGAGTTGGTAACAGCCCGTAGGGCAATTGTGAAGTTTGCAGAGGAGGTGGCGTATCGCGATTTTCTCCGGCGATACGAGGGGCGGACTCTGCCCCTGCCGGATGGTGCGGGCACTGTCACCCTCTCGGATAGAAGTGGTGCACTTACTTACATCAGTGTGCATGGGGCTCCTTTGGAGTTTCCAGAGGCTCTGCTACGGCGGTATTTTGGCCGGTTTGGCGCAGTTGTTAGTGTGAGAGTGAACGTGGTGTCTTCTAGTCCTCTTAAGGGTGTGAGGTCTAACATTCGCACCCTGGGCATGAGACTCCGGGCGGATATTCCGTCCTCTGTGCGCCTTATGGGGTACAACGTTCGGGTGTTTTACGCCCGTCAGCCGCGGACGTGTTATCGTTGTGGTCTTTTGGGCCATCAGGCTGCTGACTGTTCTGCGCCTGCTGTTGCACCGGTGAATCTCTTCAGTGAGGAGGATTTTCCGCCCCTTCCTGTGGGGGATGATTCGGTGGGTATGGACGTCTCTTCGGCTGAAGAGGTGCCTTCTGTAGCAGCTGTTGCTCCGCCTGTTGCGCCCCCTGTTGTTGCCGCATCTCCTCCGGAGGTTGGGTCCTCGCCTAGTGCTCCAGCTGGTGTCCCTGAGCCTCTTCCGCCTGCCGTTTGCTCAGACCCCTCGTCTTCCAGTTCTTCCTCTGCTGTGTCTGTCCCGGTCCCTGCGCCCTCGCCGTCTGTTCCGGCTGTGCTGGGAGCTGAGGTGGTTCCGGCGTTCCCTCCTGTGCCTGGCCTGGTGCCCCGTGTGGTTGAGGAGGCTGCCGTGCTGCGGCGTGCGTCGGTTCACTCGGTTGGTGCTGCGCGGGTCGCTGAGTCTGCCTCCGGGTCTGATGATGTGCGGCCCGAGCCTAAGCGTTCCCGGCGTTCTTCTGCGTGGGCTGATGTTGGCGAATTCGACGAGTGTCGTCTTTCCGTTGACGGTGGAGTGGCTCCGGATGTGGTGCACACTACGGTGGTGGCGGAGGTACACTTGCCTGAGGATGCTGATGCCGGCGTTTCGGCCTCAACTTCTGGTCCGGTGTCCGAGGGTCCTGCTTCAGGTGCGTTGCCTGCGTCGGATGGCTCCGGTTCTTCGTGGGCGGTGGTTCCCCCTGCTGTAGTTGGTGGTGAGCGGGGTAGCCTGGTGGTGATGTTGAGAAAGGATGCTCGCTCTGGATGTTCTGTGGCCCCTTCCTCGTTACCCGTTTCCTCGGCAGCGGTCTTGCCGCCTCTTCCGTTTCCTGCAGTCCCTTCCGTGTCTCCTGTGGTATCCGTGGAAGTGCTATCGTCTCGGCGTCCGGCGCCTGCTCCGATGACGAAGGCGTGGCAGGCTCGGCGGCCCTCGTCCGCTTCTCCGGTGTCATCGGCTTCCTCGAAGGGCGTGGTTGGCGCTCCCCGGCCTCGTTATGCGACTTGCGTCAGTGACCTTAGGCATTGGCCGATGCCGCCAGATATAGATGTTCCTGAGTTTATGATACCCGCTCGAGCGCGGGGGGTCGAAAACCCTACCGACCTTGACGATCTAGTCTGGGAAGCTTACAAGGCGAAATATCCTCATGATCTTTTCCCGGAGAAGTACATTTCTCACGAGGTTCCTCCCAAGTGATTTCTGTGTATTTTGTGTTGCCTGGTTGTGGGGTGTGTATGTGAGTGGGTGGGTATTGTTTCCCGGTTCCTGCGTGCTCCGGTTTGTATTGTGGGTTTTCTTGTATGGCTAGTGGGGGGGTGTGCGGTTCCTGTGCGTTTGTGTGTTCGGTTGTGGATGTCGTGTGCGCTTGCTTGTCATATTGTGTGCCCTTCAGGCTGTTGGGGTGTGCTCTTTGTTATGTGTGCATTATGTGTGTGAGGTGTTAGCAGACTTGTTTTGTATGTTTCTCGCCTCTATGTTTCCCTTATGTTTGTATTACGCTGTGTTTATATTTGTGTTATGTTTGTATATGCATTTTTTGTTTTGTGGTCAGCCCTTCTGGCTAGTCTTCTCTTGATTTGTTCCTTTGTCATTGTTCATGTGTGTGCTTTGTACTTTTGTTCTCTGTTATATTTGTTCTGTTTTTATTGTACATTATACGCATGCTTGCATGTAAAAATAAAAATAAAAAAAAAACAACTTCCTAAACACCCACATAGAAAGGGACCCTGTGAGCTCAAGCGACCACCTACCAATAATAATGACGCTATCAACTAACCCTATTCAGAAACCCTCACCACCAAGACTTCAATACACTAAAACTGACTGGGAAGCGTTCAAAAGCAGTGCACAGGAAATCAGTGTCACAGATTTTAATGGAAAGGAAATATCATGCATAAACGCCGAGTTAAATACATGGATTAACACCATAGAAAAATGCATGACTGATCACATTCCCGTAGTTCACCACATAACGCTCCCACACCCCCCAGCCACTGAGGCGCTCAGGACACTGCAAACCAGATATAACAACCTTCTACAACTCATAACACAACACGGGTCGACGGATGAGCGCAAAAGACTACAAAGGGAACTTCAAGATGAGCTGCAAGATCTGTGCAAAACAGAGTACACCAAACAATGGGATGACCTAATAAGCAAAATCCAAGTCGACTACAGAAACCCGGGGAAGTTCTGGAAAAAAGTAAAGACCCTGATGGGAAGCTCTTCTGAGGAAACACCCTATATCATAGACGCCTCAGGAAATAAACTCTATGAGGAGAGAGAACAAGAGCAGGAATTCAGGAAGTTCTGGGAAAAAATATTCAGGATAAACCCGGAAGAAAATTTAAATTTTTGCCCAATTAATGAAAGGGAAATTACAACTCAAGTCGATAACAGAGCTGCAGCACTACTCCCGACGCAAACAATAGACCTTAACAACATACGCGATGACTGCCACCTTATGAAACACATAACCATTGCGGAGGTCCATAAAACAATTATGGGTTTCAAGAACAAGGCGCCGGGCAACAGCAAAATAAATAAGATGGTATTATCCAACCTACCAGTGATTGCACTCCATCAATACACATGTATCTTAAATGCAGCTCTTGCATCTGGACTATTCCCCACATACTTCAAGAATGCCACAATAAGATTAATCCCCAAGCCAGGTAAACCTCCAACCCAAACTGAAAACTACAGGCCAATTTCCCTCCTCGAAGTACCAGGTAAAATATTCGAAAAAATTATCAATCAGAGACTTGTGAAGTACATGGAAGAGGAAGGGAAGTATAACACCAGGCAGCATGGGTTTAGAAACCGCAGAGGGGCCCATACAGCTATAGCCCTGATCTACGAGCATATAGCCAACGCAGTGTCGAAAAAAGATCAGTGTAATATAGTGCTTAGGGACGTCTCTAAAGCCTTCGATAAAGTGTGGCACACAGGCCTAAAATATAAGATATCTGAACTAGGGCTTCCTGAGAGATTTACTGCTACTCTCTGCAGCTTTATAGACGATAGAACTGCTAGGCTTAATATCGGCAGCTACTTGGGTGACGTAATAGAACTGAAAAGTGGAGTACCACAAGGAAGCTGCCTCTCCCCTACTCTATTCAACATATATACAGCTGACCTACCCCAACCCCAACATGGAGAATACATCACATACGCTGATGATGTTACCCAAATAATATGCCAACCGGGCCCATCAAAGCCGCTACTAGCCGACAAGACCAAGGCAGCAATTGAACTCATAAACAACTTTGAGAAGCAATGGAAAATTAGCACCAACAAACAAAAGTTCCAAATAATACACATTGCGAAAAGAAACCCTGACCCCATCATCCTTGATAACCAGCCCATCCAATATGCGGAGGTAGGCAGAATACTGGGACTTATGATAAATAGAACAGGGATACAAATTCATGTAAGGGACCGACTAAACAAAGCCAAAGCAGCATTAGGAAAACTGAGAAGATTCCGAAGCCTCAGTACTAACATTCAGATCCACCTATATAAGGCTCTAGTTCGGCCGCATCTAGAATATCCCCCAGTACCACTACACACCATAAAGAAAACTAACATGCAGAAACTGCAAGCAGTACAAAATAAGGCGCTAATTAAGGAGAGCAGCAAAACACCGTCCACCATATGATCAGACAATCCAGGAGCTCCACGAACTCCTGAACATACAGCCACTAAACATCAGACTGCAGCACCAAGCCATCAGGGTGTGGAACACCATTGAAATGTTAGAGGACCCAATGTTTGAAAGATTACTCCAAGATGAGACGCCCCGCTCCCACAGCTGGTGGCCCAAGAGCCTCGATTCTCTGGACGAAAACCCCGCCCCACAGTATATAATCCCAAGATGAGTTATATATGTATATATATGAACAGTTCATATATGTGTATGTATGAACAACTCGATAAATAATATGTATGACAACTCGATAAACAATAATAATAAAATAAAGAGCATTAAACAGAATAACGTGTGTGGAAGCATCGGAGTGTGTATATATGAATGCTACACAGTATTCATCTATGGACATCCATATATGGTGAAACACATGTGAAGAACCTCACACACTCACAGCTCCCTGACAAGAGGGAAACAGCTTAGCTTAGCTGCCAACACCCACACATCGTGTCAGCAAGGCGGACAGCCCGCCTGCTTTCATACCTCTCACTGTATTTCCCACTTCTATACTTCCCTTCACCTATGCCTCTCCTTCCTCTTTACTCCCCAAAAAAAAAAAAAAAAAAATCATGTCTCCCCTTACTCTTCTGTCTTCCAGTGTCATGAGGTGCATTTCTCGCAGCCTGTCCTCGTAACTCATGCCTCTTAGTCCTGGGACTAGCCTATTGGCATACCACTAAACTTTTTCAAGCTTCGTCTTGTGCTTGACAAGGTAGGTAGGTAGGTAGGTAGGTAGGTAGGTAGGGGGGGGGGGGGGGGTGTGTGTGTGTGTGTACTCACCTATATGTACTCACCTATATGTGCTTGCAGGATCGAGCATTGACTCTTGGATCCCGCCTTTCGAGCATCGGTTGTTTACAGCAATGACTCCTGTCCCATTTCCCTATCATACCTGGTTTTAAAATTATGAATAGTATTTGCTTCCACAACCTGTTCCTGAAGTGCATTCCATTTCCCCACTACTCTCACGCTAAAAGAAAACTTCCTTACATCTCTGTGACTCATCTGAGTTTCAAGCTTCCATCCATGTCCTCTCGTTCTGTTACTATTCCGTGTGAACATTTCGTCTATGTCCACTCTGTCAATTCCTCTGAGTATCTTATACGTTCCTATCATGTCCCCCCTCTCCCTTCTTCTTTCTAGTGTCGTAAGGCACAGTTCCCTCAGGCGCTCTTCATACCCCATCCCTCGTAGCTCTGGGACGAGTCTCGTTGCAAACCTCTGAACCTTTTCCAGTTTCATTATATGCTTCTTCAGATGGGGACTCCATGATGAGGCGGCATACTCTAAGACTGGCCTTACGTAGGCAGTGTAAAGCGCCCTAAATGCCTCCTTACTTAGGTTTCTGAATGATGTTCTAACTTTTGCCAGTGTAGAGTACGCTGCTGTCGTTATCCTATTAATATGTGCCTCAGGAGATAGATTAGGTGTTACGTCCACCCCCAGGTCTCTTTCACGCGTCGTTACAGGTAGGCTGTTCCCCTTCATTGTGTACTGTCCCTTTGGTCTCCTATCTCCTAGTCCCATTTCCATAACTTTACATTTGCTCGTGTTGAATTCTAGTAGCCATTTCTCTGACCATCTCTGCAATCTGTTCAGGTCCTCTTGGAGGATCCTGCAATCCTCATCTGTCACAACTCTTCTCATCAACTTTGCATCATCCGCAAACATCGACATGTAGGACTCTACGCCTGTAAACATGTCGTTAACATACACAAGAAATAGAATTGGTCCCAGCACCGATCCTTGTGGTACTCCACTTGTTACTGTTCGCCAGTCCGACTTCTCGCCCCTTACCGTAACTCTTTGGCTCCTTCCTGTTAGGTAGTTCCTTATCCATTCTAGGACCTTTCCCCCCACCCCCGCCTGCCTCTCGAGCTTGAACAGCAGTCTCATGTGCGGTACTGTATCAAAGGCTTTTTGGCAGTCCAGAAATATGCAGTCTGCCCAACCATCTCTGTCCTGTCTTATCCTCGTTATTTTATCATAGAATTCCAGAAGGTTTGTTAGGCACGATTTCCCTGTCCAGAACCCATGTTGATGTTTGTTCACAAACCTAATGTTCTCCAGGTGTGCAACCAGTCGTAGCCTAATTATTCTTTCCAGTATTTTACAGGGGATGCTTGTCAGTGATACAGGTCTGTAGTTAAGTGCCTCCTCCCTATCTCCTTTCTTGAAGATCGGCACGACATTTGCCTTCTTCCAGCAACTGGGCAATTCTCCTGACATAAGTGACTCATTAAAGATCATTGCCAGAGGCACGCTGAGGGCCTGTGCTGCTTCTTTTAGTATCCACGGTGATACTTTGTCTGGTCCAACTGCTTTAGTTGCATCTAGAGTTGTCAACTGTTTCATTACCTCCTCTGCTGTCACCTCTATATCTGATAGTCTTTCATCTAGGGTAACCCCTTCCAACAATGGGAGCTGCTCAGGCTCGGTAGTGAACACTCCATGGAAACTGGCATTCAGTGCCTCGCAGATTTCCTTGTCACTTTCAGTATATGCCCCCTCTGTCTTCCTTAGTCTTGTCACTTGGTCGTTCACCGACATTTTTCTTCTTATATGACTGTGTAGTAACTTAGGTTGTTTTTTCGCTTTGATTGCAATATCGTTCTCATAGTCCCTTTCCGATGTTCGTCTTATGTTAATGTAATCGTTCCTAGCTCTGTTGTATCTGCTTCTGTTGTCCTCTGTTCTTTGTCTTCTGTACTTCCTCCACTCCCGCCTGCTGGCCATTTTTGCTTCCTGACACTGTCTATTAAACCATGGGTTATTATATTCCTTCTTATTTTTTCCCTTTACCGTTGGTATAAATCTCTCTTCGGCCTCCTGGCATTTCTGTATGACTAGGTCCATCATATCTTGGACTGTTTTTCCTCTAATTTCTTCCTCCCACTGCACTTCACCCAGATAGTCCCTTATCCTCATATAGTCCCCTTTCCTGTAGTCAGCTCTCCTTTCCCAGATCTCTTGTCCCATGGTCATAATTTTGAATTCCATCATGTAGTCAAAGACTAGGACACAATGGTCACTGGCCCCTAGAGGTATTTCATGCTCTAAATTCTCGATATCTTCTACGTTCTGGGTGAAAATCAGGTCTAATAGGCTCGGTGCATCTCCTCCTCTTTCCCTTGTGTCTTCCTTCACATGTTGTGTCAGGAAATTCCTGTCTATAACATCTACTAATTTTGCTCCCCACGTTTCATCCCCTCCATGGGGATTCCTTGATTCCCAATTTATCTCTCCATGATTTAGGTCCCCCATGATCAGCAGCTTCGCTCTCATTCTGTGGGCTAGTGTTGCTGCCTTCTGCAGTTCATCAATACATGCTTTGTTGTTGTCATCATACTCCTGCCTGGGTCTTCTACTGTTTGGTGGGGGATTGTAGATTACCATGATCACAATCTTCCTCCCATCTACTGTCAGAGTTCCATGTATGAAGCTTGTGCACTCATTGGTAACTCGATTTCCCAGGTCTTCAAACTTCCATTTCCGCTTTATTAGGAGTGCTACTCCCCCTCCCTGTCTCTGTGTCCTCTCTTTTCGTATCACCTGGTACCCTTCAGGAAAGATAGCATCTGAGATCATGTCATTAATTTTAGTTTCCACAATTGCAACTATGTCAGGATCTGCTTCACTCACTCTTTCTTTTATCTCTTCTGCTTTATTAGATACCCCATCAGCATTGGTGTACCAAACCTTGAGATTCTTCATGGAAACTCTTGTACCAGAGTTCTCCCTTTCTCTGGGGGTCTGGGGGGATCTGGGGGATGTCTGGGGGGTGACTGGGGGCAGAGGGGATCTGGGGGATCTGGGGGGTGTCTGGGGGATGACTGGGGGCGGGGAGGGTCCGGGGGATGTCCGGGGGGATCCAGGGGGTGTCTGGGGGGGTCCGGGGGGTGTATGGGGGGTGAAAGAGTTCAGGAGGGGTGCTTGGGGGGCTACTGGGGGCTGGGCTTCTAGGAAGGTAGGTAGGAGGGTCTGGGGTAGGGCCTGGGTAGGTAGGTCTGGAGTAGGAAGGGCATACTGGGTCTGAAGATTAGGGAGGGCATAGAGGGGTTGGGAGATGGCGTAAGGTTGGGAGACAGATAGAGGTTGAGAGGTTGGGAGGGGGATGGATAGAGGGGGTGGGGGGGACCTCCCACCTCCCTCGCAAGGGTGGGGGGTCACATGGAAGGAGAGGGGATGAGGAGGGGTGAGGGCAGGGTAGGCTTTGGGTGTTGAGGGGATGAGGTCTGGGTGGGTTCTTGGGGTTGAGGGGATGAGGTCTGGATGGGATTTGGGGGTTGAGGAGATGAGAGCTGGGTGGGTTTTGGGGGTTGAGGGGACGAGGGCTGGACGGGTTTTGGGGGTTGAGGTGATGAGGGGGTCCTTGGAATGTGGGATGAATTTGACTCCAGTGGGGTCAGAGGGGTCAAGGGATGTGCTGGGGAGATAAGCAGGGGCGGCTGATTTGGGAAAGGGGTGACCTGAGAAGCACGTGTGAGCTGGTTAGCATGGGGTGGATTAGCACTGGGGTGTGTAGCTGCGCTCAAATGGGAAGAGTCGTATTGTTGTTTGCTTGCTCTGTGGGCAATCTGTTCCTCCTTCGTCATGAATTTGTCAATAAATACGTTGTAGTAATTTTCGCTACCTCTGAGTAGGTGTTTGTGATGCAGTATGTAATCCACTGCCTCTTCGTTAGTGAACTGTACCAGGACAGGTCGTTTCCTGTTACAGTTGTATGGTCCAATGCGTCGGTGGACTTGCACCTCATTCCCTGCCATCTGGGCTCTCATGTCTCTCAAGATCCCCTGTAGTTCCAAATCCTCAATCTCCATCCTTTCCTGCCTCGATGGTGCCCTGGCTTCAAGTAATCCATGGATTATGATTGTCCTCTTTCTCAGTTCAGGGTCATGCTGGTGGCCCTCTCCCTGGCTGACCCCCACCCCTCCTACACCCGCTACTCCACCTACTACTACTACTTCCCCTTCCCCTGCCAAGCTTCCCTTATTCCTGCCAAATTCATTAGTAAGCCTAGATATTTCTCCTTGCCATTCTACCCTGCTCTTCCTGATTTCCTCTTGAATATAATCCATAAACTCTTGTTTGAGTCTTTGAACCTCGCCCTGTATCTTATTAAAGACTTCACTTTTAATCCCCTGGATTAGATCACCTATCCAAACATCCCTCTTCTCTACAAATTTCCCAATCATCTTCTCCACAAACCTATCTTCTTCCTCAATCATAATACTGCTGGACCTAGACGCCCTTCCTGACCTAGTCATTGCTATAATGCAACCTTACCCACAGGGGTTCCAAGTATCTTACCGTCCTGCTAACACAATAGGTGAGTGAATCTCCAAGCGTCGTCCCCGTGGTGGTAGGAGGGTTGCTGCCGGGGTGAGGTCACGCGGTCAGAGGTCGGTGAGGTCTGCTCCACACTACACACTGCCACAATACTACACTATTTTGAATTACGCTATTTAAACTGTTTTTCTTCACTACTTTATGGCTCTGGCCAAAACTCAAGGTTTTTTCATTCACTTGTACACACTTTTTCACTTCGAAGCTGCCTGATTACCCCTCCCACTCCACTAGTGAGACAGGAGCTCCCAACCCACGTCCACCCAACACGATGGTCACAAGACAAATGTATGTGTGTGTGTGTGTGTGTGTGTGTGTGTGTGTGTGTGTGTGTGTGTGTGTGTGTGTGTGTGTGTGTGTGTGTGTGTGTGTGTGTGTGTGTGTGTGTGTGTGCGCGCGCGCGTACGTACGTACGTACGTACGTACGTGTGTAACACACACGTACTTATGTGGTACGTATGTACTACATAATTGTAAGGCGTTTGCTGAATTAGAAAAGTCGGCTAGCAGTCCACCCTTAACGACACAATTAACTCATTACATAAAAAAAATACGTGGCTGTGCAACAGTGTGTGGGAATTGGGGAACTGGTGTACATTTAGACGACTGGTGAGGACCAACAATGACGTAGAAGGATGGCACTAGCGTCTGAATCGAAGGGCAGTGAGGGACAACTTGGCTTTATATATTTTAATCCCCTATACCGTGAGGCGTCCGTGGTAACCTTGCAATACCAACTGGTTTCTGATCAAAAGCTAAAGTCCAGTTGCCGCAAGGGCAATAAAGAGAAACAGGAACATTTGTGGAAGCTTTGGGACCGTTACGAGGAAAAATAGATAAGCACCTCACAGTTCCCCAAGGAATGTTCGCGTTTTATCCCAGGAAGTGCCTGAACTAGAATTAGAAAACAGCAGTCTGTTTACTGGTTGTTATTTAACTTAAGTTAGTTGTAAATGATAATGTAAAAATAGCCACTGAGAACTGATGAGTTGCCCAAGACTTTTGCTCGTAAAGAGGGAATTGATTACAAACTTGGACTGCCTTTGAGCAGCCTGAGGGCAGCAATATCCCAGGAACATCAACTAAATTTCGGAGACTTGAGGCAAAGTGAAATTCAAACCAGTTACTCCATCTATCATCATTCTATTATGCAGGAAGAACCGCACGTCTATGGGTCATCCAATAATGTTAGCAGACTTCTAGATGTTACCACTGCTAGGCTTAGGCTCGGCTACAAGTACCTCTGGGAGTTTGTAACATCTGCTGATGTAGATTTGACTAAATGTAAACTGTCAGCAGAACTATTCGAATCCTTTGCGTCATTATATAATGGAATGTGAAAAATCGCGGAATTTAGAGATAACACCATCAATAGTGTCCAAGAAATGTGTAAGTACTTCATTCATAATGATGTGCTGCTCGAAATCTTAGCGAAGTATCCAAAATTTGCTTACTGTAGGTAATGCATGCACATGACTGTAAAGCTGCCGCCCAGTTGGGTGGGTGTGCAGCAAGACTAGTAACTGTGTGACTCACCATAGATGTAAAGTGCCTTGTATAGTGACTTGTGAGCCTCTTGTTGATCACTTGTGACACAGATTATTGATGTGTGTATTTGTGTAGGTGATTAGATATGTATGTGTATGTATATATGTATACGTATATATATATATATATATATGTACATGTATGTATGAGAGTGTGTACATGTATATATAATAATAATTTTGTAACTAGCGTCACAAATTGATATTTGCTTAGCTAAACGAACTAGAAGGTTCAGTTCCTGAACCGATTATGTGTCTCTGTAATCCTTTACACCACCGCCCCCGGGATGGGTTTGGGGTGCATAATAAAGAAAGAAATTGAATTGAATTGGTCTGATTAAGACTTTATGGCCATGTAATCTATGTTTTGCTCCACTACTTACAGGTTGAGTATGGGGTGCATAACAAATAATAGCCTCCTTCGGGGGCGCCTTGTTTCTAAACGTGTTAGTCTTAAATCCTTTAATCTCAAATCTTGCTACAATGTACCTCTTAATAAATGTTATGTACTCTCGCAACCCAATGTACCTTCTTGTATATAAATAAATAGATTTCAACTGTAAGGGGATATGCTTTGCACCTTGTTATTCTAATAATGGATAAATAATTCTAATAATGGAAGCGCTAATTATATGAACAAGTGCCATGTATTTATTCAGACGAGAACAACAGCGAACACAAACCAACGCATATACGAACGGAATGGTTTGTATGTACAAACTTCTCAGTGAACGAAGTTGTTTCTAGCCCGGTATCCGAAATTGCAGTATACGACTTGACCAGTCCCCGATTGAGTAGTATATACCCACTATAACACGGCCCGTAAATGTACGACGCGACCCCACAAGTGCTTAAATAAACCGCCCGTACATCCAAGTGTAGGGGGCAGAAAAGTGTTTTTTAATCCCTGAAAGCGACAAGGTAGGTAGGTAAGTAGGTAAGGTAGTCCGCAGGAATCTGAAAACCCTACAGCGCATGCCACATGGCTGCAAACTCGTAAACCATACTGTGAGCCCGATAAATGAGGAAAGACCAGAGGAGTCCTGGCTGGCTTTCTGAGCACGGGTCACAAAGCCCCAACCCATAGCCGAGGAAAGGGTCAATAAGTAGAGGGTGGAAGAAGAAACCAAGGAACCAAACCCTGAAGTAGTTGGGGACCAAGTAGCCAAAACGGTCAACAGTCCGCACACCAAAATAGCATTGGTTGCAAAGGGGCTGCCATGGAGAAATGGAACAGCTGCCAAAGTCAAACCTTACTCAGGGAACACGTGAGGCAGGCAAAGGGCTGGCTCCTGCACAACCACCGAGTCACTCAAGGCTGACTAATGACACTCAGCTGGGTCAAGGCTGCAGGAGGTAGTGAAAGAAAAGCCAACAATCAAACAAAGCCCATCAAAGTTCAAACCCAGGACAACCAACTGGGACTTTTGCCAGTTCACTGGAAGCTCAAACATGGCAAGCTGGATGCCCATACCAGCCAGTCAAGATAAGCCAAAACCCAAACCCCCATCAAAGATGAGCCACAACAAGCAAAGTGTGTGAATACACCAGGAGCCTAATATGGCCCAAACAGGACAAATGTGGCAAGCATGCTGCTCCACAACAAACCCTAGCGAATCCCTGAACCTCGGATGTAGAGAGATGTGCCAATATGCGTCCAAGCAGTTACCTTGAGAATGAGATGGCCCTGGGACAAGGTAGTAAAACAGGGTAGCAAGGAACAAACTGATTCAACCATGAAAGGTCGAAGATGAACCAGAGGTCTGGCAAGTCCCATTTTGGGACTGGGAAGAGGCGGGAAACTCTACCATGGGACTGTTTTCTTTTCCACCCTCGAAGTCACCCATTCCAAAGTAATTTGAGGAGAGGAAGCCTGCCTAGAAATGCCCAAACCTCCAAGAGCAGCAGCCGACCAAAAATTAGACTACTGCAGGCTGCAAAAAAAAAAAAAAAAAAAAAAAAAAAAAAAAAAAAAAAAAAAAAAAAAAAAAAAAAAAAAAGAACTGGTTTAATGAATGCCTCTACTGAGCCCCTAATTTTTGTTACTGCAAAAATGACATGCTTCTAAATGCACATGTCCGCAATGTGCACTTTTTTGTGCATATTGTACTTCACTCCCATGGAGTTCAATTTATTAAATTTCATACAGCCTCTAACCCAGATAAAGAAGGCTGTTCTCTCGTGCCTTTTCCTTTGAAAATTTTCAAAGTTCATGCTCAACTGCTCCATCAAATAATAATAAAAAAAAAAAATGCATCGAGCCATGAAGCAGTAGTAAAAATCGGCGATTGCCTAGTTTTCAAGTAAAACCCATGTGCAGCCTTCCAAACCTACTTCCTTACTCAGATTTCCAGTAATTTATAGTGATACACAGCCTGTTGATGTCTGCTAGTAAATGATAAAGCTTTAACTACCTCATCCCAGTGTACATTATCAACAAAATTAAAATGTCTATAACAGGTAACTAAAATAGAGGGGAAACTTTTCCCTGGCTAGATTATATTTTGGACAAGATAAGTGTTGTATACTTAATTGAAGTTAAGTTACTCACCTAAGTCGGTCATCAAAAGAAGGCACGAAGCTGGGAAGACTAGCACCATCAAAGTCGCAGGATATTCAAAAAGCACTAAATACCACCAGGAATGCCAATATAAGAGCAAAAGTTCAGAAATTGCTCTTTCACATCATTGAAATAGTTCATTTCTATAATTCAAGTGACTATAAGGGACAATCAGGCAGACTCGCCAACATCCTGAAAACCAAGATATTCAAGATGCACAACTAAGGGACAGGGCAGCATTCTATTAAATGCCAGTAAGCAGTGTATTGCCAATATATAACTTCGCCACAGCCGTTTTCCCACACTGCCTGTTACAGTGGTAAGAGACCAAGGGGACAGACTATCCTTAAAGAGTGCACAATAACAAGACCAATAATCCTGCCACTGAACACATCAAGGAATGACAATGTAAATAATGCTTGTTCTGGAAATAGCCGAAGTGCAGATAGCCTCCTTAGCAGCAGTGCCTGCACTCAGTTGAGGGAATACCAATATGGCTGGGAACACTAAACTTGCTTAAATGCCTTTAGAAGAAAAATGGCAAATATTGGATTTCACCAATTGCAGGGTGCATAGGATTAAATGACTAGAGCCAGGAGAGCACCAAGTCAACCAATAAGAGCACCACTGGTAACAAAAGCAGTTGACAGAGCATTCATACAACATTGCACACAGTTCAGCCAAGAAGATGCTGGCCTAGGGGGGGGGGGGGTTAGTTGGCACAGGGGTTTGGTCCAAAAGATCATGGTATCCAAGACCATTGATAGACTTGGACCTATCTGTAAAGAGGGCAACAATTTGTGTGAAGGTAAATGTTCAAGAAAAAGGCACTTAGTAAGAGGGATAGAAGCCTCTTACCATGTGGATCAGTCTACAAATGGGACCCGGCAGTAAGGATGGAATGACGCGAGAAGACATTGCTAATACAAACAGAAAGGGAGGCCTGTATTCAAGACATCCAAAAAGAAAGGATGGAGATGAAAGAACAGGGCCTACCAGAGAGGCAACAGCCAAAGCCTGGCAAAAGCAACTGCAGAGACCTCGTAAGTAATGAAGACAGTAATGATCTCAATCCTG
This sequence comes from Procambarus clarkii, assembly GCF_040958095.1. Classification (NCBI taxonomy): domain Eukaryota; kingdom Metazoa; phylum Arthropoda; class Malacostraca; order Decapoda; family Cambaridae; genus Procambarus; species Procambarus clarkii. The sequence continues at coordinate 10,048,032 of NC_091200.1, read as the reverse complement.
AAGCGACAAGACATACGAGTCCCAACCAGAAGGGTTGGAAGGTCAGGATGGTGCAGTGAAAATTTGCAACATTTGTGACCTGTGACATGCTTAGCCAGTGAGTGCAGTACTTTGTCTATTCTTATTTTTCTATGCCCTGCAAAGAATTTTATTGCTTACCAAGGCAATTTTTAATTAAAATGTCAACTAAATATGCAAACTAAGTCGATGCAACCAGGAATATTCATCCCAAAAATTTTTCTACTCTGATTTACAGATCTAATAGTTCAACCTGTAGTCAAACTTATCCACAATTCTCATTTTCAAGCACTTATTTGCAACCACTAATATTAGCATAGAGAAACAAATCAAGGTTTCATAAAGTCGGCATTTACTTTGAATGCATTTATTTAAAAATTATCGCCGGCCACCATATGAAGACGGGATGGGCTGAGTCACCTGCAGTCCAGCGACTTTGTCGAAGTCCTGCAAAACACAAAATGCAAATACAAGTCTACTGAAAATTTCAGGATTAAGTTATCATAAATTTATGCAAGTCTTTCACATATTTGACCAAATACAATACAATGATAGGTTAATCTAATTGAATAATGTGCAGCATATGACCTAGTTTGTAAACTTAACTTAAATGAACCCCCACCCAGGCTTATGCTTGTATATACTAATTACAGCATCTTACTAAAGCAGGTAAGTATCAAGGGAACTCTTTCAAAAGAAAATTTTAAGTTGTTGCTTATTTACCTGTCTGAATAGAAAGCAGGAAAACCTTTACTACAAAATAAAGGCCCCATTTGCAACTAACCTTACTTTTTTGAAGATTTAAACAAGTTTATGACAGTTGATTTAGAAAGTTGAAAATTAAACTACTATGAAACCGTACTAAAGCCATCACAAGGTAAACATACCATCAATTTCAACATTTCCTTCGTGTCGGCATCAACCTCAATGATGCCTTGTTCCAGGGCAGACACTTCTGGCACATAGTTGTCCCTACGCTCTCGCTCCTCCTCCTGGAGCTTAATGGAGATCCCACGTACTGGGCCACGCTGGATGCGCTTCATCAAGTGGGTGACAAACCTGCATCACCACCAAATTGAATTATGCATTTAAAAAAGTATTTACAGTAAATATCACAGGTCAACCAATGCATTAACCTTACACCTTTATCATATCTTGCTTTATGACAGTTCGTATGGCTTTGTACAACCTAGTGAATGACAGAACTCTGGAAGGCTGGCCAATTAAAATTGGCTGCTTGCTGTTATAGCTCAAAACAAACCATGTAATATTTGTCATTTATGATGAAAGTGTGAAGCTGTGGAGCAGCTGCAAAAGAGGGATGTTGAGTGCCACTCATCTTTCACCAGTCAACTCACCACAATTTCATTTGTGTATATAAAATAGGCTAAAAAAATTGCACATTTATGATTTAAGGGACCAGAAATAAAAATATGAAACATGTACGCAGTTTTATTCTTCAGTTTTTTTTAGACTGGTATAGTGCCTGTGGCAAGAGATGGATGTAAACGGGTAACATCGAGATGGCAAATTCCAAGCACTATTGCCTGCTGTTGTAAATGTATTTTATTTCAATATATCTGCAACAAATCATGCACTAGTCTTTACTTGAAGCTACCATATTGGCAGAACAAGATTAGAGAGTTAAAACGCTGCTTAATAAATTATATTTTCTCATTTACATTGGTTCTTTTCACTTAATCCTTGACTGGCTTCCCCACCAGTCCCTGTACAATCTTAGCCTCCATGCAATCCAAGTCTCTAGGGATCAACTTGCTCTCAAATTAGCCTTATTTGAGGCTAGTGGAGTTCACTACCCAATATCACCAAGTTCCACCACCATCATGGGTCAATGGGAGATCAGATCCACCAGTTACAGAGATGTCACCATTGTTGCCCTTTCGACTGCTCAGTGTGGGCTTAACTTATCCTCGAGCCAGTATCCAAAGTCTTTTCACATCTGCAACATCTTTGGCAATCTTCAAGACAACTAGCTGTAATTTGTCATGACCCACCTTGAGCTATTATTTTCTGGTTGCTCCAGGTCAATGAAGTTACCAACTTCTCAATTGTAGAAGCTCTTGGAGGATTCGATATATACTGGCATCCCAGTATTGTCTCGTCACCATACTGCTTCCATACTCTGCCCATTCATACAAGCTCGACCATAAATGCTTCTGTTAACCTCATACTTTTCAAGATCATTACAAACTTGATCTCTCTGCATCACAACACTGTACAATATGTACAGTCAGTTAGGCATGCACAGCATTTCCATCAGACATTCATTTGGTTATGGGGACTGGATATTTTAACACCAGATAACGAATTGGATACAGTGACCATCATTTATAATGACCCCTGCTTCACAATAACAGGACAAAAGTATTAGCTGCATACAGAACTCATACAAATTAATCATGTCGGTTGTGCAGGTATCAGGCAAGTAATCATCGAAAAAGCACCAAACTGGGAAGGATATGTACCACCAATATCAGGCATGTAAATGACACTTCATGCTCTCTAACCTATTTTATGAATAATATTAATACTAGTAGTCATTTTAATACTGTCTCATATACACATACATATCTGGTCCTGAACATATTGTTAATCAAGCCAAGTCAAGCAAGATTTAAAAACAAGAAACTTACTAACACTTACCTTTCTTCTTTAAAGCAACAAATCTGTTCCTACACAAAAATCTATTGCGGGTACTAACCGCATATACTAACCCTGCAATCTTGTTGCGGAGGGGCTTCGATGGTATAATGGCAATTTCCTCACAGATCCGTTTATTTGTATGAAAGTCATTACCCAGACGTGTGTAATATCTTTCAATCACCACACGGGCTGCCTTCTTCACCGTTTTAGTACGTACACGACCCTGGAAGACAAATTTAATTTTTATTTCCAATATTACCAATTCTCTTTCAGTATAAAAGATTGAAATATAATAAATGAAAACTGGCAGTATTGTGCACCATTTATTAAAAATAACTACAGGTTTATTTACTGTGCTTGCTTTTTGCATTTAAAAAATTATGGGAATGTTATAAAACATTGCATTACATCATAGGAGCAAATGAGAAAAATTTATCAATTGCTATAAAATGGAATCTCTTCAGGAAGTAACAGTTTAGCAACTACCTAAATAGGACCAGAAATAGTCAAAATAGATAATGACAAATGTAGTTCCAAAGCTAGGATATTATGATAAAAACCTTATACTGTAGTCCCTGTAACTGTACTGTATCAACTGTATTGTCAGTATTGTTGCCAGGCAATGCTGAAATTGTCAAATCTGAATGCAAAAAACTTTGATACTATCATAATTATAAAGTAAAAAATCAGTGTATTAATGTTCAAAATAAGGCAAATTGGATATTATGCTGGGATTTAGTGCTAGGAGCCCTTGCAGGCAATGAGTCACAATAACGTGGCTGAATGTTGACCAGACCACACACTAGAAGGTGAAGGGACGATGACGTTTCGGTTCACCCTGGACCATTCTCAAGTCGATTGTGCACCTAGGAGCCCTTGTTTGGCCATGTTTACATTATGATTCATACGTCAGGCTATGAGCAGTCATGTCCAACAGCCTAGTTGTCTAGACAACCAACCAGGAAGCCTGGTCAGTGACTGGGCCGTGGAGATGTTTGTTCTCTAAATTGCTGCAAGGTAAGGAATGGAAAAAACCTTGTGGCGATTGAAAAAAAAATTAAAATAAATAAGAGGTTAGGTGTTTAACTACTGCACTGCACAAAGTGCTTTTAAGCACCAAGAGTTATGCTATTTTTTTTTAATTAGGCTATATTTGAATGTTTTTTAATGTTTTCTTTTCTGTTTTGAAATTGAAATAGTTGAGTTTGGAAACATTATGGCATTAACTTTACTTGAATATTTATAAATACAAAAATATGTCCTTGACAATTCCACTAAAGTTTTTTATAACTTAATTTGGACAAATCAGACATTTTGGGTCTTGCAGTCAAGTTACTGAACTTTATACGTAGTATTTTGTTTATTAAGAAATTACATTAACCACTTAACTGCACAGATTACATTAATGTTAAGGGTTGTGCAATTTTGTTTTAATTAGGCCATATTTTATTGTTTTTAAATGCTTTCATCACTGAATTTAAATGAAAATGGTAGTGTGGAAACCGACATTAATATTTGCCGAACATTTATAAACAAGTGTAAAAACGGCACCATAAATTTCTTGCCTAAAACAGGTGCACAGTGCAGGGGGTTAAACATTATATTACTAACAAAGGAAATATATAATCTTGCAACAAATTGTATATGGGTCGAACATCAAGCAATCACAAAGTAGCTGGACCTCTTGACGTCACAGTTACACGTGTAGGTTATTAGCAGCTTAAAGCCTCACTAGAGCAGGTGGACCTTGGTAGGCAGGTCATCTGTTACCTACCAATAAAGTATAGGAGCCTAGATATTTGTTGACAAGTTCCTTGCAAAGTGCGGTTTACATCTACAGCTAGCAAAAGTCTTGACACGGCAACCTTTTTAAATTGCAGGTACAGGTTATCTAAGTGTATCTTCCTGTTAATAGCTTCCCCTTCTCTGGCAGTCTGTTTCATGCCCAGTGGATCTAGCCCAATCTTGGAGTTGCCCACTGTGGCATTAATGTATTAGTTATATAAAGCCAAAGGTGGAATAGGGGGAATTATTTCCCCTTTATGTTATTCTACATACTGCCATTTTTTTTAACTTTAATAATTTTTCCCATGACCATGTCTGGTAGCAGCAGCAATCTATTTGAAGTGTTCAGAGGAAGTTAACGGGCTGATCATAAAAAAATGCCAGTAAAAAAACAGGTGGCACCCAAAATCAATTATTTGGAAAGCTCAGCAGTTTGCAATTAATGCTGACCTTACCAGAACTCAGTAATGTTTGTTTCATGTTGGGTAATAAGCAGAAATGAAGTCCTTCAATGATCAATGAACTTCCAATACAACAGCACAACCATTTACTGACCACTAGCATGGTGCCAGATGGGCCAATTCCTGTAATTAGTCCATTCTCCAACAAAAGTATAGCAGTCAAGTCATTTCTACCTACAAGAAGTGTAGAAGAGAAGAATGCTTAGAACTTCAGGCCTCGTCAAGCTCCCTATAACTAACATTAACTACTGGAAAGTGGTTCAAGTGATGCAATACTTATCTCCCCTTATCCACAAGGTCCCAAGGATCCAAAAGGCTACCCAAAGTACCTCCACACCATCTCCAAAGCCTTCTTTACCCAATCTAATTCATTAGTATCAAAAGTCAATTGGCAAGCCAGTGGTGTTTAACACCTTGCACAATATTATAGAGAAAATTATTCAGTTAGGCAAGGCACGCTTTAAGGGGGTTAGTAGTTTTTTATTATAGCAAGATATCTTTGTGGGTCCATTTTTTTTTTTAACCTGCGGATATGCGGTGATGAGAACATTAAGATTATGCGCAGGTTTCGTGTCTACCGTCGTGGACCACTAGGTAGATGGTGTTTCTCATCTACCTCGTCTACCATGTACGGTACGGTAAATGATACCGTACAATATATTCCTCAGGGAAGACGTAAAATTTACCATGTGACTTTCAGACTAAATAGCCAGTTAGCTTCGCCAATACCGATCTTTTTCAAACCTTTTGGATTTCAAGAACAAATATAGACTAACAAAACGCTTTAGCAGCCTTAAATATTTCTATAAAATATTCCCAATGGGTAGGTCCAGCTGGGTTTGTTTACATTTTCAACAAGGCGGCACGACCAGACCACTGCTTAGAGCATTTAATATCTCCCCACAGTTCACCACTTTGGGGAACCATCCGTGCAAGATCTGTAATGCAGATCACAACACCAGTTGTGATCTGTGATCTGCTCTGGTGTTGCTCTGTAACACCAGAGCAACACACGCACACAATTGATAGAATATAACTTACCATTTCGACGGATTACTTGGATCTTTAGAGACCATCACGCGCCACAAATACCACAGCGAGATCAGACCTGGAAAGAACCGGGACGGGCTGGTTGCTTGGGAGGTCCACAGATGGCGCGACCGATTCCGCGGCGGCAAATTCAAACCAAATTTCTACCCATTTTACTTTCGTCTAGGTTGCTACCTAGCCTAACTGACTTGGTGCCGTCTTTTGATAATTATTTACTCTTCTAGATTGCGTGTCTTAAAGTTTGTGTCTGGCCATTCATGTCTAACAAATTTGCTATCTTTTTATTCCAGCATAATTGAGGCAGTTGATAATGGTAAAGTTTGCAATGTTGTGTACCTTGACTTTAGCAAAGCTTTTGATACAGTGCCACATGAAAGACTTTAAAAAGATAGAGGCTCATGGTATTGGGGGTGCTATATTAAGATGGATTAGGGGATGGCTATACCAAAGGAAACAGTTCGGATTAGGGCATGGCTATACCAAAGGAAACAGTTCGTCAGACAGTATGGGACATCCTACAATATATTCTTCAAAGGAACACATATTTTTCTCTGTCTACGAGAGGAGGCGCACAGAAACCTTGCCACCTGCTTCATGCAGAGACGGAATATGGCGCTGCAAGGCTCTTCCCAGGTATCTCATTCGGTCTTGAGGAAAATCCATATTTCTATATTCGCCATCTTGGCCAGGGTGCAGTCCTGGGGCGTGTCTTAATCAATTATAGGGAGCAAGGCTGGTGTAGCAAGAGGCAGCTGGAGTAAGGAGAGGTGAGGGACAGGTGTGTGCTGGAGGAGGGAAGGACAGGTGTGTTGGAGTAGTGAGAGGTGAGAGAGACAGGTGTGTTGAAGAAGGGAGAGATGAGGGACGAACGTGTTGGATGGGATGAGGAGAGTCGACGAGAAGTATAATTAGTTAAAAAAAGGTAAAAAAAAGATAGGAGGTTGGAGGTAGGGGAAGATAACTAGAAGAAACAATGGAGAGCTGGAAGAGATGAACAAGTAGGGAAGTAGGAACGAGAGAGAGAGAGAGAGAGAGAGAGAGAGAGAGAGAGAGAGAGAGAGAGAGAGAGAGAGGGTGGGGATGGGATGTCACTGTGAGGTCAAGCAGTGACCGACCCCTGATTATCTCTACGTATGTATCTAAAGTATACAAAATGGGCCTACTAATCCCCATAAACGTTGCCCTTGTGACCAGGATGGGGCTCTTCGTCTGCCACAGCGTGGCCCGTCTGTTCGAGGCAATCAGATATACCTGTGATCTGAACGAGCGGCGCCTCTTCAGTGACAGCGAGTCCATGAGCCTCAAAGCCGTGCTGCTCCACAATGAGGACAAGTACCCGTCTCTTCTTCCGATTCCCTCGGTGCATATCACAGAGGATCGCAACAGCATCAATACCTTGCTGGACTCATTGGAGTAGGAAGGGTACGGCTGGGAGGGCTTCAGAGACCTCAAAATGGTGGTAATTGGTGATGGGTGTCAATAGAGGTTTTATCGAGTTTCCTCTGCTATCTCTGCCTTTTGGACATCAGGGACGCCAAGGAACATTACCAAAGGAACGGGGCAGGCCTCAACGACCCGAGTTCTCAGTTAGGAGAAATGTTAAGTGGGAGCCTTTGGTGAGGCAAAGGTATAAACCAGTGATTTCGTCGGATCTCTCGTTAAAAAAATCCTAAGTGCAAAGAATTCTCCAAAACACTCACTAGTAAGGAGCAATCGACTTGAAACTTCGTCGCAGTGGTTCAATTAACAGGCGAAGACTTTGTGGAGCTGGCGGAGATTAGTGAAAAGTAACAGTGGGCTGCAGGATGATCCTCAACATCCACATCCTTGATGTTCATCTTGATAAATTCAAGAGAAACAAAGGAGCGTACTCGGGGGAGCAAGGCGAGCACTTCCACCAGGATATACTGGACTTCGAACGCCACTACCAACGAGCACATGATGGAAGACTACATTTGGGGGCCGATTCGTAGAAATGTTTAACAGTATAATCGTAAATTTCGAAAAACTACTTGCTTTAAAAAAAAATTATGGTCATTTTTGTATAACTTAGTATAAATACTTGTTCATTTTGGTATGTAAGGTTTTCCTTAACTTTGTGTGAACGAAAAGCCTCAAGTTCGTCCGTTTCCTCATTGGAAATAGGTAAATATGAAAATATCACTCTCCTGGCCATGAAAGCAAAGTTTGATGGGTAATAAGTGCCATTTTCTATACTTTTTAGGCATAAGCAATTAGGACATAACACTGGCCAGGAAAAATAAAGAGGGCTACATTGCGTTATCAGCCGTAACTCCCGGGTTCGAATCCCGACCGAAGCAGAAACAAATTGCAGCGTTTTCTTTCACTTCATGGTCCTGTTCACCTAGCAATAATTAGGTACCTAGTAGTTTTGCAACCCTCAGCCAGTTTCTGAGGGGTTGCATCCAGAGGATGGTCAGTAGCTGGCCTAATAGTTAGATACACACACACACACACATACACACACACACACACACACACACACACACACACACACACACACACACACACACACACACACACACACACACACACACACACACACACACACACACACACACACACACACGCGCGCGCGCGCGCGAACAAGAGGTCATAGATTTAAACTAGCTAAACGCAGATGCCGAAGAAATATAAGAAAATGCACTTTTATAAACAGAGTGGTAGACGGTTGGAACACGTTAGGTAAGAAGGTGGTGGAGGCCAAGACCGTCAGTAGTTTCAAAGCGTTATATGACAAAGAGTGCTGGGAAGACGGGACACCACGAGCGTAGCTCTCATCCTGTAACTACACTTAGGTAATTACACACACACTAGGTGAGTACACTGAGCAAATAGCCGAAGCTCAACCCCCGCAAGCACAACTAGGTGAGTATCGCTCTCTCACACATACACAAAATGCACACAAACACACACAAACCATTACAAACAAACACACAAAAAAAACTTCACAAACATTCACGGACGCACGCACGCACTCGCCCCGTGACAAAACCCCGGGAGGATTGACTGGGAACCTATTCATAACTGTTCGCCTCCTGTTTGGTCAGCAGTAGTTGGGGGACCTGGGTGTAAAACAGATTGGCGGGTCGTGCTCCAAGGGAAAAATAGAGTTGGGTAAGACTTACCATTAACAACAGGAAGGGAAAGATTTCAGTCTGAAAACTGGATTTAGAAGGTACTGACTCTACCGACCTGTGCAAAAACAAAAAAACAAAAAACTTATCATAGGAGAAACGTTTGAGGGAAGATACGCTTGGAATGGGAAAAACGTTTGTGGGCGAGAAGGTCCATTCAGAAAACGCTTGGAGAGAGAACAAGAACCTAGATAGAGAAAACGTTACAAATACCAAGGGTAGACTATTGTGGGAAGAGTGGCAGAGGCAGACGTTGTGAAGAAGAAAAACGTGTGGCAGTAATACTTGAGAGATATGCCATAGTTAACTAACAAAACAATTTGGGCGGCTGATTTAAAGCTAAATTATGTGGAAAATTTAAAAACAATTACATGAGGCTGAACAGAAGGGATTAATAACGAAAAGAATGATAATATACACAATAAAAATATGAAGAGACATCTCCCCCTGAGTAAATAGTAAGACATCTCCCCAAAGCCTCAACCCAGAACAAAGACACCTCCCCCCAGAAGCCTCAACACAAAACAAAGACATCTCCCCCCAGAAGCCTCAACACAAAACAAAGACATCTCCCCCCACAAGCAAGAACATGGACCCATGACCGTCAACCGTCAACACTCTCCAACCCTCAACCCAACAGGTCCGGGGAGAGAGTTGTGGACAGGTAAATGTTGGTGGGAAAGCAGGAAGAAGTTAAGACACATAGCAACAACATGTCTTTGCAGTTTCCCTGTTTGTGTCTCACTCTTTACCTCACCTTGCTATGGTTCCATGACCATATCTCCTCTGTTTCCCTGCTCATGCGCCCGTGGTATTCTCCTCTACGATACCTCCCAATGGTTCTGCGGTTTTTGCCTGCCTTGTCGCTGTATAACTTCCCAAGAAGATATCAACGCTATCAATATTAGTTTACGAACAGGAGATCATGCAATGGTCGGGAGAAAAGTTAGTGAAATCCTCATCTGGACTACCGTAGACTTATACAATGTTCTGCCATGAGTATTATCACTGCTACCGTATTCACTCTTGTGTTGATGCTATCCTCATAATGCACTCAGAGTTTGGCAGTGCAGACTACTTATCACATACCTCTGTATAACTAACTATCCTGTGTGATGGGGGATTTTTTTAGCACCACGTAGCTAGCTTTTTAACACACTGTACTCCCCTTCATATAGTCCAGGGCAGCTGCACAAATGCACATGTACCTAATGTGTTAATAATAAAACAAAAACAAAAAATTCACGTGAAGAGGCAGTGAGGGATACGTCCGACAGTCCCCTGCGCCGGGTCGCTGCCAGTAGTGTTAATGTTGTCCGCTTTTTGTCAACTTAGTTGATAAGTATTATTTCTCAGGAGATTACATTACCGTGGATGGAGTGAGTACATTTAACAAGCGACGGTTAGAGAGGCGGGATCAAATAGCCGAGAAAAAAACAAAGTAGCAGGAACGACCTCTGACAAAGTGGCAGGGACGACCTCTGACAAAGTGACAGGGACGACCTCTGACAAAGTGGCAGGGACGACCTCTGACAAAGTGGCAGGGACGACCTCTGACAAAGTGGCAGGGACGACCTCTGACAAAGTGGCAGGGACGACCTCTGACAAAGTGGCAGGGACGACCTCTGACAAAGTGGCAGGGACGACCTCTGACAAAGTGGCAGGGACGACCTCTGACAAAGTATCAGGGACGACCTCGTAAATACTGAAGTGCTTATAATAATTCTTATCTTCCTAAATGACAGTAATCCACGAGTCTCTGTAATTTGAATCCATCTAGTACAATTTAATATTATTTTTTAATTTTTACAAACACTAATGTACCTTCTCGTTAAATAAAATAAACAAGGGATTAAACTAATGTATCTAAACGAGATCTAATTCTCGCGATCTTATTTAACGCTCGTGGTTAAGATATACTGATAAAAAAACATTAATTTTCTTTTTGCTCACAACTTAAGACCGTCTGTGAGTAGCTTTAATGAATTAAAAATAATAAAAAAAAGGTCCCAGGCTGCACTAGACTTAAGAGGGCTTCACAGCAACACTACTAAATACAAATAAATCTCATCATTATAACATCCTCAGCGTCCCTTTATGGGTCAAACCTATCACTGGATCATCTCAGAAATGGACTTTTCATCATAAAATATTTGTAAGTTAATATGTTACGGCTGGTCAGAGATTCCGCTCGTCCAATAGGAGCATCCTGCATGTCAAGAGCAGATTTTTACTCTCCAATCATTTGGCGTTTGACCAGGGGGCTAAAATGATGTATATTTCTGTCTGTGATGGTGATTCGGGGAAGATATTACCACTCCCACACTCCCTTAAGGTTATCTGCTTCACCTTCACAACCGAGAATCTTGGGTTCGACCCCACGCGGTAGAACAGAAGCGTTTAGGTAATGTTTCCTGTCACCCGATGCCTCGTTTCACCTAGCAATAGGTAGGTACTTGGTAGATAGGCAACTGTTGAGGGTTGCATCCTCTTGGGGATGGTTAGTTTCTGGCTTAGTTGATATGATCGGGAAAAATAGGTCAGGAGTCATTGCATTGGACAACCGTCGGTTGGAAAGGCGGGGTCCAAGAGCTAAAAATATAGGTTCTGCAGGAACAAATAGGTGAATACACACACACACACACACACACACACACACACCAACTAGGTGAGTGCACACACAGGTAATCGGAGTGGAAGTAGCTATCAGGGTCTTACAAAGACCAGTCTTAGAGCCCCATGTTGTTCCGGCCCAGGATAATACCTGTCCCTGTTTACAGAGGATGAGAACAAGGATGGACCAGACGACACCAGCACAGCCTGAGAGAAATGACACTTGAAGCATCGAAGAATACAGATGAATGATACATGAAGCCTTTAAAACGAAGTTTGATACCGGAAATATATACCCACTGGCCAATGATGGCAGTATATGTGATATACGGTATACATGAACAAAAATTATAAACTTGAAGTCCTCCGAGAGGACAGGCGGAGATCACTTCCGATAAGATATATTAGAAATCTGAATAAGATATTTTAGAATTCTGAATAAGATATTTTAGAAATCTGAATAAGATATTTTAGAAATCTGAATAAGATATTTTAGAAATCTGAATAAGATATTTTAGAAATCTGAATAAGAAGCATGTAGAACACTGTACATAAATCTAGCTAAGTGAAGCTTATGCTAGAATGTGCATTTCCAGCACGGAACTTATTCTTAGAAGAAAGCAAATAAAGAGGATCAAAATATGCTACAAGACTAGAGTGAGAACTAAGATGATGGAGATATAATTGTAGATTATAGCAACGAAACACTACATCAGTAGGTTGAGGAGAACTTGTATTTACTATTTGTATCTGCTGAATCGAGCTATTAGCTTTTGGACCCCGCCTTTCTAACCAATCTATTTTTCCTCTATTATGTCTGCTACATATATTTCTCTTACAAACGCGCACACACATTCCTAGGAAGCATATATACTGAAATATTGTTACATTTAACGTATGAAACAAAGTATATATCTGTATTTTTAATAAAATATAAAACATTAATATTTATCAACGAGCGATGAAAACTGCCACTTTTATACAACTACAAATATCTTCGGTTTTACTTAAAATATTTGTCTGGTAGAGGTTTTACATATAGATCGCGTTTCTGTCTTTCTTCTGACTAATAAATAATTTTGGTTTAATCAGTTATCAAGATGTTTTCAACAATATTCTTTCAGCGTTCGTCTTTTCCAACTTGGGCGACCCTTTTGGAAGCGCGATACTTGGGTTAACCCATCCTATAGTTGGGTCTGTTTCCAACTGGGGTTCGAATAAGACGGGGACTGGTCAAGTCGTATACTGCAATTTCGGATACCGGGCTAGAAACAACTTCGTTCACTGAGAAGTTTGTACATATAAACCATTCCGTTCGTATATGCGTTGGTTTGTGTTCGCTGTTGTTCTCGTCTGAATAAATACATGGCACTTGTTCATATAATTAGCGCTTCCATTATTAGAATTATTTATCTATTATTAGAATAACAAGGTGCAAACCATACCCCCTTACAGTTGAAATCTATTTATTTATATACAAGAAGGTGCATTGGGTTGCGAGAGTACATAACATATATTAAGAGGTACATTGTAGCAAGATTTGAGATTAAAGGATTTAAGACTGTAACGGTTCTATTGTTACGTAAAGTATGGTGACAATAAACACAGACACTAAGATACTATATATATATTTGGTCTAATATACAGAAGTACACAGGTGATACTTTGGTGTGAGTTGAGCGCACTGAGCGTCGGTACAGTATCTCGCAAGTGTCTGCTCTAGACCACACTTGAAAGTAGACTCTGGTTAATGTTTGCTATTCTGCTGCTTATATGCTCGGGCAACACCTCACCGTGTTGCCCGGGCAACGCCTCACCTCATTCATCTCCAAAGGTTGACAGGAATATTAACAATGCATTTGGAGCGAGTATATTATTGGGATAATCTACTCGCTACAAGACTAACACGTTTAGAAACAAGGCGCCCCCGAAGGAGGCTATTATTTGTTATGCACCCCATACTCAACCAGTAAGTAGTGGAGCAAAACATAGATTACATGGCCATAAAGTCTTAATCAGACCAATTCAATTCAATTTCTTTCTTTATTATGCACCCCATACCCATCCTATACCATCCTATATATACAACATTAATAATTTTGTAACTAGCGTCAAACATTGTTATTTGCTTAACTAAACGAACTAGAGGGTTCAGTTCCTGAACCGATTATGTGCCTCTGTAATCCTTTACACCACCGCCCACGGGATGGGTATGGGGTGCATAATAAAGAAAGAAATAGAGGAAATTGAAATTGCATAATACAGTTATTGACATTCAATAATAGTAAGATAAAGCTATGAGAACCAAATGGGAGACCAGTGATCAGATGAATATTACAGACTCAAGGGTAGCCTTCTCTTCTTGTATATAAATGAAAAAATAAATTCGTTTGTTTAATTCTAATGCTTGTAGGCGAGAACAGTTGTGAACGCCAGCTAGCGCACAAGTACATGAGCGCCCAAAATACTTTTACACAAAAGACATGTACAGACAGGCGTGTGGCTTCTGACTTCTTTTTTTATTGATTAATATTAAATATTAGGCGCTTACCTATAATAGTTATCATTTTATACAAGTATAACTCTCACATAATAAATATAAAAGGAGTTTATCCAAAAACTGACAGAAGTAGACAGTAGAAGTGACAGGACCTGCCCGAAACGCTGCGCGTGCTAGTGGCTTTACAAGACTGTAATTACCATATTTGTATCCTCACATTCCTTATGTACATTCTTGTATATGCATAAATAAATAAATAAATAAATAAATAAATAAATAAATAAATAAATAAATAAATAAATAAGTGTTGTGTTTTGTGCGTTGTATCGTGTTTGTGGGCATTCAGGTGTGTTGTGTTTACGCTGGCGGGCGGCATCCTTACCAACTCCGGATTATGTCTATTACATCACTAAATTTCATTTAATAACTATATGCCTGTTAAGTATAAGATTTTAATTGTTAATAGCATTATATTGTCGTTTTAATATGGAGCACGTACACATATGCGAAACGTCGAAAGCTGGTGTCCGAAGTGGTAAAAATATTAGTGTGCGATGTTGTCAATGTACGGAGTGTCTTGTATCCGAATAAGACACACCAGACAAGCCCCGGGCGGCTGCTGCAACAGGTGGGTGTGGGCTCGCTCCTCTCTCCTCACATATCACTAGTCTACATCACATCCACTATTTAACAGCAATAGTCTTCTTCGTTAACAAATTGTTGAATATTTTGGTCTGTGTTTGGTGTGTGTGTGTGGTCAGAGATATAATATGAACAATAGTGTTTCACATAAAACATCATAGTTTGGAGGCCAGGGATGGCTATACACTTCTAAGCCTATCTGATGGCTCAAGTCTACCACTGAACGTTTATCACCCATCATGGTTAGACTACTGGAGATATATAACTTTTTCCTGTCATCAGGTAATTGGGTCTATATGTGGTCCATAGAATTTCCCAAAACTAACCTCAACTGGTTAGAATTACATAAACACATAATTTTCTAAAGTAAAACTGGTAATGAAGATGGATTATTTGCATTATTATCAGCAGTTTGTTTTGTGGTTCTTGTGTTTTCTGGTAGTTTTCTATCATGGTGGGTGCATCATATGCACCATTTTCATCATTTTCATCATTGCATCATTTTCAATACATTTGTTCTGCCCGAAACGCTGCGCGTGCTAGTGGCTTTACAAGACTGTAATTACCATATTTGTATCCTCACATTCCTTATGTACATTCTTGTATATGCATAAATAAATAAATAAATAAATATGCCCAGTTCTACCCTGTGGGGAGGCATTACATCCATGCTTCTTGGGGTGAGGCTTTGTTGGCCCCTTTGTTTCATATTCCTTGTTCCAAGTCCCAGCTCTCCCACGTTCTCTGTTGGATGGTTTGTTTTAGCCAGCTGGCTGCATATCCTTGCTCTTATGATGTGTGAAAGTTTGCTGTTTTGATGACATTCTTTGTCCACAGCTAATGTCAGTGCTCAAGGCTTCTGGGGATCCGGCTGGGTGTTGGCCTCAAACTACTTATTGAAAATCAAATCAAATCAAATTAAATATTTATTCAAGTAAAGTACATACATACAAGGTGAGATACAAAACATTGATGGATTTATAGATAGAGCTAGTACTGTACATACAATGCTTAGAGCCACTATTACGCAAAGCGTTTCGGGCAGAAAAAACACTAAGACTAAAACTTAATACTAATTGAGATTAAAGTATAAATTGTGTTGAGAAAATAAAAAAAAATATATAAAAAAGGGGGGAACATGGCAGGAAAATAGCAAATATACAATTTGGTCAACAAACAACATTGTTTTTTCTTTCACTATCACTGGTTCCCATCTGTGCTTTGTCCTTTGCCCAGTACTTGCCTTACTTTGGGAAGCATACAAATTAGTTTCATAGGCAATATATTTCAACACTTTTTGAGTCGGAAATAGTTGAATAAAACCAAGAACAGTGGTAGGTACAGGAACAGTCAAGCCTGGTGTACCTGTAAAATTGCCTGCAAAGGGTGCAGCATTGTCACTACACCACCCTTCATCAGAATCTGTTGGTACTGGGGTACGTGTGGTACACCTAGCTCTGGCACGAGCTCCAGTACCGCGCCGTGCACGAGTGGCAGTCTCAACCTCAGACTCCTCACTTTCATCACTACCAAAATCCTCATCGGCCGTCTCTGTTTCTAAATGTTCACTACTTGCATCAGTATCATTACCGACATCAGTTTCCTCACTAGATGACCCAGACAAATCGTCAAATACAGCCTGAAACTTAGAGGGAGTTAGTCTTACATGCTTGTACTTCTGCACACTACTTAGCTTCTCCTTTTCATGCCTTTCTTTAGCAATTTTCTGCCTGGAAGGGCCTTGTTCATGATCACTATCCATCGTGGAGTAATCGTAGATAGTTTCTAAAGCCGCAGTAAGAAATATAGCCACAGAAAATAGCCGAAATGTTCACACGTTTGAGACACGAGGGAAGGTGACACCGGTCACAACAGTGGAGCGAAAACAATGGGCCTACGGCGTGTGCCGCACCGCCTGTGGGCCATGAGGCGCAACAAAGAAAATGGGAAGACATAGACATTTTAAAACCAGTCCCCCAAAAATAGGATAAAAACCTGATTTTTGGCGATTATTTTAGTGGACGACGCAGCATTGCGTCGTCCCCGAGACTACCGCCAGTAAACGGACGACGTAGCATTGCGTCATGCCTGGACGAAAGGGTTAAGGGTTAATAGCAATAATACTTATAAAGAAAAATATGCACTTCAATTACAGTATAGTTCATTGAATTAATACATTCAATTCAATTCAATTTTTATTGAAAAGAATGTGTGTACAAAGAACATAAAAATAATGTACAATTGTAGGGACAGGAGCTATACCATCTATAAAGACACTATTATGCAAAGCGTTTCGGGCAAGTATAGCATTGATTTTTTTCTGTGGCCATTCAAGTATAACATAATTTGAGCACAATTCTTAATATTGTTTGCTGAAAATAGCCCACTTTAAAATCCCACTTATAAAATTATAACCCACTATAGTGGTATTGATACCAATTAACTTTAAGATTCATCCACACTTTTCATGGTCTACTTTTTTACTAGAGAAAGGAATTAAAATTAAAATAAGTGGTTCCCGATCCAGGATATTTACAATATTCATTATGTATAATTTTATAAACATGTATTAATTGTTTATACACAGTAATGTTTTATAATACTGTACCTAAATCCAAATACTGTATTATGATCCTTATTTTGTTATAATCTTTTTGTGTTCTGTGAAATCAATATGTTGACTTCAGTTGTATTTCAGTAGTCAATATGTCTGTGTTTCGAGGTGAAGTGGCTGATGCTCCTATCAGAATTCTCAGTTCTGTTACTCGACAACATTTGGCAACAAGACTTGATTCTCGGAAGATATTATTGGTGTCACGAGGAGTACACAGGTATGTCAATGTATTAAATTTTTGTTGTATTCCAGTTTGCTGTCTCATATGAATATGAATATGAAAATTTTTGTTCGTAACCAAATTAATTTATGCAGTATAGTACTGGTATTTGCAATACCTGCTTTTGAAAATGCTCTTAATATAAATGTTTTATTACATAGTGCAAAAGCATTATATTATTTTAGTTCCCGTGGTGTAATGGTAAAACACTTGTGCGGTGCTTCGCAAGCTCTTTGGCCTGGGTTTGTATCCTGGCCTGATACGAAGTATAGTATACAGTATAGTTCAAGTATAATTCAAGTATAGTATAGTTCAAGTACAGTATAGTGCCATATCATTCTCCCCTGATATGACGGGAGGATTTACTTGGGGCCAATCCTTAACTGTAGCCTCTGTTCACCTAGCAGTGAATGGGTACCTGGTTGTTAAACGATTCGGCGGGTTGTATTCTTATTAAGAATGGGATTAAGGATTAAGACTTATTAGGATTAACCACTGTGATGCGCTGAGTTTATTGTAATTACCTAAGTAATTACCTAAGTGTAGTTACAGGATGAGAGCTACGCTCGTGGTGTCCCGTCTTCTCAGCACTCTTTGTCATAGAACGCTTTGAAATTACTGACAAGAAACAATCAATCCTGAGGCTGGACCTGGAGACCATCAGGACTCCAGCGGGTCATCCCCACAACCTGGCCATGACTCTTTCAAAAAAAAATTAATTCAGGAAGTTGTGGCCCCAGAAAACAGTGAGAGATTACTAGGTTATCTTAAGAGATCTTCTTGAGGTTATCTTGAGATGATTTCGGTGCTTAGTGTCCCCGCGGCCGGTCCTCGACCAGGCCTCCTTTTTGTTACACCCCCCCCCCCTCCCCAGGAAGCAGCCCATAGCAGCTGTCTAACTCTCAGGTACCTATTTACAGCTAAGTGAACAAGAGCATCATGATGAAAGAAACTCTGCCTAATTGTTTCCGCCTCCACTGGGGATCGAACCCGGAACCTCAGGACTACAAATCCGAAGCGCTGTCCACTCAGCTGTCAGGCCCCTAAAGGAAATGGTTTATAGCCATTCTGTAACATAAATGATCCTAGTCAATGTGTGGGTGGAACTTCGGACTGTGAGGCCACTGAGGACGCTCCCACAGCTGGAGCTACAACAGCTTCTATTGTGACATTTCCCCCTGTGCACATGAAATCAAGTGTTCCCAAAAAACTTTTTTTTTCTTTGTAAAATGATAAATTCCCTTCCCCTGAACATGTCTATGGAAAAATAAATACCAAATTCTACTTACTTTGACTGTGGGGACGTGGACAAGGTGTGCTGTCACAGGCTGGTCGCCCGTACGTGAAGCTCACAGACACGGTCGCACGGCCATTCAAGCCCCGCGAGTTGCCACATATATATTTTAAATTATTTGTTCTATTTCCAATGCGGTTTTATCTGTTTTTTTATCGTATATGATGCATATTTGTGTCCTTTACAGTATGTATACAGTAGAATGTTCATAATGTTCTATGAAACTGTGATACATGTGTCAGTAATGTGTCCACAATAAATGTTTATTGTAGCAATATTACTTGTTAAAAATTCACTGAAATTACAATGTGTACAGTTTCACACACTATACAGTAACACATTGTATTACACACTCATTACTTCGGAAGTGATCAATGAAGTAGTCCATGGTACACAGCGCGACTTCGCTCTCGTTGCACCAGGTACAGATAGATTTTCGCTTACTGTTTCTTCGTTCTGTGTGCTTGCAAATAATGCACTCACGTACACCCATGGCTTTAGTACTTGTAAGTGGTATGTAGCCAAGCTTGTAAAGCATAAGGTAGTATTGAAAAGATTATAGGAAAAGATCAATTTGTAATGATCACTTTGTAAGGTCCCACATTGGAAGAGATTCAGCCAACCTCGAAGAGTGTCAATCATTATGTAAGAGATTCAGGCATTCTGGAAGAGATTCAGCTATTCTTGAAAATATCTATAGAAAACACCACCATGTATCAGATGCATCATCACTGAACGCAGAAAACAATTCATCTATGTATCATCTATATAAATTGGAGATGACATAGGTGGACAAGGGTGGCACTCAGGGCTACAACTGGATACACTCGCTGTATCGTCCTCATAGGTGCTGTATCATTTGCATCCGAACTCTGTGTTAGGTCCTTATTGCGCCTAGCTTCACCAATATCATGACCATTATGTTCTTCAAACAATAAGGCCTGAATTTTACCGACAGAGCGAGATCTTTCAACACCGAGTCAGACAGGTGTTTGGGAGCCAGAGGCACGAGCCCTACCCATGGTTGCTCACTCAGTACTAACCCAGCCAGCAGCCCTAGGGCATTCTGGGAATTTTTTCCAAGATGGCTGCCTCTCACTGGAGGTCTGCCTGGGTTTGTTTTGGGACGCTTACCTTTCTGGGTGCCTAACCCGGTCGATGGCAGACATAGAATGCTTCCAACCTCTCGGGGGTTTCTATAGGCCATTGCTCCTCATGCCTCTGTGAGGGGGGGCCAGGTTCTGGATCGTGGTCCCCGGTAGGCCCACAGAATTCCATACACATGACTGATGCCAAAGTCTGACGTTAGCATATCAGCTTGGATAGCTCCGGGGAGCATCCGGGACTCATCCAGAAAATGGCGTTTCATTACATTCAATGCTGTTTTTTTGTTGTCTAGCCTCAGAACTGAGAAGTGGATGGCCGGCACGGGGGTCTGGGGCTCCCCCCTTCCCCCAAACGGGAAGGGGGGTAGCTGCTCAGACAGCAGCGCGGCGACGTGACGTCATACACGTTTGCTCGTTTCTGTTTGGGGAGTTCTATCTACTTGTTCAGCTTTTTGTAGCAATTTTCACCAGAATCGGGGTTTGTTTTGGGACGCTTACCTTTCTGGGTGCCTAACCCCGGTCGATGGCAGACATAGAATGCCTCCAACCACACGGGGGTTTCTATAGGCCATTGCTCCTCGTGCCTCTGTGAGGGGGCCAGGTTCTGGCTCGTGGTCCCCAGTAGGCCCACAGAACTCCATACACATGACTGATGCCAAAATCTGACATTAGCATATCAGCCTGGATAAGCTCCGGGAAACCTCCGGGTCTCACCCAGAAAATGGCTTTTCCATTACATTCAACGCTGGTTTTTTTTTTAATTTTTTTATTTTTTTTTAATACAAAAATGGAGCTGCCTACTTGACAATCACTGAACGAACCTTTATGACTTTTTTTTTCAATTTTTTTTTATTTTTTTTTATTTTTTTTTTTTAGAAAATGTAGCAGCCTACCTGACAGTCACTGAACAAACCTTTTTGACATTTGTTCTTTTTTCAAATATTTTCAATTTTTTTTCTAATTTTGTCTAAAAACAAAAATCAATGCTTTGCAACATTACACCAGTCACCCCTTTACATCTCAGCACCAGAAAACCAGCATTGAATGTAATTGAACACCATTTTCTGGGTGAGACTTGGAGGCTCCCCCGGCAACCTCTGGTCGGCAATATTTCACGTGTTTTTGACATTTAGCCTCAGAATTGGGGTGTGAATAGCTGCCGTGAGGAACTGGGGTTCTCGGGCGGGGGAAGACGGGGAAAAGCTGCGCAGACAAGTGGCGCGGTGATGTGACTACATCATGCTCGTTTACTTGTTTTTGTCTGGGGAGTTCTGTCCACTAGTTCGGCTTTCAGTAGCAATTTCTGAACTAGAACAAGGGTTTGTTTTGGGGCACTTATCTTTCTTGGTGCCTAACCCGGTCGATGGCAGACATAAAATGCTTCCAACCACACAGGGGGTTTCTATAGGCTATTGCTCCTCACGCCTCTCTGAGGGGGCCAGGGTTCTGGCTCGTGGTCCTGGTAGGCCTAGAACTCCATTTATATTGACTGATGCCAAAGTCTAATACTGTACTGTATATCCAAATCAACCTGGATAGCTCTGGGGAGCCTCCGAGTCTTACCCAGAAAATGGGGTTTCATTACATTCAACGCTGAGTTCTTATTGTTTTTATTTCTTGCGCCTGGGTGTGTTACAGATTATAATCACAAGAGCATCCCAGGGGTTAAGACACACACACTCTTTAAGGGTTAATACACTTGCACATATATAGGGTGTTAACTTCACTACAATGTCATCTGATGAAAGGTTAAAGATAACTTTAGCTAAAATATTAAAAAAAAGTGTTCATGTTTTGCATTTTCCAGAGACTGGAGAGGTTTGGCAGAACAAGCAAGTCTTGATGTGAGCAGTATAAGCTGCTGGGGTAAAATTTCCCCAACTGAGCATTGTTTACACATATGGGGTCAAAAAGGGGGTACAGTCATGCAGCTTTGGACATTCCTTGAATCAATGGATCGCTTTGATGTCATTGATGATACTTTGGAAATGATTTGTAAGTACTGTACTGAGAGTTCTTGCTCAATTTAGTTTTGTACAAGATTCATAATAGAAATGAAAAATTTTGATGAAACGGTAAAAGTCACTTTCAGGCTATTATTATAGTTAAGAAACATGTTGAAATTAAAATTAACACTTTTAACAGCTTAACATTTATGATAATCAAGGCTTGTTGTTAACATAATCAGTGATTTAACTTGATTGTGTTTATAATTAATTATACTTAAGAACTTTGATGTATGGTTGTGACATTAGGTTTTTCTGTGGTGAGCCCCATCGGCTCCTTGTAGCTATACCGGCTTGATATGTATACAGTATATTAGACCATGGCAACAATCAATCGATGGAGTTCTAGGCTTACTGGTCCAGCGCTGGAACCGGGACCCCTCAAAGAGGCACGAGGAGCAATGGTCTATAGACACCCTCGTATAATTTGAAGCAGTCTATGTCCACCATCATCCAGGGCAGGCACCCAGAAAGGTAGGAATTCCAAAACTAACTACAGCTGGTTAAAAATTGCAAACCGAAAGCTGAACTAGCAAGCAAAACTCCTCAATTGTAAACAAGCAAACAAGCATGACGTCACCACAGCCACCGCACTGCTGTTTGCGCAGCTCCCCACTCTCCAGAAGGGGGAAGGGGGTGGGTCCTAGACCTCCCGTGCCGAATATCCTACCCCAGTTCAAAGGCTGTTGTGCTTGGTGGCAGTCAATCAACTCTGGCTCCATCCTTTTGAGCAGTGCTGTCCATAGCAGTGTTGTTCTACTGTGTTGTGGTGTGCGAACCAAGAGTAACACAAGGGTATTGGTGTTGCATGCGCCTAGGGCCACCTTCCCTAGGTGCCCTGTAAGTAATGCCCTTGTGGTTTAGGGGTTTTCTTCCAGGAGCCGTTCGGGAGACTATCTCCGTGTGGTTTTCTGGGGAGAGCCCCGTCGGCTTCCCGGAGCTATCCAGGCTGAATGGATATGTATAACTTTCTGGCATTAGTCAAAGTGCTTGGAGTTCTTGTCTACCAGGGACCACGGGCCAGAACCTGGCCCCCTCATAGAGGTACAAGGAGCAATGGCCTATAGAAACCCCCCTGTGGATGGGAGCATTCTGTGTCTGCCATCAACTGGGACAGGCACCCAGTAAGGTAGGCACCCCAAAACAAACCCCTATTCTGGTGAAAATATTGCTACCGAAAGCCGAATGAGTTGACAGAACTCCCCAAACAAAATTATCAAACTATGTTGTTTGTGAGTTTGTGCAACCTCCCATTCCACCATTTTTGATTGGTCATGTACATTGTGTTCCCGGCTGCTACTTGGTCCGTATTTGGGACTTTTCCTAACCTATTTCCGTTTTTTCCTCCTGTTACACATGGCTGTGTATCTGGGTCGGTGCTTATTGGCTATTCTGGCGTTAGGTGCTGGGGTGGGCCTCTGTCCATGTTCAGTTCCCTGCTTTTGGACTACCCCAGTGTTTCAGTTTTGGTACCGAGTTCCTTCAATTTTTCTTTGTATCTCACTGCAGGCTTCTGTGTTGCACTGTCTGTGGGGGTTAGTGGACTTCCGGTCAACCGCTCCTGCCCTACTGGTTCCTTTTCTTGGGTCGGGTAGCTGGGATTCTCCGGTTCTCCAGAAACCCCCCTGTGGTTGGGAGCATTCTATGTCTGCCATCGACCGGGACGGTTCTGTCTGGGGACTGTGCTTTTTCCTTTCTGGGGTGTATTTCCGTCAGCAAATGTGGTGGTTTGGGCTCCCCCGGATTCGATTCCGGGTTCCTTTGGGTTCTTTAGTTTCATTCCGGAGATTTCTTCCTCTTGGGCCCCCTTTGTGGGTTCAGGGGGGCTTTTAGTTACCTCGTGTGTGACCTGGTTCTGCCTTCAGGAGTTCTGGGGTCTTCCTGGCTTGTAGGCTGATTTTTTTGGGTCGTGGCACGTGTTGTGGTTATGCCGGGGCCTTGGTTTTTTTTTGTCACGGTGGGCCTTTTGGTGCAGTTCTTGTACTTTCTTGGTGCCTTCTTCGTCTGTCCGGCACGGTGCTCTCTGCCAACCAGTTTTGTCTTTTTCTTTCCTTTCATTATTTTTTATTTATATTTTCATGTGTATGTATAAATGTATACATTTTGTGTATGTATACATTTTCTTTCGGAAACGGCTCAGATCCCTTCGCTGTTTACAGGGCGCTTGGGGGGGGAGGGGTGGCTTGATCTGTTGGCTCTCGCTTGGTCCCGCAGTTAGTGGGCGTTTTTTGGGTTGTCTTCCGGCACCTGGTGGTGTCGGCCAGCTCCTTTCCCTTTGGGGAGGTTCGGGGCTTCTTCCCCTGTGCTTCGACATTGCATCTAGGTGTGGGTGTGTTTGGACGTGGTCGATCCGCCCCATCCTACTTTGGTAACCGCCTTTTCCAATGCCTACACGGGACTTTGCGGATCTGCGGTTCTTCTGGACTTGTTTAGTCTGCGCCCTGGTTTCCTTGCCCCTCTTCGGATGACTGTTGTCTCTGGTCTGGCTTCTGTTTTGGCCGGGTGTCTGGATGGTGTCCCTGGACCTATGGGTCACTTCTTGGCACGTTCCTCTCCAGGGTTCCGGGACTGGCACAGTTGATGGCGGGGCTTCAGGGTAGCCGCTTTTGTTGCCTTCCCTAGTTTGTAATTGGCACTTAGTGTATTTACGCATATTTACGGGATCTGGGTGACCTGTCTGCGTCTGCTCAAGATTTGGTTTCTGGCCTACCTCGATGACTGGCTATTGTGGGCTCCCAGTCGGTACACTTGTCTGCTCGCCAGGGGTGTTGTTCTTTCCGGCTCGCCGGGTTCGAGTTTCTGGTGAACTGGAGAACATTCCATCTGGTTCCGTCCCGAGTTCGGCCCTGGCTGGGTCTTGTTTGGGACTCTTGGTCTACTTCTTTGTCTCTCCCTCCAGAAGCGTTGCTGCGGCTGCGGTCCCGCCTTCAGCTGTTTCTGACTGGGTCCCGGATCACTCTGCGGTTGCTCGAGCAGTTGTGTGGGAGTCTGAACTTCGCCATGCTGGTCTACCCGTTGGGTCGGGTTTGGCTTCGGCGTCTGTTTTGGTTCCTTCGGGGATACCCCTTCCTCCTCTCTCGCAATCGATGGGTTTGAAAACATGCCAGCAAAAGTGGGAAGCAAGCAGACTGGATGGGCGAAAAACTCAGCCCAGAAGCAGAAAATCCAGGCAGGGGCAAACTACCGCAGAAGTGCTAGCAGGCATCCCCACAACCCCGGGAACCCGCAACAGAGGCCCCGGGGCAGAGCTGTCCTCCAAGCCCTCCGTTCTTAAAGAAAAGGAAGAGTCCATGGGAAAGGCAGCAAGAAAGGGCCACTGGTAAGACCCAGAAGCCTTGGCAGGAGGAACAGGCTCAAAAACCTCCTTCCCCAACCCGAACTGGGCAGCCCCCGAAAACCGCCTGAGTGTTGCCCCCAACTAAACCCCGCCCCGACCCTGAAACCCGCAGATGGTCAGGAGCCGGGAACAGGGAGGGAAAGGGGCGAACAGCACCTAACCAAAATGGGGCGGCCTCGGGGCATCTGAGTGGGAAACCAACCTAGCGTGTTGCAGCAACCTAACCTAGCTTGCAACACTGTTGCTGCCTGTACTCTGAACAGTAATAACATCAGGAGAGTACTGGAGAACAAGCAGAGAATCTCTCTCGCAAGACTCTGGGTCAAGGTGCCAGTGACCCAACAGGCAGCATGACGGAGGTAAAAGTGGTGACTGTCACCTGGAGACAAGGACACAGCAACCAACGATCCCGTACAAGACGGGTTGGGACCCGGAAGACACATTCAATGGTCCACCGAGACCCGACAGGGGTTTCCAGGGCCCATAGGGGTAACAACTACGGGAAGCCCGAGCAAGGTGTTGCTAACCAGTTAAACACCCAAAATTAACAAGGGGTAGAGTATAACACTGAAAACCCCTGCGACGTGTACAATCACAGGGGCGTAGCGGAGGGCCACCAAACACTACCAGTGGAACTATAGCCACACTAGGCAAACCCCCATCAGGCAAAAGAAAATAAAAAACAAAAGAAAAACCCAGCAAAAGTACACCGTCTCCAAAGGCAACAGGAACCGGTCGCCACTTAGGTGGCAGGTCGCGCAACACATTGACGCCCTAACCAGCACAATACCAGTCCCTACCTAGGGCCA
Organism: Procambarus clarkii; assembly: GCF_040958095.1. Taxonomy (NCBI): domain Eukaryota; kingdom Metazoa; phylum Arthropoda; class Malacostraca; order Decapoda; family Cambaridae; genus Procambarus; species Procambarus clarkii. Next base: position 10,021,755 of record NC_091200.1, on the reverse strand, counting down.
AACAAGGGCCCCAAGCCCCAGCTGGCCCCAAGGGTGAGGCAAATGCCGAGCAGCAAGAACCTCTACGGGAATGGTTCCCGAACGCCCCAGGGAAGATAACCCTGTCACGCAGGGGCAGTACTCACAGGGTGCTTAGGGACGTAAGCCACTAAGCGCATGCAGCCCCAGCACTTATGAGGTACTCCTGGCCACCGCACAACACAACACACGGCAGTGAACGCCACACAAGGCAAACGCTGCCTAGGAAACTGAGGCCAGAGAAGCGTCTATCCCGGTTGACATTAGCTTATGAACTGAAGCTAGGCAGCCAGCGCGGTAGGTCCGGGGCTCCCCCCTCCCCCTCTCGGGGCGGGGAGGGCTGCGCGGACGATCGGCGCGGCAGTAAAGTGTGATGTTTGCTCGTTTCCTTGGGATTGTAGGGAGTTTCTACCTCTCTGTTCGTTTTTTTGTTTTAGTTTTTTACCATGTGGGGTTTGTTTTGTTATGCCTACCTTTCTGGGCGCCTGACCCCGGTTGATGGCAGATAAGGAAAACCCCAACCACAAGGTGGTTTTCCAGGGCCATTGCTCCCTGAAACCTCTCTGAAGGGGCCAGGTTCTGGCGCTGGTCCCTGGTAGGTCTGAACTCCTTAGCTAATGTCCTGGTCTAATACATTAGCCCGATAAGCTCCAGGGAGCCGTAAGGGGCTTCCCACAGAAATAGAAATGATCGAGCTCAAGCTGCAAGAATCATATAAAATCAAGGAGAGGCAAAGTGAGCAAAAGATCACAAGTGAAATAATGGAAAGTCCAAAATACTACTACTACTACTATGCAAAATTTAGAAGAAAAATACGTCCAGCATTGGACTCTTCCGCAAAGGTTATGGAACTTTCACAGATGACAACAAAGAAACGAGTGAAATGCTGAGGCTGCAGTATGACTCTGTTTTCAGTGAACCCCTGAACACATTTAAGTTCAATAATCCAAACGAATTCTTCATGAATGACACCAGCATTGAACCATATATCAGATGTCACCCTTACCCCATTAGACTTTGAAGTAGCCATAGACAGCATGTCCATGCACTCAGCATGTCCATGCACTCAGCACCAGGTTCAGACTCCTTGAATTCTATATTCATCAAGAAGTACAAATTCCACTATCATAGACCCTAAACATCTTTTGAAGATGGAGTCTAGATACTGGTGATGCTAGATACTCTGTCCTTAGCCTACTTAAATCAGTGGAGATCACACCATCTCACAAAGTAGGTAGGAAAGTAGATGCCAAAAATTATAGATTAATAGCCCTAACATCACACATTAGTCTTTGAAAGGGTGCTAAGAAGTAAGATCATAAGAAAGAGGTAAAGTCTTTAAAAGAGTGCCATGAAGTAAGAAGTGATTCATGGAATCACAACATCTATATAACCCCAAACATCATGAGTTCAAAACAGGGAATCCTACCTCTCAGTTGCTTGATCACTATGACATGGCCTTATATGTCATGGATGACAAGCAAAACACTGATGTAATATACACAGACTTTGCAAAAGCTTTCAACAAATGTGACCATGGTGTTACTGTGCACAAAATGTGTTCAAAAAGAATTAGGGGCACCTTGATTAACGAGCAGCTCTATCTGCAAGCATTTCGAGTAACTAGCGAGTCACTCGCAGCAAATTTGTCTCTATTGACAAGCTTCACCTCTATTAACGAGCAAAATCACATGGTGCTTCCTAGCGTCTCGCGGGTTCTCGCAAATTCTCGGACGCTTCCGACGCCAGTGTTGTTGTTGTATTGCGCATGACAAGCATCCCTCTGCATTTATTTGCGCTTTTCTTTGTTTTTTGTGGTTTTGTAATTACAATTTATAATGCACGATGTCGCCAAAGAAGCTGCTTGCTAAAGATAATGTTGTCAAGAGGAAGAAAGACACAATTACTGTGGATTTGAAAAAGGAAATTATAGCAAAGCATGAGTGTGGTGTCTGTGTGACTGATCTCACAAGAAAGTATGGCAGGTCCTCATCAACAATTTGCACCATTAGTAAGGGGATGAGGAGGTAAGGGAGGATGCTGCCTATTCCAATGAGATCAGGGAAGTGTTGGGAATGTTTGAAAAGGTGACCGCATTATTGTAAAAGCTGCCCTGATAAAGCAGTGACAACCTGGTGTGTGAACATGTTTAATGACAATTTGCTGTCTCGTTTTAGGAACATCCTAAAATAAAGACAAAAGCAATTGTCAATAGATACGTTCTTTTGCAAAAGTAGAGAAAAGAAGAGCCAGTGATAGTGAACCATAACCTGGTCCCAGTGGGGTGAAATTCCCAAGAAGAGAGAGCCTGCCTGACTCAGAGGTGGATTCTCCTTCCACACCATAACCCATCTCCTCCTTCCTACCTCCCCATCGTCTCCCTCACGCCAGCAATGACTTTGTTTGGATAACAAGAACCTTTTGAAGCATGGGATGCCATAGCATGTCTGTTATATGAAGGTTCACATTTTAGAGACATCACCGGTGGATGTGAGTTTTAGGTGGATATGATATGATATGTATTTATTATGTTTACTGTGTGATTCAATTATAAAAGTTGATGAAACATTAATGTTTGCAGATTCAGATTATGACAAGTGCATGAGCCAAGGGGGAGGAGCCCTGGCAGCTTTGCCACCACCGTTGGAACAGTTGGTGACTGATGTGTCCACTTATGATAGAAATATTCTCACTGTTGGTAAGAGTATGACTGTTCTTTAATTTTGTTTTAAATAACTTAAAGGCTAGTTAATTTAATTAAGAATAATATACCATAATGTATATAACTCGACATTGTAGAAAAATCAAGCATTGAATGTAATGAATTATGTTTCCAGTGAGCCTCAGTAGTTCCCCAAGCTAGCAAAGCCTTTAGAAGGTACACCAGGCCTGGAGCCGGTCGGACAGCACGCTGGACTTGTGATCCTGTGGTCCCGGGTTCGATCCCGGGCGCCGGCGAGAAACAATGGGCAGAGTTTCTTTCATGCTATGCCCCTGTTACCTAGCAGTAAAATAGGTACCTGGGTGTTAGTCAGCTGTCACAGGTCGCTTCCTGGGGGTGGAGGCCTGGTCAAGGACCGGGCCGCAGGGACACCAAAAGGCCCGAAATCATCTCAAGATAACCTCAAGATAGCCTCTGAGACCCACCCTTGCATACCAGGAGTCAGAAACAGAATCTGGCTCTCTACAGGGCAAGGCAGTGGAGTGCTTTGGAATCACGGGTCAACTCAAAACAGAAAAAGTCAACCAGAAAGCATAAGCTCAACAAACAAACAATTGGTTATAGAAAATTAGATAGCCAGAAAAAACAAGTCCAATAAAGTATCACTGTAAACAGTGACACTGTTTTAGTGACACATAGTGTCAAACAAACACATAGTGTGAAGCAAGCATAACATTTTGCATGGAAGAAAATGCAAAATAATATTAGTAAAGAGCACGGGAGCCATAGGCACAATCAGAGAATACTGTATAAACATCAGAGGTCCACGGTTGTTCAACATCCTCCCAGTGAATATAAGAAATATTGCCGGAACAACTGTGGACATCTTCAAGAAAAAACTAGATAGTTTTCTTCAAGAAGTGCCGGACCAACCGGGCTGTGGTGGATGTGTGGGCCTGCGGGCTGCTCCATGCAACAGCCTTTTGGACCGTGCTCTCACAAGTAAAGACTGGCATTGGGCCGGGCTTGGGGAGTAGAACAACTCCCAGAACCCCATCAAGCAGGTATCAAGCAGGTGACACATAGACAGCGATGTGCCTGAAAGTTTCTATCCAAACTACCTTCTTACTAAGAGCTGAGTGAACCGAAACCCTTCACTCCATAAGCAAGACTAGAGCAGGGTGGGGGATGGGGAGTATCTGAGGGCTCGCCAAAAAAGGGTTTCATTACATTTAACACTAGATTTCTTGAGGGCCCCTTGGCATCTCATAATGGTGCCTAAGCATAGGAGGCCAGCATTTCTAAAAAATAACAAATTAATAAATGGAAAAAATGTGATCAAAGCTTACCTGTGGAAACAGATGCAGTAGAAGAGCTTAGGACTGTCAGCTGGATGCTAGATGCCCAAGTGTGATGCAGGTGCAGCATTTCCAAGAGAAATCTAATAAACAGTGTGAGGCCAGTGCCCTGTTGGATTGCCGTGAGGTTTTTGGCAATCCAGTAGGGTATTAGCCTCACGGGGGTCAAGCGGCTTGTACGTTGCAGCAACCTAAACCTAGCATGCACTCAATGATTTTTTTTTCAGTGTTTGATAGGTCTATGTATGTGCAGAGTCCTGGTAGCCTTGTGGGTGTGTCTAGGGGTGGCTGGGGAGCTGTTGCAGCCACCCAGAGAAAGGCATTTTGCTAACATTCAAAGTTTCATTTTTACACACCCCCAGACTATCTTACATACTGTATTATAAACAAAATTATCCTGTAAGATATTGATTTCTGAAAGGTTATTTCATGGATTTTCTCTTACTAAAAAGCAGCACATGTTACATTTAGGGTGTTGCTATACAATGCTGCTTTAAAGTTGGGGTTCATAATTTGAGTGATAGCTTAAATGTTACACTTTGGTTTTCTGGGGGGGGGGGGCCCCTATGACTCCCCGGAGCTATCCATGGCTCCCCAGAGCTATCCATGGCTAATATGGATACCCTAACTATTTTGCATCAGTCGATGTGGGTGGAGTTCTAGCCTACTGGGGACCACGAGACAGAACCTGGCCCCCCCTCACAGAGGCATGGGGAGCAATGGCCCATAGAAAGGCAGATAAAGAATGTTCCAAATCACATGTGCATTTCTATGGGCCATTGCTCCCCATGCCTCTGAGGGGGGCCAGGTTCTGGCTCGTGGTCCCCGGTAGGCTAGAACTCCACCCACATCGACTGATGCAAAATAGTTAGCGTATCCATATGAGCCATGGATAGCTCCGGGGAGCCTCCGGAACTCACCCAGAAAATGGTGTTTCATTACATTCAATGCTGGTTTTATTCAATACTAAAATAATATGTTATTTTACATTTAAAGTCTATAAGATTATTTTTATATTAATTTAATTTAGGGAGTAACGGCTTACCTGCAGTACTGTATTAGAAGGCAAAAAGACTTGTGATTACAACTCGCACTAGTATTATCCAAGTATGATATAGGCTGGTTGAAGAGAGCACAAGATGTTGGCAATGCTGTAGAGAAACACCAATATGAGAGTAGATTGTTTTATAAAATATTTTGCATATAAGAACTAGAAAATGTAAGATACATGTGGGTAGTGCTTATTAAGAGGTAAAAGAGAAAGTGGTGAGGTCAGGCAAGTGAAGGTGGGGTGCACTCTCACATGACATTGATTAATTTTCTTTTTTTAATTTAGCATAGGCATAACAATAATGAATTTTCCATGTTTCTTTGTAATAGTGAAGTTGTCTTTAATGGCTGCAGATATTGTACCTTTTCTTCTAAGGTTTTCTTTGATGATACTGTTTTGCATCCCTGAAGTTCATGAGTTGTTGCTCTTGATTCTTGTGTGTGACACAAGTGTTATGGTGTTATTGACATGGCTGCAATATGTGTACATTCATAAATCCTTGCATCAAAGTTTAAGAATGATTTGCCTCTATATATATATATGTTGTCATAATTATTGCAGGGTATAGTGTAAAACCCTTCAGTGGTGATCTTGTTATCGTAGTTCTGCTTCTCATCAAGGTGTAGATTGTAGTGGGTGTTTAGTACACAGCTCCTACATTGTCTGTATTACATGTGTCAGTAGTGACGATTGGTGTCGGAGAATGAGCGGTCACTTTAGTTTCATTTTGTTTCACAATTTTCTTAGGTAGACAATAAAAGATAGTGAAATGCTAAGCTTCAAAATTTATAAGGTGCCTTTCTGCAAGAATTACATCCTTGATTTAACTTTTGTCATAATAATAGGATGAAATGGGGCAAAGTGATTGGATTCTTTGTCCGGGCCTATTGGAGTTGTAGCTAACAGTTCCTTGAAGGCGAGTGCCAGTGCATCACCAATTTCTTCCTAAACCTTCATTGCCCTATATTTTGTACAGTAATTTATTAAGGAATAAGAATGTGGGCAACAGATGATAAAGAGTAACACAAACCAAAAACAGCCAGAGTAATGACTAATTCTCCCAAGAAGACATCACTAACCCAATAATGAATACCATCATTGGAAGCAGGGTATTCATTCGCAAGGTAAACACAAGGTAAGGAAAGCAGAACTAATGAGGTCGCAGCGCAGTGATTTACACTATACCCTGTAATAACTGTAATAAAGTATACTCTATGTAGGTGAAACATACTGGAACTTAGATATGAGGATTTACAAAAATATATTTGATTGTCATGTTGGCAACACCAACAATGCTTTCTACACACAATGATTGGGGAGCAACCTTTCAACAACTTTGGCAAATCTAAACTCAAGTCACTGAGGAAAATTCTGAAATGCAATCCCTCTTAAATTAATAGAGCTCCAAAATATAAATGGTAACCTAACTTTACCAACCTTCGCCTGATCAACCAGGCTGTGACTTATATGTCATGCTGTGACCAACCGTGTTGAACACCCTGATTGATCAGAGCACCAACCTGGCCAACGACCAGGCCATGGGAACATTGATCCTTGGAATCATTGACAGGTATACTTGTCCTCACCCCATCCCCACCCATCAGCTTCTCTTAAACTTGTTGAAGCCCCTTACAAGCAATATATATACAAATAAATTGTGCTCTCGTCTTTATGTTTCTCCACACACAACTATTAAATTATAAAGTCTGCAAGGGTGACAAATCCAGTGGTTATAGGATGAATCTCCAAGTTAAAAATTTGTTGCAGATGACCATAGAAACTTGAGTATGGGACTGGGATTACAGTACTATGCTGCTCTTGTTTTGTTTGCTGATGAGGACATTGACTTTGTTCAAGAAATGGTTGAGAAATTGGAAGGGGAGTATGGTCTTAAGGTAATGTTAATATCTTTCAGTTTATATTCTTATATACTAAAATGTATACAAGTACTGAATCTTTAATCTTATTTCCTTATGCAGTATAATATTGCACTCCTATTTTTTCCAGGCGGATGCCTCTCCACTTCATGAAAGTGGGTAACTGGATAAAGTTAACCCTTTAACATTTGTCTGCCATGCATCAAAAAATACATTTCTGTAATGGTTTAACACTTTATAAATATTGTGTGTTAGCAAAGTAAAAAAAAATCATAAGAGAATAGGTGTAAGAAATTTTCTGTTGGGAGCCCCGTCGGTTCCCTGGAGCTATCGGACTGATATTAGCTATATTAGTCTGGGCTTTCAGTCACATGGAGTTCTGCCTACCAGGAACCATGAGCCAGAACCTGGTTCCCTTAGAGATCAAAGGCCTATGAAAACTCGACTCTTTGAGAGTATATTCATGTCTGCCATCGACTGGGGTTAGGCACCCAGAAAGGTAGGCATCCCAAAACAAACCCCAACTGGTAGAAAATTGCAACCCAAGACCGAACAGAGCCCAAGAACTACCCTAAAGAAAATGAAAGCAACAAGCAAATCATTATCAAACCTACGTGCTGCTCGTTCACACCCCCTGGGAGGGGGAGGGGGGGGGGCGCCCACTCGAGCCAGCCGTGCACTCACCACTTTGTTGACTGAAGCCGGCTGGGGCTGATGTCTCCTCTGGACTCAAAATCCTGTCAGGGGTTTTGCCCGCATGGTCGTACCTGCTGTGTGTTGCACGGTGGCCAGCAGTAACCGGTACAGTACTTTGAGGCACATGCTCTTCCTTGGGCGCCCTGTAAGTACTTCCCTTGCGTCTCAGGGTTATCTTCCCTGTGGCTTTCGGGTTCTCACTCTCATAGGGGTTGCTGTCGCTTGGCATTGACCTTGTCCTTGGGGTCAGCAGAGGTGTTGGTGCTTTCGTTTGGCCCTGGGTAGGAAGTGTTTGTTGCTGGTTGAGGCACATGGTGCTGCGCAGCTCGCATATTAGCGACCGCTGTGTCTGTCTCAGGTCTCCTGTTGTTGTGGTGCACTTTCAAGGTTTTCTTCTCATTTCTTTTCAAGTTTCCATTTAGCCTGGTGGAGGGCTGCCTAGCTTCCCATTAGGAATGCTTAGGTTCTTTTCAGTAGTCCTTCACTTGGCCCCCGAGATTGCTCCCTTCACTGGGGGTCAGTTTGCCCATCAAATAAACAAGTCCAAACGATTTTGCAGCACCAGTGCCTAGGCTTCCCATAGGGACACCTTCCCCTGCGAGCCTTGGAAACCCCCATCGGGGCTCTGGGTGTACTATAGCTATGTCTTCCACTTCTCTCGCTTTGTGTGAGTTTGAGGGTTGTTCATTGCCCTTGTCTCAGGGTGACGATCATCTGTTTTGCATCCGTCATGCTGCTTGTTGGGTCGGTGACATCTTCGACCCAGAGTCGTGCAAGACTTGTTCCCCACTCGTTCTCCAATTTTCCATTCTTTCCGGCGGAAGCCCCTTCACCTTCCTGGAGCTTATCCAGACTGATATGGTAATGTCAGACTTTGGCATCAGTCATGTGTATGGAGTTCTGTGGGCCTACCAGGGACCACGAGCCAGAACCTGGCCCCTTAGAGAGGCAAGGGAGTAATGGCCTATAGAAACCCCCGTGTGGTTGGACACATTCTATGTCTACCATCGACCGGGTCAGGCACCCAGAAATGTAAACATCCCAAAACAAACCCCTATTCTTTTTGCTAGAAAATTGCTACCAAATGCCGAAGAAGTGGATAGAACTCCCCAAAAAGAAACGGGCAAACGAGCATGACATCACATGTTGCCGCACCGCTGTCTGCGCCGCTCCCCCCCCTTCCCGGGAGGGGGAAGGGGGAGTCCCAGACCCCTGCCCGGCTATCCACCCTTCAGTTCTGAGACTGATGCTATAGGCAACGGTCTTGTGCTCCAGCTCCAGTGGCTGTTTCAGCACTGTACCTAGAGTGTGGTGACTGTCTTCTAGGTGGTGCTTGAGCCGGGAGTGGTTCCCCAGTGCTCGGACTGCATGCGCCTAGTGTTTCCTTCCCTAGGTGCCCTGTAAGTACTGCCCTTGGGGCTTGGGGTTACCTTCCCCAAGTTCCTTGGGTTCTGCCTCTGCTAGGCCGTTTACACAAATATCATAGCAGGGAATGACTCGGGAAAAAACCAACCACAGGTCAGAGAACTTTTGAGATTCTGTGACAAATTCTTGCTCACTCAACAGATTACAGAACCAACTAGGAACGAAAACACACTAGACTTGTTATTCACAAACAATGATGAACTAATCAGAGACATAACAATCTTAGATACTTCATACTCAGACCATAAGTTCATTGAAGTGCGAACTAGCATAAATAACGGTAGTAGGTCTAAGAGACCCAACAAGCGAGAAGGAATATTCAATCAATTCAATTTCAATGATAAGAGGATCAACTGGGAAAAAATAAATGTAGACCTTAAAACCATTCAATGGGAGACGATCTTAAGCGACAAAACTCCCACCCAGGGAATAGCTCAACTGACAGCTGGAGCGTACAAGGTCTGCTTGAAGCACGTGCCTGTGAGGAGGGGCAGAAAGAGGACCACTCTAGAAAGAGAACGCAGACGACTGTACAGGAGAAGGAAAAAAATAACGGAAATGCTTTGGCAGACACAACTATCACAAGCAAGGAAAATAAGCCTAAGCAGGGAGATCGAAGAAATAGAACAAACGTTGAAGCGATCATATGAGTCTGAGGAAATGGAATAGGAACAGAAAGCTATACAAGAGATAAAGAAAAATCCTAAATATTTCTGGGGGGGAGCCCTGTAAGCTCCCCAGAGCTTTACCAGGCTGATATGCTAATGTCAGACTTTGGCATCAGTCATGTGTATGGAGTTCTAGGGCCTACCGGGGACCACGGCCAGAACCTGCTCCCCTCAGAGAGGCAAGGGGAGCAATGGCCTATAGAAACCCCTGTGTGGTTGGAAGAACATTCTATGTCTGCCATCGACCAGGACAAGCATCCAGAAAGGTAAGCATTCCAAAACAAACCCCTATTCTGGTGAAAATTGCTACCTAAAGCCGAACTAGTGGATAGAACTCCTCAACAGAAAAACAAGCAAACTAGTATGACGTCACTGCGCCGCTGTCTGCGCAGTTCCCCCCTCCCCGGGAGGGGGAAGGGGAAGCCCCAGACCTCCCACGCCGGCTATCCACCCATCAGTTCTTCAGCTGATGTTATAGGCACCGGTTTATTCTAATATACAAACTGTCAGATGCAACGGCTGAGGGATTCACAGAACAGATGAACAAAATAGAGAATAACCTTGATAATTTGGCAAACCTGATATTACTTTCCTAGGTGACTTCAACCTGCCTAGTCTAAAATGGAGAATAGCAAACAATATTAATATACCAGGAAATCTATCTGGACATAACCAACCACACAGATTAGAGAACTACATAGATTTTGTGAAAATTTTTCACTCAATCAGCAGATATCAGAGCCAACTAGGAACGAAAATATTTTAGATCTGGTCTTCACAAACAATGAAAACATAATCGGGGACATTACGATCTTAGATATCACATACTCGGATCACAAGCTCATTGAAGTGCAAACTACCATCAATACTCAGAATAGACCTAAAACAATGATCAAGCTAGAGGGGTTATTCAATAAATTCATTTTTAATAATAAAAAGATTGACTGGGAGAAAATAAACATGGAACTTACAAACATTCCATGGGAAATTGTTCCAAGTAATACAAATCCTACACAAGGAATAGAAAAAACTGACTTCTGAAGCATATAAAATCTGTCTGAAACATGTTCCTTTGAGGAAAGCTAGAAAGAGGTACAACGTAGAAAGAGAACACAGACAACACTACAAAAGAAGGAAAAAAATAATGGAAATGCTTAAGCAGACACATCTTTCCATACAAAGAAGGAATAATTTAATCAGTGAGATTAAAGAAGTTGAGCAGAGACTGAAGCATTCGTATCAGATTGAAGAAAGGCAACTAGAACAGAAAGTAATTCAAGAAATAAAGAAAAACCCAAAATATTTTTTCACATATGCTAAATCACACGCAAAAATCACTGCCAGTATTGGACCTATTCATATGAGTGAAAGTTCATACACTGAGGATGACAAAGAAATTAGTGAAATCCTAAAAAAGTAGTATGAGGACATGTTTAACTCTCCAATAAACAGCATGAAAGTGGAAGATCCTGACAACTTCTTTATGCGTGATATCGAAACCCCTGTAAATATAACACGGAGGTTTGTAAATATAACAATACCTGTATATGTACTGTACCTTGTAAATAAAATTTTTATTATTATTATTATTATTATTATGATGATGATGTGGTCATCTGTAGAGGACTTGCACAGTGCAGTCAGTGGGGCCAAAATCATATACAGTATACATATATGTTTATGCAGTGGAAGAGTTAATGCAGATAAATGTAGGATTTTAAGCCTAGATATAGGCCTAATATTGAACATTATGATAATTATAATAATTATCTGATTTTACTCGAGGGCCACTAACCCTAGTGACTTCGACGAGGACAGGAAGCTGGTAACTTGTCGAAGGTCCCCCCCCATTTGCCTTGATCTTTTCTAGGTATATTGTAAAACTCATCACAGTTTTGGCAGTTAAGGCTTCGGCGGGTAGGGAATTCCATGGGATAATAACCCTGTGGGTGAAAAAGCATCTCCTGTTCTCAGTCCTACATTGTGGCTTGTTGAGCTTGAAACTGTTGCTCCTTGTTTGTGTTACATTTGACCTTCTGAACAAAGTATCTGGATAAACATCCTTTAACTTGTTCAGTATTTTAAAAGTTTCAATGAGATCCACCCTGTCGTGCCTGGTTTGCATTGTTGTTAGCCCTGTTGTCTTCAAGCATTCCTGATATGGGAGATGACTTACCTCTGGAATGACTTATGGTGCTTGGTGTTGCACTTTCTCCAGAGCAGCTATGTCTTTCTGGAAATGAGGCCTCCATGCTTAGATACAGTAATCCAAATTTATGCACCAGAGATTTATATAGTTGAACCATTACCGTCTTTTCCTTATAGTCAAAAGTACGCTTGATTATCCCAAGAGCTTGGTTAACTTTTCTGACTGCTGCACCCACCTGTTGTGCAACTTTTAATGAGTGATGGATTTCGACTCCATGGTCCTTTTCTTCATCAATCTGCTGTAATGTAATGCTATTACATTACAGCAGATTACATTACAGCATGACTATTGGTAGTCATGGTGTGGGTTGTTATGCCCCACATGCATGGTCTTGCATTTGTCGATATTAAAAGCAAAATAATAATGTTAGATATCAGCTGAACAAAGTTGAAATTATCATAACTGAATCTGAGAAAGTTCTAGAAGTCGTGATTAGCAGGTTTCTTGAGCCAAAATATCAATGTACTGTATATTCGGTACAGTACAGTGTACACAAAATAAAAGGTAAATAGTATACTGAAATTCATACCTAGAAGAGTCAGCAATAAGATAAAATGCTTTTATCCAGTTGTATCATGTACGTGTTAGATCCTATTTATTAAATTTGTGCAGTTCAGTTTTGGTCACCAAATTATAGAATGTAAAGAAATTCACTTGATTGTGTACAGGAGGGGGAGGAGGAGGAAGGCAAAATTACGGCCAAGAATTTGAAGCTTTCCATATGAATAGAGATTAAGAAGGCTTAATTTTCATTCTTCGTAAAGGTGAAGTGAACATAATCAACAGAAAATAGAATGTAAAACAATGGATATAGGTGAAATAAGTTTTGTTAAATAAAACACTTGGGGTAAATTCTGATTTTGGAATAGGGTTGTTGATTTATAAAACAAATTACCAGGAAATAAAAATATACAGTATATATAATATAATATGTATTTTACAATTTTATTATAGTGCAGTTCATTACACTTGAGCGGTTCATTATATTCGATGCTTCATGTTCCCTGCTTTTAAAGTCCTCAAACTCTTGGAAAAACAAAGCAACATTAAGAATAATGAATGTTATACTGGTATAAAAAAATTCAGCCTGTTGATTTCATTTGTATATATTGTACCACAAAATGGACTATACTGTACTAATATACTGTACCACAAAATGGACTATACTGTACTAATATACTGTACCACAAAATGTACTATACTGTACTAATATACTGTACCACAACATGTACTATACTAGTATACTGTACCATAACATGTACTATACTGTACCACAACATGTACTATACTGTACTAATATACTGTACCACAAAATGTACTATACTGTACTAATATATTGTACCACAAAATGAACTATACTGTACTAATATACTGTACCACATTTAATATTAAAACATTATTTTATTTCAGCTTTGCCTAAAAGATAGAGACTTAGTAGGGGGTCTACAATTTGAGTCGGACAGCATTGTGAGACTTATAATTGAGCGATGCACTAGAGTTATTGTCGTCTTGTCACCCGAGTTTTTAGCATCGAGTGCCAACAATTTCTTCATATTATTTGCTCATGCTCTCAGTGTAGGTAAGTTTCCCTTGTAGAGTTTTACAATTAGGTATCTTGAATGGATACCATAAAATTTCCTCATGCATTTATTTTCTGGGGGAAGCCCCTACGGCTCCCCGGAGTTATCCAAGCTGATAGGGATAGTAATAACTTTTGGCATCAGTCGATGTGGGTGGAGTTCTAGGCCTACCGGGAACCATGAGCCAGAACCTGGGCCCTCCCTCAGAGAGGCACGAGGAGCAATGGCCCATAGAATACACATGTGATTTTGGAGCATTCTTTATCTGCCATCGATCAGGACAGGCACCCAGAAAGGTAAGCGCCACAAAACAAACCCCTATTCTGGTTAAAAACAATGTAAATAGACAAACGAGTGGACAGAACTCCCCAATTGAAAACGAGTAAACAAGCATGACGTCACACGAGCCGCGCTGCATGTCTGCGCAGCTCCCCCCTCCCCAGGTGGGGGAAGGGGGTGCCCCCAGACCCCTACGCCTGCGATCCACCCTGCAGTTCCTCGGCTGATGAGATTCGGCTTGGTCATTGTGGTTCCAGCTCCAGATTCTCTTTGTGCTGTGCCTGGGTTCACTACTTCTCTTAGGTAGTGTGCAAGCTGGGAGTAATCTTCACAGGTACTTGGGCTGCATGTGCTTAGGGTCATCTTTCCTGAGTGCCCTGTAAGTACAGTACCGCCCTAGGGGCTTGGGGTTATCTTCCACAAGTTACCTTGGGTCTACCTCTGTTGGTCTTTTGCTGCTTGGCAATTGACCGCCCCGAATGTTTAGGGGCGGTTTTCTCCCTAGTTTGCCTTGGGTTAAGTGGTAGTTTTTGCACTGGTAGGGGCGCAGGGTACTGCATAGCTAGTTTTCACCTATAACAGCGGCCGGCTCTGTTCCCTCTGGGTATGCTGTCCTCCTGTGAGGTTTTTCTTTTCTTTTTGTTTTTGCCTGGTGGGGGTGGATCTGCCTTGGTGTTCCTTCCCCCTTTATATTAGAGTTGGTGGTACCCATTACTTCACCCTCGTGAGTAGACACGTTCCAGGGGTTCAGCATTAGCAGTGTTGATTGGTAGCTTGGGCACCGGTTAGCATTACCCTGCCTGGGTAAACCCTTAGCAGATCCAGTCTAGTGGCCCTGGGAAACCCCACGGGGCGCTCAGGGTCTGATGGATGTAACCCCTGAGTCCCCTCTCACTTTTTGCGAGTTTGAGGGTTGCTCTGTCCCCTTATCTCGGGGCGACGCTTATTGTTTTAGCCTCCGTCAAGCTGCCTGTTGGGTCGGTGGCACATTCGACCCAGAGTCCTGCGAGCTTTATTGCTTGTTTGTGACTCAGTTCACCCAATCTGATGATGATATTATTCGGGTGCAGGCGGCTCACGTGGATTTAGGTTGTTGCAGCGTACTAGGTTAGTTGCTTCCTCGGATGCCCCGAGGCTGCCCCGCTTTGTTTATAGGGACCTGGACTTGGGGGTGTTGGTCGCTTTCACCAGTTTCACCAGAACAGGGGTTTGTTTTGGGGTGCCTACCTTTCTGGGTGCCTGTCTTGGTCAATGGCAGACATAGAATGCTCCCAACCACATGGGGGTTTCTATAGGCCATTTCTCCTCGTGCCTCTCTGAGGGGGCCAGGTTCTGGCTCGTGGTCCCCAGTAGGCAAGAACTCCAAGCACATTGACTGATGCCAGAAAGTTATACATATCCATTCAACCTGGATAGTTCCGGGGAGCTCCTGGGACTCGCCCAGAAAATGGCGTTTCATTACATTCAGCTTTTTTTTTTTTTTTTAACTACAATGCAGTGGTATCCGTTCCCAGAGACACATCGTCAACCAAAAATTTGTCAACCACAACAAATTTTCCCCTAAGAAATAGTGTAAATTGAATTAATCCATTCCACACCCCAAAAATATTAACTTAAAAATATATTTTATACTGAATAACACTCATTTTGTACTAGCTACAATTCAGTACGTATATCTTGCCTTGAATGAAGACTCTTGTAAATGTATGGAGGAGGGGAAGGGGGAGAGGTGCTAGTGTTTAGAAGGGGAGTCCCCCCTTCCATTATAACATCAGGCAGTGATGACATTTCTGGGGTACTCTCTCTCCTATGTTTTGCCTGCATACCACTAGGACCTGCTTGTAGCTCACTGCTTGTTTTTCCTCACTAAAAAACCTGTCTTAGCGACACTTTATTTTTCCCTACATTGTAACACTTGTCTGAAGTAAGACATCATATTGTCATTAAAAAGGTTAACACAATGGCCTGCTACAGCTTGATTTGGGTGACACTTTTCAGCAAAACTTTGCAATTCTTCCCATACTGCACACTTATCTTAATAAATGAGCAAGGGACATCCACTACTGTACACAACCCTCGTACCATTTTCATGTTTTTCCTATATCGTCATCCTCACAACTATTTTCTCAGGTTGAACTTTACCACTGACTTTCTTGGGACCCATGGTGTGATATATAATAAGAACGTTTATGTTAAAAAACAAAAACAAAAAAAAAAACAGGAAAACAATGAAATTCTTCACAAAGAATTCAAGTGCGGCCACGGTTGTCACTATGCAGGATAGACTTGTAAACAAACTGAGTGTGCTTCGCCCTGTGCCCCCAGCACCATGCGCTGGTTCAACCCATAGACGTACAAACAGACTTTGTCTTCCAAGTAAACTGTTGTACACCAATTACAATTTTACGATGAATTTGACATCGTATACCAAAACATTTGTGCTCTAGAGTAGTTGTCAGCTGAGGTTCCATTGTAATTTGAAACATTTATAATATGAAATTTAGTTGGTGTAATGGAAATTGGCAGTAAAGCAAAAAGTCTTCTTGTGGTGTGTTTAAATAAGGTTTTAACTGCCTTGCCAATACTGTATAAGGTCAGTCTTTCTCTTGCCGTATGATCATTGAAGCTATTTATTAAGTGTTAACTAGTAAGCATTACATAAAATAATTTTACCTTAATCATTTTTCAGATCAGCGCCGACGCATTGTCATTCCATGTCTTCACAAACCCTGTACTAAGCCTGCTATAATAAATTTTTGCCACTCTCTTGACTACTATCGTGCCAAAGGATATTGGAATTATTGGGAAAAATTACGTGATTCTTTAATTTACCAGCCACAGATTTCATCCAGGTATAGTTTGTGTCATTGTTCTAAATTATGCTTCTTTATCCTAGATAATTCCTAAGGCTAAGTCCACAATGTAATTGTAAATTTACATGAGTTAACCAGATTGAATTAAATCATTTAATTGTATTCATCAATACAGTATGCATTATTTTATAAATGCTTAGTTTCATTCCTTGCTTAGTTGTTCTTATTCATCTTTAAGCTAAATGAACATTGAAAAATTTTTGTGAGTGTAAAATATTCGTAAAGGGTAGCTGTAGTTTTAAAAAGTGAATGCTTCAGGGATTTTGTGAGCAGGACCTTGGTCTCTCACAGACAGGACTATGCCTGTCCCGTCATGCTCTGTGAATTACCCATAGTAGTCCATATTTTTTAAAACAATCTTGGTACTTCAATTGGGGAGGGGAAGTAAAAATCAGTCCACCACTAAAATTATTACATGCTACGAAACTGAAAAGAAGAAACGTGTAGAATCGTCATCTTTGTGATTGGTAGGTTCTTAGTGTGGTCTGTGTGATCTGTAGTCTGGTCAGTGTGGTCTGGCATCTGAGATAGGCCACTGCTTTGGCAGTGCCACAGGACTTAATCTTGGGTCTAGGCCTTGTGATTAGATTTGTGTTTACATGCATTCCAATTTTCTGGTGGTGGTCTTCTATTTCAAGTGACATAATATATACACCATAGAAAGTAACAAGCATGATGCTTCTGCTCTCTTAGTGTCCATGGTGGTATTTGGTCTGGTCCAACAGCCTTTGTTGTGTCTGGTTTCAGCAGATGTTTCCTTACCTTATCTTTGGTAAGCTCAAATTCCTCCAGTGTTGTTTGATTTAACACTGCCTCCCTCATTTCAGGCACTTCTTGTTCCTCTGTGAAGCTCCTGGAATATCTTGCGTTCTTCAAACACCTCTGTTATTCTGTGAGCATATCCTCCTCTGTTCTCAATTTCACCAATGGTTCCTTCACTATTGTTTTCCTCCTGATGCTGCTGTGAAGTAGCTTGGGTTGGATCTTTGCTTTGTTTGCTATGTCATTTTCAAATTGTCTCCAGTTCTCTCCTTGCACTTGTGTAGTCATTTCTGGCCCTCTGGTGTTTTGTTATGCCTGTAGTTTCTCCATGCCCTATTACTCAATTGCTTTGTTTCCTTACATCCCTGATTAAACTATGGTTCCTCCTTTGTATTGAATATTTTTCCTTTTGAACCAGACTAAACTTGTCTTCTGCCTCCTGGAACTTCAGGGTAATTTAGCCCATTATGGTCTTTGCTCTTAAAATTCTTTTTGCCATGGCATTCCTATCAGGAATTTTTTCATCCTTTTGTAGGTAGACATGCTGGATTAGAAATTTCTTGTGTGTGGATGTCGGGGGAGAGCAGTGGTTTTGTGTGCATGAACTCATGAATATGCTGAGAGTTCATTACTTGCACTTATATATTAAACTTTGCCTGCTTCTTATACAAGTAAAACATAAACTAATGTTCTAATCTTTCATTACAAATAGTGAACCACGAGCAAGGATACGCGAGGTGTCTGGCTCATCTACGTCATCCCAGGTGTCTGCCAGCTCATTGAACATTACAACTCCCTCCCCTTCACAATCACCAAGTTTTTTCTCTAAGTTTTTATGGAGATCAGATGTTAAAGTGAAGATGAGAACTGCTTCAACTTCATTAGAGGATTCTAGTGAGGTATATTCTATATTGAAATCTATGGAAATTTCCATTTTTTCCTACTATCTCTTTTAGTGTATATGAATATTGGCAGGTCATTCTAAGCATGTAAATAACATTGTGGCCAATTAAATTACAGTATTACTTTATTTTGGTATGAAAATATTTACTTTTCATAAGATATTTCAGTAATAATATGAGCATAAGTTAATTTTCTGAATACTGCATTTTCTGGGGAGAACCCCGTCAGCTCCCCCGAGCTTTACCAGGCTGATATGCTAATGTCAGACTTTGGCATCAGTCATGTGTATGGAGTTCTAGGGCCTACCGGGGACCACGGCCAGAACCTGGCCCCCTCAGAGAGGCAAGGGGAGCAATGGCCTATAGAAACCCCCCGTGTGGTTGGAAGCATTCCATGTCTGCCATCGACTGGAACAGGCACCCAGAAAGGTAAGCGCCTCAAAACAAACCCCTATTCTGGTTAAAATTGCTACCAGAAGCCATACTAGTGGATAGAACTCCCCCAACAGAAAACAAGCAAACTAGTGTGACGTCATACGTCGCCGCGCCGCTATCTGCACAGCTCCCCCTTCCCCGGGAAGGGGAAGGGGGAGCCCCAGACCCTTCACGCCTGCTACCCACACCTCAGTTCTGAGACTGGATGTCAAAAACACGAAAAAAACGCTGACTGGAGGGAGGGAGGGAGGGATGCCGGGGAGCCTCCGGGACTCGCCCAGAAAATGGCGTTTCATTACATTCAACGCTGGTTTTCTGGGGGGAAGCCCCATCGGCTTCCCAGAGCTAACTACCCACAGACGGAAAAAGAGGGACTTACCCGGGAGGCGGTCGTTGCTCACTCCCAACTCGAAGTCGAGACAACTGGCTGCAACTGCCAACCCAAAGCAACACAGCCCCGACGGGGCCCAGGGACATTCACAAGGTAACACGCAGCCAGGATCCTGTTCGACCGCCAAGACATATTCCCAAAGATGGCAGCCAGAGCCACGAACTTATGGACGTCATGGGCATGGGGATAGACTGCAGGCTGGCTGGACTTGATAACCCTGCGGACGACCTGGGAGACCCGAACCCGCGAACAGGAACCCTACCTAACCTAACCTAACCTAACCTAACCTAACCTATCTTTATAGGTTAGGTTAGGTTAGGTAGCCGAAAAACTTAGGTTAGGTAGTCGAAAAACAATTAATTCGTGAAAACTTGGCTTATTAGGCAAATCGGGCCTTGCATAGTAGGCTGACAAGTGCGTTCTGGTTACTAGGTACGACATATATATATTTATATTTATATATTGTAATAACAGCAAAAGGAGTGTTGGGAGAAGCCATTTTGGTGAGGAAGGTGGCATCATCTTCCTGACTTGTCATGATGTGTAAGGGTGGCCACTATGCTCTTTGTGCATTATACCAGCTTAGATGAACAGTTATGGTGAACAGAACATGTAGATACTTATATATATAATGTCTGCATATAGTGAATAAAGGCAAAAACAGTATGGTGGGAGGAGGATGTTGGCAAGTGAGGTGTTTTTGAGAGAGGTAGTGGCAGCGAGAGGCTGGCTGGCAGATGTGGTGGCCACTCCTTGTTGCTTTTTGACTCACTATATCAACTTAATGGTTTGTTATGGTGAACAAAACATACAGATACCTATATATAACCTGTGTATATAGTGTAATAACCGGCTAAGTATTTGTTTATTGTTTTATGAACATAATAATTGAATCAATAATATGCACACCATAATTTTGAGTACAGCAATGATTCACACATTTTATTATATAAATATATCACATTACATACTATTGAATAATATTACTGCAAAAAACTAAGAAAAAATCAGTCATTGAAATAATTAGATAATAATATTTTTGTAGCAACTCCTGCCTGACAGCTCAGGCAAAGCAGACTGTCTCCAAAGTTTGCTCTGTCAACGCCTACATTTTGCCAGACTTCCCCGCCCTATTGTAGCCAAAATATGCCACTTATGATTTTTTATTATATTTCCCGTGATCAGGGAACACAAATTAACAGGTTTATAAGACAAAATATATATTTTTTTTTTTTTTTCATTTTTTTATGCATCTGTGGGTGACAAAGGCAAAATAGCCCAGTGCAGCTTGTGGGGTTAACTTAATAAATTAGAACTACCTCTATTCATTGTCGAGAACTTCAACTTCAATTATCTCTGAAACTAGAGTTTCAACTTTTGAGTGGCTTCTAAAATTCCAGTTTCTGACCGATTCTCGTTATTTTGACATATTGTGTGCTCAGCTGTCTGTTCTATAATCCCTTCAGAATGGATTTTTCATTAACCCTATATGTTTGGAGTTAAATTTATTTTTGTCTAAATTTGCCGCATATTTCAAATGCCATATTGACGATTTTTTATACAGTAAACTATACTGAAAACCTATATTCTAATTTGATGAAAATGAAAATCATATGCTATTCTGAGAGCATAATAACACTAAATGAACTATTGGTGATAGTTCATATTTTTTAACCTGATTTGAAAATCTGAAGTTTTCATTATTAAATTTTAAAATTATTTTTGTTTTCTTATTTTTCAAGTTAAGTTGTGATCATTTAGACAAAGTTGGAGCATTTGCCTAGCTGATTATGCACAAAAAATTGGAAAGTGTTTGTGCAAGTTCGAAAAACTAGTTATGTCAAATCGTATATGTATGTTTTGTGCGATTTAAGGGTTAAAGTATGTCATAATTGCCATCGCTCGAGGAAAGGACCCAGAAAGGTAGGCATATCAAAACAGACTACTGTCTGATTAACCTGTTAACCTGATCCCAAAAGATTAAAATAACCCCCTAGAAAGAAACCAAACAAGCAACCCTTCGAGCACTTCTGCTCATTAGTGCTGGTAAGGGGTAGCGCTATGAAGTCCTCAAACTGGGAGTGATTCCAGAATGCCCCAGGGAAGATAATCCTGACTTGCAAGGGCAGTACTCACAGAGCACCTAGGGAAGGTCGTGAAATACCATTTTCCCTGGGACCCTCCCTCCAGTTGGCGGTTTTTCATCATTCAAAAACAGGAGTAGTGGGCTTACAGCTGCCCCTTCCCCTTACAGAGGGGGGGGGGGAAGGGGAAGAGGGGTAGCTCTATTGCTAGTCACATGAAGCATTGCTTGTTTGGTTTCCTTCTAGGGGAGTTATTTTTATCTTTTGGGATGTAGATTGCACAGGTCAACCAGACGGTTTTCTGTTAAAGATTCGGGAACCTTTAAATGTAAAGTGCTCTTAGGCCATTGCTCCCTGCACCTCCCTGAGGGGGGCCAGGTTCTGGCTCGTGGTTCCCGGTAGGCATAACAACTCCTGTGACTGATGACCCCAAACTAATGTAGCACATATCAGTTCGGATAGCTTCAGGGAGCCTCCGGGGCTCGTCCAGAAAATGGCATTTCATTACATTCAAAGTGTTTTTTTCTGCAGACTGGCAAAACATCTTTCTCTGAAAATGAAGATAGTCATATAGAAACAGATAGTCAGAAGTCTTTACGTAGTACCAATGGCTACCCATGGAATGCTGATATACGTATACGAGAAACGCCTGCTGGACCTGTTCTACACCTTAACGCATCAGCAGCTTCAGGGGAATCTAGTGACTACACAGGCATTTTCCAAAGATTACCTGATGTACCTGAAACTTGTTGCACGAGTCCCATGAGCACTAGCAGCTCTGCCGCCTTGCTATTACCTGAGGAATCCACATCCAATCTACAGTCTTCTTCTAGGTTTTTTAAGAGAATTTTTAAAGGGAAACAAAAAAAACACAAAGTTCCTGGCTAAATCATTATAATTTATATACATCTTATTTTAAGTTAAATAAATACAATTATAAACTCTGAAACTGATGACATTAATGTGAAGCTCCGGCTTAACATCAGCAAGACTTCTTAGATTAATACGTTTAGACGTGAAATATTCATCTATTTTTACTCCAAATATGTTTTACGATTAAAATTATGAATATCAGACACTTTCAACACAACACGTTAGTATGACTATCATATTATTTTGTGCTTTAAATGTTTTATTGAGAAAACCCAGTGGACAGAGCTTTCTTTGTAGATAAACACAGGTAAAGATAGGATAAATATATTAAGTAAATTGTGATATACTGGATGTGAATTTTTAAAACAGCATAACTGTGTAATTCAGTGAAAATGTATGCCAGGCAAGCTTGAGTGTTCAAATAAACATAAAGAAGAACCTTTCCTTCCATTGATGCTGCTTTTGCTTAGGCCACAGTGAAGTAAAGTAGCACTTTGTGATTTACATTTTTTAAATTTACCATTATTCAGCATTTGCTGCTTTTTCATTTATCTTTGCCTAGTCACTTTCCATTTTATTATAAGTTGATGTATAGTGCTTTCAAAGGTAAATCATTTGCACATATTCACACTTTAGTGCAAGAAAGTGGTGACTTCTTTTGACTTCAAAACCAAACCAATTCTGTAGAATTTTTTAGACATTGTTCTAAGTGCTTCTTCAAAAGCATTTAATATTTGAAAGTGCTGTAGCTTAGTCTGTTTATAATTTTGGTTATGGCCACCCATCCAACTATTTCCCAAATGCAGCAAGGCATACGCTATTACCTCTGGCTGCATCACTTCCTATACGAAAAGATGCAGCCAGAGGGCGTACCCTGATGGACAGATGTATCATGGTGTGGTATGAACATAAAAAATATCATTAGTGGTATGTATAAGGGGTAATCTGGGAAGTATGTGTGACATTAGAATAATAGATAAAGCAAGGAATGAAAATGTCGTAAAATGATGTGGCATGCGTGCATGCATCTGTAAATCAAAAGATTTAGTAGAATAAAGGATGATATTTTGGACATGTTGAATGAATAGATAATACATTAGGAAATTGACCTCCACACCCCTCTTTTATAAAGTCAGTAATTACCTAAGTGTAGTTACAGGATGAGAGCTACACTCGTGGTGTCCCGTCTCCCCAGCACTCTTTGTCATATAACGCTTTGAAATTACTGACGGTTTTGGCCTCCACCACCTTCTCACCTAACTTGTTCCAATCTTCTACCACTTTGTTTAAAACGGTGAATTTTCTTATATTTCTCCGGCAGCTTTGTTTCATTAGTTTAACACTTAGACCGCGCTTAGACCTTAGAAAATAATTTAACATAAGTTTTTAAAACTTGCACAAACACTTTCCATTTTTTGGCATAATCAACTAGGCAAATGCTCCAACTTTGTCTAAATGATCACAATGTAACTTGAAAAACAAGAGAATCAAAATTAATTTTAAAATTGAATATTGAAAACTTCAGATTTTCAATTCAGAATAAAAAAATATGAACTATCACCAATTATTCATTTAATGTTATTATTCTCTCAGAATAGCATATGATCTTCATTTTCATCAAATTAGAATATAGGTTTTCAGTATAGTTTACTGTAAAAAATATCAATAAGGCATTTGAAATATGCAGAAAATTTAGACCAAAAAAATTTATAACTCCAAATGTATAAAGTTTATGAAAATTCATTCTGAAGGGATTGCAGAACAGAGAGCTGAGCAGACAATATGTCAAAATAGTGAGAATCGGTCAAAAACTGGAATTTTTGAAGCCACTCAAAGTTGAAACTCTAGTTTCAGAGGTAATTGAAGTTCAAGTTATCAACAATAAATAAAAGTAGTTTTAATTTGTTAATTTAACCCCTCAACTGCTTGGCTTCCAAATATGACCCCCCTCTAGTGCGCAGGAAATAAATTCTCTGGAATTTTTTTTTTTTTTTTTTTTTTTTTTTTTTTTTTGTCAAAAACCCTTCCCTGAGTATGGGTGTAGTAACAGAAGGTCGAAATTGTACGTACTTTAACTGCTATGGGGTCCATAAGTTTGCGCGTTATGTCACCATTCCCTGGTTGCCTGTGGCATACGCCCCCGGGGCTGGTAGGACGCCTGGGGGCAGGATGCGCGCGTTGCGCGAATATATTTTTGTTCATTTTTGAGCACAGTTCAAAATACATTTTATTTGTTTTTTCATGCCAGTCCTATGTATAATGAACACGTACACTATATTATGGCAGTAGAACATCCGTACTGTCCGAAGACACTGTGTTACGTGCATGACACATATGTACACATATGATGCACATATTTCCCCTTGCATCATGCTAATTTATGTATATATACAATCTGTTTACACACTACACACTATCACACACTATATACATTCACCATCAACACACTCAGAACTCCACGAGTGTCAGCTGCCACACCCTCTCTCCTCCAACATCCAGTGTTTCCCTCACTCCTCTAACTTCTAACTCGCCAACATTGCTCCTCCCACCATACTGTTAGTTTTTATTACACTATTTACACATGTTATGTATACCTATCTGCATGTTTTATTCACCAGAACTATGCAAGTAAGCCGATGTTGTGTCCAAACTTTACAGTGGCCACTATACACTGCATTAGAAATCACACAGCAGCCAGCAGACAACGCTACGATTACGTCACCTCCCTCATCAAAATAGTTCCTCCCAACATACTCCTGTTGCTGTTATTACACTATATACACACATTGTATATACCCATGTACAAATGTGTTCACCATAGCGAACCACTAAGCTAGTATGATGAGCAAAAGAAGAGTGGCTGCCACACACACACAGTGAGGCTACCTCGATTCTCTCCCTCACCACAATTCCTCCTCCCACAATACTACGCACAGTGCTCATTATCACCACAATCCTGCTGTTATCACAATACTGGTCACTAACTCCTGTAAATGAATAATTGACCACAAGTTTATTTTGTAAAGGAACCTAGGAAGTCGTTTGAAGATTCCTAGATGGACGAAATAATGCTGTGGTGCTGTGGCTAGAGCTGTGAACATCGTGAACAGCATTGAATCACTGATATTTGAACATTGTACACAGTCATTATCACACTCAGGCTCTTCTGTAATACTATCATGGCTAAATAATACTAGTTATATATATATATTTTGACATTATTAGGCAATGCTGTGTTCACAAGCTGAACAGCAGTGCCTTGAGCTCATGCTGCAAGCACCAGCCTTTGTTGCTCACTCAGTACCGAGGCTCTCACACCCGGAAATGTGGCCCACAATTTTTTTTTAAAGATGGCATCTGTTTACAAGAGCCTTAAGGAAGCTGATGTGAACCCCCATGTAGCCACGGGAGTTTTGAATGGAGCGTGAAAAATACAAATACCCGGAGGCGCGTTGCGCAAACCAGACGACGAACTGCAGGCGCGTTGCGTAGTTTAAGGGTTAATTCTATGTTTTAATTAACATTGTTTGGCATTTGGACTCGAATATGTGAAAGTTGTAGGTCAATATGTGTTGAAATGAAGTCGAGAAAAAATAACCCCTAAAAAACCCCCCTGTTCCTCTTCACCACCTTTCTCTTTATGTCAGTTTGTCTCGGTTACAAGATTTTCTTTCAGTTCGTCTTACCAATGTTTCTCCTCGTATTGTTCCATCCTTGCCCCCGTGGAGGGTCCCCCTTCCCAAATTTTGTACTTCCCTAACCTGCATCACTAAAGGTTTTACCCCTCCTACGGTCCTGAAACGCCTTTTTCTTGAGCACTTCTCTTCACACTCCCACTCCGTTTCCATCTTCATCGATGGGTCTAAATCTGCTGATGGTGTGGGCTACTCTGTTTTTCCTGACCATACTTATATGAGTCGCCTCCCTCCGGAGGCTTGCATCTTCATAGCAGAACTTGGCTATTCTCTATGCTCTGTGTCTCCTGCTTTCTCGTTGTCAATCCTCCTTTGTGGTGGTAGTTGACTCTCGTAGTGCCCTCATGGTTTTGGGGTCCTTTAATCTGATCCATCCGGTGGACATTGAGATTCAACATTGGCTGAATCCTTTATCTCCAGTAAATTTAAGTCAGCAGAGTTTTGCTGGGTTCCCAGCCATGTTAGCGTCTCTTTAAATGAGCGTGCGGATGCTGCCACTAAGGAAGCTATCCGCACTTGTCCCATCTCCTGTAAAGGTATTCCGACTTTTACCCAGTTATTCATTCCTCCATCCTTGCCCGTTGGCAGGGTTCTTGGTCTTCTGTTATTGGTAACAAACTGTGTACTCTTAAGGGTTGTGTGTCCCTGTGGCCTTCCTCCTACCACTGTAACCAGCGGTGGGAATCGGCTCTAGCTAAGTTACGTATTAGCTATACACGTTTAACTCACAATTACTTAATGGAGTGCCGCCCTGCTCATTATTGTCCAAATTTGCATTGTTCCTCTTACAGTCGTGCACATTCTTGTTGAATGTCTTGCTTTCCAGGACGTGTGTCTTGCTTTCCGACGGTCCCTCTCGGTCAATTGTCCCTAGATAGAATCCTTGGTGAATCGGATACTTTTGATATCGTTTGCCTTAGGCGCTTCTATTCTCGTATTGGCATCCTTTGTGATATTTAGCGCCCTCTGATTATTCCGCACATTTGGTGGTGCTACATAGTCTTCCTGGTTTGGTGCCTTCTTTTGATAATTACTTACTCAGTGTTCAGGATGTTCCAAGGATATTCTATGATATAAATATTTCAAGGATATTCTACGATGTAAATATTCCAAGGATATTAAACACCTTGGTATTTAGGATATTCAAAAGAAGTACATTAGTAGTGTAGTATAGTTACACTTACTAGTTAAGTACACTACATGGTTGGGGGAGGAGGGGAGTTGGGACAGGTGTGTGGGGGAATATGGGGAGGGTTTGTTGAAGATAGGGAGCAGATACCTGCTTAGTGTGGGGGGGGGGGAGACTGGGAGGGGGTGTGGGGGGGGGTCACCTGCAAGGGTGTATGAAGAGAGGCTTGGGCACAGGGTTTGACCCAGGCACTGCCTGGGTCAAACCCCAGCTAATCTCCCATAAATGGATTTCTACCCAGTCACTTATACTTATGTCTGTGACCATTGGCATGTCAGTGGCCGAACAACAACAACGAACCACATACACCTGAACATAACTTGTGCCCTTTGCTTTCCTCTTTTGACCATAGCGGGTGATCAGAAACAGTTGTGGCTAGGCTACGTATTAGCCATAAATGTTTCATTCATGGTTACTTGATGGGACAATGCCATGCTTCTTGTCATACTGCGTATGGTGGTGCACCTCGTAGAATATCCTCATTTTTAGAAGATCATAAGTCTTGCTTTCCAATTTCCCTCCGAGTCACTTGTCCCTCACTAAACTGGTGAATCTGATGCCTCTGATATTACTAGTCTTGTATTGGCATCCTGAGTTACATTTTAGTTCGTTTGAATATTCTGAACACCTTGGTGTTTAGGATATTCAATAAAAGTACACTAGTAGTACAGTACACCTTGTGAACATCTAGTAGTGCAGTGTACAACACTATATTAGCTAAATGCACCACACTGTGTGTAGTGTATATTTAAAATTAAAATAAGTGTAGTATACTTACTAGTATAGTACACTACACTTAAGTGTGGAAGACTACACTAAGTAATGGTAATGTCTTCTCACAGATATAACAACACAATATAAAAACCCACACTTATGTATTTGTGAAAGTTACGTAAAGAATTACACCAAGTCTTTCGCACTCTCCCGAGTACTTTATCAAGGTCTGAGTATGGGGTTTAGGACGAGACTTGCATTTCAATGACCAATCGATTAGGTGTTGAGATGTAAGTCTAGTCCTAACCACATACTCGGACTGTGACAAAGCACTCAGAAGAGAGTGAAGGACTTGGTATAAATCTTTATATGAATTTCACAAATACAGTACATAAGTATGGGTTTTTATACTACACTAAGTGTAGTGTAATACACTTAGTGTATCACACTACACTTAATATGTAGAATTAATCCAATACAATTAGCAAGTGTAGTGTAGCACTAAGTATGGTATGTTACATGTACTAGAGTACTACACTGTAGTGTAGTATATATCTTTTTTAATACAGAAATACACAGTTTCCAAAGAATCATTTTTTTTTTTTAACCTCAAGGTACCAATTGGTCTGGACAATTGCAGTCACACTGTATTAAATATAAAAAGTAAATATGCTGTGTTTATACATGGGGAAAAATAGAATGCATTGTAGTAAATATAGCCTTTAGTATTATCAATACATTAACTATCATAAGACAGAAAATAAATATTGGACCGAGATAAAGAATGCATTAAAGTTAAAAGATAAAATTGTTAAAAAAAAAAACTCATCCATTATTCTTATTAATGTACATTTGCAGGAAATTAGTCCTGCTAAAGGGCAACTGTGGCCTACAAGTTTCCCTTTGCTTTCATAAATCAACAATTTAGAGATTCACCTAGTAATTATATTGTATTGGCTACCTCTTGTCATGGTTTGATCAACAGGTTATCAAGCTCAGCCTCCAAGGGCTGCAGCTCCATATTTATTTATACAACAGGAGTTACCTTCCTTGATAGAAAAGTGTTCATTACTAAAAATATATCAAGATAATTTACTGTACAGGTATATATACTATAGATATGGAAGAACATTAACAGTATGTATGTACAGAAGTATTCTTCTGTATTTCAAGTTGTATGTATCTACTGCAGTATACAGTATATCGGATTAACCACAGGTCTTCCAAAAATGTTAAACACAAAACTATGCACTAAGGTCAATAATCTATTGTCAAGTTTGTGTCAACCATTAAAATCTGTATACAAATCTCTCATATTATATTCTTCCTGTGTCATAGAACAGGTTTTGCAGAACTCTGAGTATGATATATCATTGAAGCAGTAAAGTTGATGGTCCCTGCCAGAAAGAAGACTGGAAACCAACGCCCATGTGATGCCACCACCAGCTCTGCTGTTAATGGACCACACAGAATGCCAGGAATCGTCGCCTGCAATGAATTATCCATTCTAAGTCATGCATTTTAGTACACAAATAAGTATCTAAACAGGACACATGCTGTTGTTACTTAGTAGGTCAAGTTGAATTGGTGTAAACTTAAAATTAGTAAATTAAGACCCCCCCCCAAAAAATTGTTCAAGGTCAGTGTTCAACTCGATGCTTCCCAGTCACCCCAATTCTTCCTAATTTTCTTTACCCTAATATAAATCATTTTAACCACAATTGGAGCAATCTATATCTAAAAGTGTGTCCAAGTAATTATCAATAGAAGGCACCAAACCAGGAAGGCTATGAGACAGGGAAGTTGTGTGTGCTGGGAGCTGGGAGGGAGGGTGAGATGGGGAAGTTGTGTGTATGCCAGGGAGGGAGACAGGGAAGTTGTGTGTATGCCAGGGAGGGAGACAGGGAAGTTGTGTGTATGCCAGGGAGGGAGACAGGGAAGTTGTGTGCATGCAGGGGGGGGGGAAAGGGACAAGGAAGTTGTGTGTGTGCTGAGGGGGTGAGATGGGGAAGTTGTGTGTGTGCTGGGATGTGAGACGGGGAAATTGTGTGTGTGCTGGGATGTGAGACGGGGAAGTTGTGTGTGCGCTGGGGGATGAGACGGGGAAGTTGTGTGTGTGTGCTGGGGGAGTGAGACAGGGAAGTTGTGTGCGCGCTGGAGGGGTACTCACCTAATTGTGTTTGCGGGGGTTGAGCTCTGGCTTTTTGGTCCCGCCTCTCGACCGTCAATCAACAGGTAATTACCTAAGTGTAGTTACAGGATGAGAGCTACGCTCGTGGTGTCCCGTCTTCCCAGCACTCTTTGTCATATAACGCTTTGAAACTACTGACGGTCTTGGCCTCCACCACCTTCTCACTTAACTTGTTCCAACCGTCTACCACTCTATTTGCGAAGGTGAATTTTCTTATATTTCTTCGGCATCTGTGTTTAGCTAGTTTAAATCTATGACCTCTTGTTCTTGAAGTTCCAGGTCTCAGGAAGTCTTCCCTGTCGATTTTATCAATTCCTGTTACTATTTTGTACGTAGTGATCATATCACCTCTTTTTCTTCTGTCTTCTAGTTTTGGCATATTTAATGCTTCTAACCTCTCCTCGTAGCTCTTGCCCTTCAGTTCTGGGAGCCACTTAGTAGCATGTCTTTGCACCTTTTCCAGTTTGTTGATGTGCTTCTTAAGATATGGGCACCACACAACAGCTGCATATTCTAGCTTTGGCCTAACAAAAGTCATGAACAATTTCTTTAGTATATCGCCATCCATGTATTTAAATGCAATTCTGAAGTTAGAAAGCATTGCATAGGCTCCTTGCACAATATTCTTTATGTGGTTCTCAGGTGATAGTTTTCTATCTAGAACCACTCCTAGATCTCTTTCTTTATCAGAATTCTTTAAAGATTTCTCACATAATATATAGGTTGTGTGGGGTCTATGTTCTCCTATTCCACATTCCATAACATGACATTTATTAACATTAAATTCCATTTGCCAAGTGGTGCTCCATATACTTATTTTGTCCAGGTCTTCTTGAAGGGCATGACAATCATCTAAATTTCTTATCCTTCCTATTATCTTAGCATCATCAGCAAACATGTTCATATAATTCTGTATACCAACTGGTAGATCATTTATGTACACAATAAACATCACTGGTGTAAGAACTGAACCCTGTGGTACTCCACTTGTGACATTTCTCCATTCCGATACATTGCCTCTGATTACTGCCCTCATTTTTCTATCAGTCAGAAAATTTTTCATCCATGATAGAAGCTTACCTGTCACCCCTCCAATATTTTCCAGTTTCCAGAACAACCTCTTATGTGGAACTCTGTCGAAAGCCTTTTTTAGGTCCAGATAGATGCAGTCAACCCAGCCATCTCTTTCCTGTAATATCTCTGTGGCCCGATCATAGAAACTGAGTAAATTCGATACACAGGATCTTCCTGATCGAAAACCATACTGTCTGTCTGATATTATATCATTTCTCTCCAGGTGTTCTACCCATTTAGTTTTGATTAGCTTTTCCAATACTTTCACTATTACACTTGTCAATGATACAGGTCTATAATTGAGGGGGTCTTCCCTGCTGCCACTTTTGTAGATTGGAACTATGTTAGCCTGTTTCCACACGTCTGCTACGATTCCTGTACACAGGGATGCCTGAAAGATCAGGTGAAGTGGAATGCTGAGCTCAGATGCACATTCTCTCAGAACCCATGGTGAAACGCCATCTGGGCCAGCTGCTTTGTTCCTCCCGAGCTCCTTTAGCATATTTTCCACTTCATCTCTAGACACCTCTATCCGCTCTATGTTGTTCTCTGGAATTCTTATTGTGTCTGGTTCTCTGAAGATTTCATTTTGTACAAACACACTTTGGAACTTTTCATTTAATGTTTCACACATTTCCTTTTCATTTTCCGTGAATCTGTTTCCCATTTTCAACCTCTGGATATTATCCTTTACCTGCAATTTGTTGTTTATGAATTTGTAGAATAGGCCCGGTTCTGTTTTACATTTATCTGCTATCCCTTTTTCAAAATTTCTTTCTGCCTCTCTCCTTACTGCTGTATAATTGTTTCTCGCATCTTTGTATCGCTGGTATGTTTGGGGGTTTGGCCTCTTCCTATACTGATTTCATTTTTGTGTCTTTTGGTCTCTTGCCCTCTCACAATTTCTGTCGAACCAATCCTGTTTTCTGGTCCTGCATCTCTGTTTTGGTATGAATGTTTGTGTGCCTTCCTCGTATAGTTTTAAAAATTTGGCATACATTTCATTTACTTCCCTGCCTAGCAACAATTCTGTCCAATTACACTCATTAAAAAAATTTCGAAGTTCCCCATAGTTGCCTCTCTTTAAATCGAGTTTATCAACTGTTTCAATGTCCCCATTTTCTTCTAGATGATATCTTAAAGCATATTTAATGTCTAACAGGACGTGATCACTCTTTCCCAAGGGAGGAAGGTACTGGATGTCAAAAATCTCTTCTTCTTTCCTGGTGAATACTAGATCCAGTACTGACGGTATATCTCCTTCCCTCATTCTTGTGGCTTGCTTTATGTGTTGATACAAGAATGTCTCCAGAATGAGGTTCACAAATCTGCATGTCCAAAAGTCCTCCGTTCTTGCTTCATAGGCCTCCCAGTCTATTGCTCTAAAGTTGAAGTCCCCCAGTATCAACAGTCGTGATTTATCTTTATCTGCTTGTACAATAATATCTCTCATGACCATTATGAGGCCCTCTCGTTTGTCATCCAGTTCTTCCTTTGTCCACGTGTTGCTTGCTGGTGGGCTGTAGGCATTTACAATTATCAGGTTATCATCCTGATTCCAGACCTGCAATGCCATTATGTCAATATCTCGAGGGTTTTCAAATATTAACTCTTTTACCTTCAGGTGTTTTTTCACCAGTACAGCCACTCCTCCTCCCTTCCTAGTTTTCCTGTCACGTCTCCAAACTGAGTAGCCTCTTGGGAATATGACTTCATTTATTATATTTCCTTCAAGTTTCGTTTCTGATAATGCAACAATATCTGGGACCCTAAGCTGGATTATATCTTGCAACTCCAAAGTTTTTGACCTCACTCCATCTATGTTGGTATATACAATTTTCAGGAACATGTTCCTTTTCCTTTGCTCTTTACTCCCCCTTCCACTACTGATCTTGTTGCTTTGTTTTTATGTACCATTTCACAAGCTTTCCAGTCCCTGTCACTTTGTAAAAAAAAGAATTTCTGTCTTCTTCATTTCTATCCCCATTTAGCCGTTTTGCCTCAATTAAGTTCATTTTCAGCTTTTCTCTGTCTTCCTTGGAGAGGTCTTGTCTTATTGACCAAGATTTGCCAACCTCATCACTCTGCAGTTTCCTGGCATTTCTTAGCACTTCCATCATGTTTTTCACTCCATTAAAGGTCACCCTTAAGGGGCGGTTCTTTTCTTTCTCATATTTTCCTATTCTTCTAAAATCACTGACATTTTCCTTTGAGCCTTCTCCTAAACCTACTATTTTCTCTATGATTTTCATCTCTTCTGCCGCTCGGTCCACCCTAGATGAAATTTCCTTCTCTAAACATCCAAAAATGATTATGGACTTAGTTCTATCTGCAGTGTTTTGTACCAGTTTACTGTTGGTAACCAGTTCTTTCCTAATTGCTTGCCTAATTTCTGCTTCTTGTTGGTCATTTCTGGTTTTGACTTCCGAACACACTTCTTTGATAGTCTCTTTCTCTTTTACAACTTCAGCATATGTCGCTTTTATTTCTTCTTTATACTTTTCTAGTTCTTTATTCACCTCCTCTATGTGAGTTGTCAGTGAAGTTTCCAGTTGGAGATCCTTACCTAACTCTATGTTAGCCCTTAGGCTTGCTTGGAGTTGTTCACCATATGAGTCTATCTTCTTGTTTATTTCTTCAAAGTCACCACACTTCACTTTCCATGCCTCATTTTCTTTCACTAGTTCCTTGATTTGCTCCTCCTGATTTGTTACCTTGTCTGTTAATGCAGTAATAATCTTACCTTGTTGAAGCATACTCCCTTTTAGAGTGCAAAGCTCACTCCAAAGAGCTCCATTGTCCTCTTCTAATTTAAGCACTTTTTCTTCATACTTCTTTTGCATGTCCTCAATTATCTCTAACCTGCCAAGAACACCTCCTTTCCTTATATCTTGTGTTGAGAATCCTTTGAAACCATCATCTGATGGTGTGTCTACCTTCTCAGTGGGGGTGGTGGCGGCGGCCATCTTTGATTTTGTTCTAGACCAAAACAAACTTTTCCACTCGGCTATTTTCACTCAGTTTTACTTGTTTATTGTATTTTATTTGCTTTTACTCTTCCCTGAACCTTTATGCAACCCGGGACACCACTGTAGCCCTCAACCTGTTCCCAATACTTAGGTAATTCGATATTTCCAGGAGCTTGCTGCAGTGTGACTTCTGCCTCCTCCAGCTTCACCTTCCAACAGGTTTTTTCAGGTGTTTTCAGGTGTTGTTTTCCAACAACAAGGTGTACAGGTTCCTGAGCCTATTGGGCTCTATCATATCTACACTTGAAACTGTGTATGGAGTCAGCCTCCACCACATCACTGCCTAATGCATTCCATTTGTCAACCACTCTGACACTAAAAAAGTTCTTTCTAATATCTCTGTGGCTCATTTGGGGGCACTGTTTCCACCTGTGTCCCCTAGTGCATTTGCCCTTTGTGTTAATAGCCTGTCTTTATCTACCCTATCAATTCCCTTGAGAATCTTGAATGTGGTGATCATGTCCCCCCCAACTCTTCTGTCTTCCAGCGAAGTGAGGTTTAATTCCTGTAGTCTCTCCTCGTAGCTCATACCTCTCAGCTCGGGTACTAGTCTGGTGGCAAACCTTTGAAACTTTTCCAGTTTAGTCTTATCCTTGACTAGTTATGGACTTCATGCTGGGGCTGCATACTCCAGGATTGGCCTGACATATGTGGTATACAAAGTTCTGAATGATTCCTTACACAAGTCTCTGAATGCCATTCTTATGTTGGCCAGCCTGGCATATGCCGCTGATGTTATTCTCTTGATATGGGTTGCAGGGGACAGGTCTGGCGTGATGTCAACCCCCAAATCTTTTTCTCTCTGACTCTTGAAGAATTTCATCTCCCAGATGATACCTAGTATCTGGCCTCCTGCTCCCTACACCTATCTTCATTACATTGCATTTGCTTGGGTTAAACTCTAACAACCATTTGTTCGACCATTCCTTCAGTTTGTCTAGGTCTTCTTGAAGCCTCAAGCAGTCCTCCTGTCTTAATCCTTCTCATAATTTTGGCATCGTCAGCAAACATTGAGAGAAATGAATCTATACCCTCCGGGAGATCATTTACATATATCAGAAACAAGATAGGACCGACAGATCCAGCAGGTGTCTCTTGACCTCTCTCGTAATTTCAAACCCTTCCAAGGCCGCCTGGTTTACTTCCCTTTATCCTAGCACAGTGACCTCACCTTGTTCTATTTTAAAGACCTCCTAGAACCTCTTGTTGAATTCTTCACACACCTCTTTGTGAAGAACTTTGTATACCTCTGTATACCTGTCCTCACCTGTTCTAAGTTTCATTACCTGTTCTTTCACTATTGTTTTCCTCCTAATGTGACTGTGGAGTAGCTTTGGTTCAGTCTTGGCTTTGTTTGCTATATCATTTTCATAATTTTTCTCGGCTTCTCTTCTCACCCTAACTCACTCATTCCTGGTTCTCTGGTATATCTCTGCTTTCTGGTGTTCTGTTATTCCGGAAGTTCCTCCACGCCCTTTTGTTCAGTCCCTTTGCTTCCATACATGCCCTATTATACCATGGATTCTTCTTTTGCTTCTCGGATTTTCCCCTTTGGGCCGGGATGAACCTGTTTACTGCCTCCTGACACTTTTGGGTGACATAGTCCATCATATCTTGTATAGACTTAGCTCTGAGGTCTGTGTCCCAAAGTATTTCTCTTAGGAAACTTCTCATCTCCTCATAGTTCCCCTTTCAGTATGCCAGCCTTTTGTTTCCTAGTTCTTTTTTGAGGGAGAATTCCTAGCTCTACCCGGTACTCAAAGTTCAATACACTGTGATCACTCATTCCCAAGGGTGCTTCCATCTTAACTTCTCTTATATCCCATTCATTTAGGGTAAATATCAGATTGAGCATGGCTGGTTCATCTTCTCCTCTCATTCTTGTGGGATCCTTGATGTGCTGGCTTAGAAAGTGTCTTGTTGCCACGTCCAGCAACTTAGCTCTCTCTGTTTCTGGTCCTCCATGCAGATCTCTTCTTCTCCCAATCTATCCTTCCGTGGTTGAAGTCTCACATGATTAGTAGTCCAGATCCATTCCTGCTAGCAACTGAAGCTGCTCTCTCTATTATGTTAATGGTGGCCATGTTTCTATCATATTCCTGTCTGGGTCTTCTATCATTTGGTTGTGGATTATATATGACTATAATTTTTTGTCCTCCAGTTGTTATGGTACCTGTTATGTAGTCACTGAAACCTTTGCAGCCCTGAATAACCATCTCCTCAAAATCCCAGCCTTTTCTTACCAGCAGAGCTACAGCACCACTGCCTCTTCCTTCTCTCTTTCCTCATAACATAATAGTCCTGTGGGAACACTGCCTTTGTTATGGTTTTAGTTAGCTTTATTTCTGTGAGTGCTATTATATCTGGGTTTTCTTCTTTTCCATTTGCTTTATTTGTAATTCCATTTATGTTAGTGTACATTGCCTTGATGCTCACTTTTTTCTGTCCCTTCTCAAATTGCTTCCTTGGTGAGTGTTCCGCTGGTGGGGGAAGCTGTTCCGTGGGTGGGAGGATTTGTGAGGTGGATAACAGGGTCTCAGAGGATACTGGGGTGAAGGGCGGGGGGTCAAGTGAAGTGGGGAAGGGAAGGGTATGGGATGAAAGGGAAGGGGGAACATGGCAAGAGGAGGGGAGGGGTAGAAGGGTGGGAATGGGGTGTGGGAGACTTGGCTGAGCATTTGAGTAGGGGCAGGGAGGGTTTGGGGTAGGGAGGGTTTTCTATACAGAGGAGGGTGGTGGGGTTGCCCTCCCCTCTGGTGTTACTGGGTGACTGGCTGTGGGCCAGTCACCCCCCCCCCACCCCCACCCTCATCTCTGGGGATGTGTTGGGGGCTGTGATTTCCTGGTTTTTTCCTCTCGCCCTGCACTTCTTCCTTGCTTCTGCCGCCATGGCTCTCTCCTCCCTTGTCATGTCCCTCCGGAGGAATACTTTTTTTAATTTTCCCACATGGTGCAGTTGGTTCTTCCTTGTTAGAATCATCTCCTTTGTGTTCTCGTTTGCAAACACTATCTTTAACACATGGTCTTGGTTGTACCAAGGACAACTACTTTTGTCAATAACTTCCCTGTTGTTGAGACAGGAAAGTTGTGTGCGCGCTGGGATGTGAGATGGGGAAGTTGTGTGTGTGCTGGGGGATGAGACGGGGAAGTTGTGTGTGCGCAGGGATGTGAGATGGGAAAGTTGTGTGTGTGTGTGTGCTGGGGGATGAGACAGAGAAGTTGTGTGTGTGCTGGGATGTGAGATGGGGAAGTTGTGCGCTGGGGGGTGAGACGGGGAAGTTGTGTGTGTGCTGGGATGCGAGATGAGGAAGTTGTGTGTGTGCTGGGGGATGAGACGGGGAAGTTGTGTGTGCTGGGGAGTGAGACAGGGAAGTTGTGTGTGTGCTGGGGGGTGAGACAGGGAAGTTGTGTGTGTGCTGGGTGGTTGAGACAGGGAAGTTGTGTGTGTGCTGGGTGGTTGAGACAGGGAAATTGTGTGTGTGCTGGGTGGTTGAGACAGGGAAATTGTGTGTGCGCACTGGGGGGTGAGACAGGGAAGTTGTGTGTGTGCTGGCGGTGAGGCAGGGATTGTGCGTTTTCTAGGAAACAGCCAGGATGTGTGCTAGGACAGATGGAATAAATGAAATGTGGGTAGTGAATGTTAAAACAATTGAAAGCTTCAAAATATCAGACAGTGATTAAAGGGAAGATAAAGACCTTTTAAGCATAGCCCTTATCCTGCAATTACACTTTTGTAACTAAATTTAATTATACACACTCTATATACAATAAAACTTACAATTGTATTTGATATAGCAAATGTTATACCAGCATGATTGGGTGCAACATCTGCATGATTACTAAGATGACCCGAGGAATTGGCAGCACACAAGCCCATTGCCATGGATATCACTCTGAAAAGATAGTAGATTTCAGTTTCAATGTTTATAAATTTAAGCTTTACTTATAGAAACCCAGAGTTGAATGTACAGAAATGTTTCTTTCTGGTTGGGCCTCAGTGACTTCCTGTATCTGCTCTGAGATAGCTCCATATCACATCAGTCCCAGAAGTCTTTTAACCACTTAACTGCGCCAACAACGTATTCTTGGTCGGCGGGAAACTGCGCCAACCAAGAAAACTCATTTTGATTTTTCTGTACCCATTCTAAATGTGTGTGAGGTTGGTTGTGTACAAAATGGACTCTTAGGACCTCCAGTGAGAGACAGCGGTCTTGGAAAAAATTCCC
Source organism: Procambarus clarkii (assembly GCF_040958095.1). Lineage (NCBI taxonomy): Eukaryota > Metazoa > Arthropoda > Malacostraca > Decapoda > Cambaridae > Procambarus > Procambarus clarkii. Next base: position 9,983,494 of record NC_091200.1, on the reverse strand, counting down.
AGAATGCCCTAGGGCTGCTGGCTGGGTTAGTTCTGAGTGAGCAACCATGGGTGGTGCACGCGCCTCTGGCTTCCAAACACCTGTCCGATGCAGTGTTGAAAGATGACGCTCTGTCGGTGAAATTCAAACTTTATTGTTTGAAGAACATAAGGGTCACAATATTGGTGAAGATAGGCGAACACAAAGGTCGGACGCAAGTGATACAGCACCTATGAGGATGATACAGCGAGTGTATCCAGTTATAGCTCTAGCGTCACCCTTGCAATCCTATGCTATCTCCAATTTATTTAGATGATACATAGATGAATCATTTTCTGCGTTCAGTGATGATGCATCTGATACAAGTAGCATAGATGAACAGTGTTAGTGGTTTCCATGGTGGTGTTTTCCATAGATATTTTCAAGAATACCTGAATCTCTTCCTGACTGACGGACACTCTGAGGCAAGCTGAATCTCTTCCTGTGTGGGACCATACAAAGCGATCTTTTCAAGACTACATTACAAATTGATCTTGTAATCTTTTCAATACTACCTTATGCTTTACAAGCTTGGCTACATACAACCTACAAGTACTAAAGTCAAGGGTGTACATGAGTGCATTATTTGCAAGCACACAGAATGAAGAAACAGGAAGCAAAAATTTATCTGTACCTGGTGCAACGGGAGCGAAATCGCACTGTGTGCCATGGAGTACTTCATTGATTATTACTCACTTCCGAAGTAATGAGTGTGTAATACAGTGTGTTACTGTGTAAATAGTGTGCGAAACTGTACATATTGTAATTTTAGTGAATTTTTAACAAGTAATATTGTAACAATAAACATTTATTGTGGACACATTACTGACACATGTATCACAGTTCCATGGAACATTTTGAACGTTCTACTGTATACATATTGTAAAGGACACAAATATGCATCATATACGATAAAAAAACAAATAAAACCGCATTGGAAATGCATAGAACAAATAATTGAAAATATATTTGTGGCAACACCCGGTGCTTGAATGGCCTGCGCGACTGTGTCTGGGAGATTCATGCACGGGCGACCAGGCCCTGATGACGTCACAGCGCACCTTGTCCACGTCCCCACAGCCAAAGTAAGTGGAATTGGGTATTTATTTTTCCACAGACATGTTCAGGGAAGGGAATTAATCATTTTACAAAGAAAAGAAAATTGGGGGAACACTTTATTTCATGCGCACAGGGGGAATTTCACAATAAACTCGGCGCAGTACGGTGGTTAAGAACTTGCCGCAGACCAGAACCATAACCTGGTCCACTCAAAGAAGTGCACATAGCAGGGGTTTATTATGATTACCCTCACCAAGGAAAGATCTGGAAAATAAACAAAACAACAATTGTAATGTTTACAGATACATGAAAACTGAACCAACAAACAATCTAACCAGTAGTCAGTTCGGACCTAGTTACATCTGGTAACTAGGTAGGTGGTAGCACTACCGGAAGCTGCCAACTCCTATGACAATACTTATCAAACTGGAGCCCTAAGACCAGTAATCACTTAGAAAGGGGAAGGGACCAGGGAGTCAATGAAGCCCAACCAGAAAGCTGCTGCTGCTTCTTCACCGTTTCTGCTTCAAGCAACCTTAGATACACATTTGAAGAAGTCTAGTAGCCCAAATAAGACTGAAATTAGCAATAACCTGTATGTAGATAATTTCCAGGGAACTACCAACAGTGAAGGAAAGCTGCTAAGCAGCTTTTTGTCATGAAAACATAAGAGGTATAACGGTAAAGTATGACGTTGGATACTCAAATTCCTGTTGAACGGAACACAAAGAGTAACAGTCAATCAAATAAAATTGAGTCCAAGCACAGTTAGAAGCTCTGTACCTCAAGGTACAGTTCTTGCACCACTGCTGTTTCTTATTCTCATATCAGATATAGATAAAAATACAAGTCACAGCTTCGTGTCATCCTTTGCAGATGACACAAAAATCAGCATGAAAATTACCTCTGCTGAAAACACTGAAAAACTACAAGCGGATATTAACAAAATTTTCAATTGGGCAGCAGAAAATAACACGATGTTTAACAGTGATAAATTCCAGGTACTCAGGTACGGAAAAAATGAGGATCTGAAACATAATACAGGGAAAGCGAATAGTTTCCAACATGCACATAACGAGCAAAGCTTGTAAAAACAGGCACATGAAGCAAACACCAAATTTTGGAGCAATATGCAAGCAAATGGGCCCCAACAAGACAAGAGTCCAATGGATGGCCAATACTTATTTAACAATTGAGGCTTGGCGATTAAAGCAGCAGTCTACACAGATGAACATTAGCTGAAGGACTGATTAGTGGTGACTTGACAGCCAGCAGATCTCAGTGGTGCTACCACCTGGTATTGGCCAGCTGTAACTAAGGGGTTTGAAACTAACTAATGGTTCAGTTTGCATTTCTCTGTGAACCTTGTACTTGTCCATTTTACTTCTCTTACCTTTCTGAACATTTCCTTGGTGAGGATGATCATAACAGTCCCCTGCTTCCTGTGCATCTGAGTGCACCTGGTTCTAGCTCTGGTCTCTGGCAGGCTCTTAAGGATTCATAGGCTGATGTGAGTCACACGGATAGAGCTATCCCATTGTGGCTACTGGGAGGCACTGTTTGGCTCCTCCAGAAAATGTTGTATTAATTAAATATGAATAAAAGTGCTATAGATACCTACCCACAGTTTGACCACCATCTAATCGAACATTCTGATTGGTAAGTTTTATTCATATTTTCCTCATTTTAAGCAGTGAGAAGCCTGCTTTCCAGGTAAGCTACTTAGCAAGCTACCAAGCTGTTTTTGTTATGTACATGGACATCAATAACAGTTTTTCCTCACTTTCATTCCTTGATATTTCATTAAAAAAATACAGAACATCCTGCCTCTACGTCAGCTCAAAATACAGAACAGGGAATATGTCAAAGGTTTCTCAATGATACAATTTTAGCAGAAAGCATGTTGAATGCATAGCAGAACAATTGTTTTATACCTAAACCTGCTCAAAGTTGAAATTAAACTGAAAAACAATGTAACAGAAAAAGTCAGTCATTCTAAAGTAAAGACTGATTATGCTTTGAGGAGCAGGATTGATGAGAAAAACAATCCTGTATGAGAGAAACAGTGCCAGGAAGTGTCAGCCAATGAAACTTCATCTTGGGATAACTTCTTCGTAGAAACCCTCAAATTCACAAGTCTACCACACCTAAATATTACAAGTAATAACACCTAGACATCAATCATTCAAAGAGGGCATGTAGAACAAAAATCTTATTCCTTGGTGAGGATCTCACCAAGGAGAGATCACCACTGACAACAACAAAAATCTCATTCCTTGGTGAGGATCATTCCAATTATTCTGCTGTATACTGTATTTTTATATAGATCAAACAATCTGCTAGGACAGGATGATTTAACTCCCAAATGCTGTAGCATAGCTTTCAACGTCATTGGCTGACAATTGAGGATACTGCACTAGATTCAATTCCTTGGCGGGATGAGATGGTTGGACATGTTTTCTTTCACCTGCTGGTCTGTTCATCTAGCAGTTTCCAAGAAATATGGAGACAGGGTGACTATTGTGTTAATGTTAAGAAATAAAATAATGCTTCTCTTACCAAAAAATGCTCTTTGCTTTTCATTTGCAAACTCTATTAAATTTCCTTACATTAATTCATGGATTAATTTAAAATAATTTTCTTAAGCATATAATCCAATACAAATTAGTCAACTTACAAAACTGCAACAACCAAGTTTGAAACTTCTGGAAATAGGGTGAGGCAAAGTCCAGGTCCCATAAGACCGAAGAGTGTCATTAAACGGCGCACCCTTATTACTGGCCACCCCACTGATATCAGCTGATCAGCAATGTGACCCCAGGCTGTAAAGGACAAAATATAAAATCATCAAGTATTGAATGTAATGAAACTTCCTTTGCTGGTGAGCCCTTAATAGCCCCATAATTAAGTGCAGGGCCAACCAAACCCTAACCCTTAAACTCCTCTTGTTGTTCTCAAATGACAGACTGACAATGGTCCTGTCATTTGTAATTTGATATTGTGAATGATTTAACCTGCCATTATTCAAATACAATATTCATAGTTCCTAAATATTCTATGTGGTTGTTATTTGACACTAGACACACCTGGAAATCAGTTGCCATATTTGGGAAAAATCCTGAAAGCCTTACTTGCCGTCTTGGGCATTATTCAAAAATTGACACCATGTCGGGTGCAATTACCATCAATTTATTGACAGCTATGTACAGAACAAATGACTATGCAAATTTCCAAGGACTTTTACAGACGCAGAGATATTTGTGATAAGGAGAAATCTAATACAAATACCGAGTAGTTTACTTTAAAATTAATTCTCAGAATTTAACTTTTCAACATTTCTTCAATTCACTACAGCCAAACTAAAATGATTAAAAAATTTTCCCCACATCAGAGATAATTGTTTTACAGTATAAAAAACCAGTGTTGAATGTAATGTAACGCCATTTTCTGGGTGAGTCCCGGAGGCTCCCCGGAGGCTAGGCTGATGTGCTAATGTCAGACTTTGACATCAGTCATGTGGTTATCTTGAAGTTATCTTGAGATGATTTCGGGGCTTTTAGTGTCCCCGCGGCCCGGTCCTCGACCAGGCCTCCACCCCCAGGAAGCAGCCCGTGACAGCTGACTAACACCCAGGTTCCTATTTTACTGCTAGGTAACAGGGGCATAGGATGAAAGAAACTCTGCCCATTGTTTCTCGCCGGCGCCTGGGATCGAACCCAGGACCACAGGATCACAAGTCCAGCGTGCTGTCCACTCGGCCGACCGGCTCCCATCCCATGTGTATGGAGTTTTAAGAGCCTACCGGGGACCACGAGCCAGAACCTGGCCTCAGGAGGAAAAACACGCAAGGGCTAACCAAAATGCCACAACCAAACCCCAACACGCACCCTCGGTAACAAAACTGCATCAAAATTGCACCTCATAACATCCAGACACAGGAAACCGTACCTCATAACAGTCCGCACCACCATTGTACCACGTAACCCGTGGAGGTGGGACCCCGGGACTAACTCAAGCATGGGACGGACATGCATACGAGTGGGACTGGATGGGTACAATGAGGAACTGTCCCGCATGGGCCTCTTGGCCCATGCGGGACATGGCCCTCTAATATAATGTGCGTATATAGCGTAATAACACCACACAGTATTGTTGAAGGAGAAATATTAGTGCGTCTGGCCTTGAGGGCGGCAGCCATCAGCTGACTGTGTGAGGTCCTACGTCTTCGTGCCTTTACTCACCATACAAGCTTAGATGTATAGTTATGGTGAACAAAACATGTAAATACAAATAAATATAACATCTGTATATAAAAGCAAAAACAGTATGGTGGGTGGAGAATGGTGGCAAGTCAGGTGAGGTGAGGGAGGGAGGGAGTGGCAGCCAGTGGCGGGCTGCCACTTCCACTCAGCATACCAACTTAGTGGCTTGTTATGGTGAACACGAATGTAGATACTTATATATAGCGTCTGTATATAGTGAATAAAAGCAAAAACAGTATTGTGGGAGGAGAATGTGGGTGACTCAGGTGACTTGAGGGAGGGAGGAAGTAGCAACCAGTGGCGGGCTGCCACTGGCACTGCCACTCAGCTTGCTAACTTAGTGGTTCGTTATGGTGAACACGAATGTAGATACTTATATATAACATCTGTATATAGTGAATTATAGCAAAAACAGTATTGTGGGAGGAGAATGTGGGTGAGTCAGATGACTTGAGGGAGGGTGTGAGTGGCTGGCTGGTACACGGCGGTCACTCCTCTTTACTTTTTGACTCATAATAGCTACTTAGTGGTTCGTTATAGTGAACAAAACATGCAGATACTTATATATAACCTGTGCTTATAGTGTAATAACCGACAAAGTATTTGTTCACTGATTGATGAACATAATTGAATCAACAATATGCACACCATATTTTTGAGTACAGCAATGAATCACTCATTTTATTATATAAATATATCAAACTACACACTATTGAATAATATTACAGCAAAAAAACTATGAAAAATCAATCAGAGACATTGAAATAATTAGGTAATTATCTCTTTGTGGCAACTCCGGCCTGACAGCTGGCGATCAACAGACCGCCTGGGACGCACGCTGAGTCAGCACCTGTTTTTTGCCAGACTTCCCCGCCCTATAGCGGGCAATATATGCCACTTACGATTTTTTTTATTATTTTTCCCGTGATCAGTGAACACAAACTAACAGGTTAGGAAGAAAAAAATATTTTTTTTTTTCAAAATTACATGCTCCTGTGGGGAAGAAAGGATATTATACCCCTAGCATGTTAAGGGTTAAGCCCATAGTCTTCCAACTGACATCTATTTTACAGAATAAATAATTTTTTTGTAAGTAGGGATGATGCAGTTTTACAAATATGTGTAATTTATCAGAAAGGTTGAATCTCAACCTGCTTGAATATGGGGTCAATGACTGTACTTAACACTTTCCTGGATTTTCGACTTGGACTTACGGGCGGTTTCCCTAACCGCTTGTCGGATCACGACGTAAATTTACGGACCGTGTTTTATATTGGGTATTTACTACTCGATCAACTTGGGGTTTGTATGAATATGTTTGCCATTAAATTGTTGTTTTCTCTAATAGGCACTGTGCCTATTTGAGAAAACGGCAATGTATTGTAACTTAGAGGAGAGACTATTGAATTGGTGTCACAACGAGGGTAATCGCGCACTCCACACACTCTTGTGTTGGCCGCGATCATGATTCTACATTTATATGCATATGTCTGTGTAGAGAATTTTATTCCGAACACTATACAAGCAAAAAAAACGGAGTGAATCAAGTATAAACTTGAAAAAACATGAGCAAAGTAAAAACTTTTTACGCTCACGGGTACAAACACGTGTAAGATTCGCGTAAGATTTTATTCGCCGCAAATTTATTTGATGCTCTGTTGGCCAATTCTACCCACGTTTTTATAGAACTTTCTATTGCGAACACATTGCAATAAAAATGAAATACGTAGCTCAAGAAATAATGTCATGACAGTGAAATAAGTATAATCTTTCAAAGCGCTGCATCACAACAGTGTCGTCGCTGCTGAAATCACGGCTTACGCTTCGCCCAGTTCCCACACTCGTGCGGAACATAATTAGACATTGATAGGCATATGTCTGGGTGGGGAATTTTATTGCGAGTTCAGTGATATCAAAATAAGCGCTGTAGGATGACTGTGAGGCTGGCAACAAACGAAAGAGTATGAACATTTACTTCCTGTTTGGGTGTCACGGCGAGTCATCTTCGTGTTTATTTACTTCGTGGTGGGATAGCAAATGCTTGGGTGACATTTTATGCATATGATCCTGTAGAGAATTTTATTGCCAACGCATTGATACCAAAATGAAAAACGTAGCTCGAGAATTGATGTTAGGAGTGTGAAAAGATGATAAACTTTTTTGTGTTCACGCTTGAGCGCCCAGAACGCCGCGCGCACAACCCGCTTTTTTTCAGGGAGTGCCGCGCGCACTAAAGTGTTAATTTACACTAGAGCCTTGTATCATGAGTGTTTAATGTCTCACTTACTTACCAACACCAAAAAGAGAGTTGATGATATAAGGCACTGCAGTGAGACTCATGCTCTCTTTGTTTGCTCCCAGCGTCCGTGATAGGTATGTCGGCAGCCACTGCATGATGATGTAGTTGCTCCAGTTCATAGCGAAATGAGCAATATAGATTGACCACAATGACCAATGGCTTATCCACTCTACCCAAGACACACACGTTTTTTCCTGAAATAAATAAAAAACCAGCGTTGAATGTAATGAAAAGTCATTTCCTGGGTGAGACCCGGAGGCTTCCCGGAGCTATCCAGGCTGATATGCTAATGTCAGACTTTGGCATCAGTCATGTGTATGGAATTCTTTAGGCCTACCGGGCAGAACCTGGCCCCTCAGAGAGGCAAGGGGGAGCAATGGCCTATAGAAGCCCCCGTGTGGTTGGAAGCATTCTATATCGGCCATCGACCAGGTTAGGCACCCAGAAAGGTAAGGATACCATAACAAACCCCTATTCTGGTGAAAATATTGCTACCATAAGCCGAAGAAGTGGATAGAACTCCCCAAACAAAACGAGCAAACTAGTGTGACCTCATCCGTTGCCATGCTGCCGTCTCCCCGGGAGGAGGAAGGGGGGAGCCCCAGACCTATCACGGCGGCGATCCACACCCCAGTTCTGAGGCTGGATGTCAAAACACGCCAAAAAAATGCCGACCGGAGGGAGGGGAGGGATGCTGGGGAGCCTCCGGGTCTCACCCAGAAAATGACGTTTCATTACATTCAATGCTGGTATTCTAGAGGGAGCCCCTATGGCTCCCCGGAGCTAACTACCCACAGAAGAAAAAAAGAGGGACTTACCCGGGAGGTGGTTGCTGCTCACTCCTCAACCCGAAGTCGAGACAACTGGCTGCATCCGCCGACCCAAAGCGACACAGACCCGACAGGGCCCAGGGACGTTAACAAGGTAATGAGCAGCCAGCACCCTGTTCGACCGCCAAAATCTCAGCGCCCGAATGTCAGCCCAAGACATATTCCCAAAGACGGCGACAACAGCCGCGAACTTGAGAACGTGATGGGCACAGGGATAGACCACAGGCTGGCTAGCCTAAATAACCCTGCGAACGACCTGGGAGACCTGCACTCGCGAACTGGGAAGAAGGGAAACTGGATCAACCCAAAGCACATCCACGGACACAGAAGCCGTGGCGCACAAATAACGGCGGAGAGCCGCAACCGGACACAAAACATGATGCACCCCCAGCACTACCAACCAAGCATCAACAACCCAGGGACCCCTCCGGAAAGCAGCAGTCTCATTCTTCGCCAGAAAAGAAGAAGAAGACTGCAGACGAACAAACCGATCGCCCCGACCGAAAGAGCAGAAACCCCTTCGCCAGAGGAGAGCATGAAGCTAACCAACCCAACCCCCAGGGGCCAATGCCAACAGAAAAAGAGCCTTGGAGAAACAATCCTGAACCAAAGGGCCCACAACAAACCAAGGAGAAGAAAGGTAAGAAAGCACTCTGTCCAATGACCAGGACGGCTCAGGCGGCGCATGAGCAGGCCGGAGGTGAAACAACGCCCGAGGCAGCTTATGAAATGGCACAGACATCACATCAATACCGAAAGCAAGCTGAAGCGGCTCCGCCAGCGCCACACGATACGAGGCGACAGTGTTAGGCATAAGAAGACGGTCCTTGAACAACCAAGAGAGAAAGGACAACACCACCCTAACCGAAAGCGAAGTACAACGATGAAGACGTAAGAAGAAACGGAAGGACCACCAGGAAACTTCATACTGCCCGCAGACGAAGCCCGCAGGTAGAACACTAACAAGGAAGCCACCTGATCACCATAGAGATGATGATAAACTCAAGTAAGAAATACCATACGTGAAGACTTGAGAAGATCGAACCAGCCCGAACCTGCCCCACCAGCCCCGAACCTCCCGAAGGGAGGGAGGGCTACCTAACACCACCGGAGACCACGCAAAACTACCCGAAATACCCACGAATCGTGGGACCAGGAGTGAGCAAAGAGCGCAAGCCTCCACCACCTCGTCAATGGGGCGAGCTGCAAAAGGGCCGGCGCCCCTTACGAAACCTAGAACCTCGTACAGAGCAAACACCACACCAACCAGACGAAGGCGAGTCCGAAAGAGGAGCCGAACCCGAACCTGACACCAGTGGCCTACCACGACAAGAGGAACCCCGAGCCTTGGCACGACCCTTCCGGGAAGGCCCACCACAAGACCCCCGGAGAACCAGCAAGTCCGACATAGGACGGCAAGAAGCCGAAGCAGCCTGAATATACTGCGCAACGGCTGAAGCCTCAAACAGGAGAGGACAAAAGGGCGGAGACATCCTAAGAGCTAAGGCCCAAGCGGATTCCACAGAAGAGGCAAACACCGCCTGCCGATATGCGAGCCGGGAAGCACAAAACAGCGCAACTGCATCCCGCAAGATCAGCACGAAAAGCTTCAGCATGGCAGCCGACAAGCGAGCCGCCGAGGCCAAGGCGCCAGAAGCCAAAAGGCCCCGGGCGCGCAAGTCCTCAACCACCAGCACCACCAAAAAGGAGGGGACACATTTTCTTTCTGTGAGGAGCTCCTTCAGCTCCCCCGAGCTATCCAGGCTGATTTGCTAATGTCAGACTTTGGCATCAGTCATGTGTATGGAGTTCTTTGGGCCTACCGGGGACCACGGCCTAAACCTGGCCCCCTCAGAGAGGCAAGGGAAGCAATGGCCTATAAAAGCCCCCGTGTGGTTGGAAGCATTCTATGTCTGCCATTGACCGGGTCAGGCACCCAGAAAGGTAAGCATTCCAAAACAAACCCCTATTCTGGTGAAAATATTGCTACCGAAAGCCGAACAAGTGGATAGAACTCCCCAAACAAAACAAACAAGCTAGTGTGACATCACCTGTTGCTGCGCCGCCGTCTGTGCAACTCCTCCCTCCCCGGGAGGGGGAAGGGGAAGCCCTAGACCTACTACGCCGGCGATCCACACTCCAGTTCTTGAGGCTGATGCAATAGGCAGCGGTTGTGTGCTCTGGCTCCAGATTTTTACGACGCTGTGCCTTGTGTGTGGCGGCTGTTCTCCCAGGGGTGCGAGAGCCAGGAGTTACTCTTCAGTACTCGGGCTGCATGCGCCTAGGGTTCCCTTCCCTAGGTGCCCTGTAAGTACTGCCCTTGGAGCTTGGGGTTACCTTTCACAGGTTCCTTGGGATCTGCCTCTGTGGGTTCGTTTAACTGCCCGTTTCGGCCGCCCTTTGGGTACTTGGGTGTTTTGCCTCCCTAGTTTACCTTAGGGTACGAGGCAGTTTCACACTAGTGAGGGGCGCAGGGTGCTGTGCAGTTGCTATCACCAATCATAGCAGCTGGCTCTGCTCCTTAGGGTACGTTATCCTCTTGCGAGGATATCTAGATGTTATCTCCTTTTCTTTGCAACCAAAAATTATCAGGGACTTACTCCGATCAACTGAGTTTTGCACCAACTTCGGATTAGATGCCAATTCCTTTCTCACTTCCAGCCTAATGTTTGTTTTATCTTGGTTGCTGCAGTGTTTGGCTTCTTTTACAACTTCTTTAATTTTTTCCTTCTCCTTGGCCACTTGTGCATAGGTGAGTTGCATATCTTTCTTGCACTGTTCTATTCCCTGTGTAACTTCCTCCATCTGTGCTAACAAAAGCTGTTTCTCCTGTTGAATTTCCTTACCTAACCTATTGTAGTCATTTATGTTTAAATTTACTTTAACTTCTTCCAAAGCTATTTTTAAGAGTTTATTTTCTTCTTCCATGGCTTTGCAATTTGTTTCCAATTGATTCTTATTCTTGCACAAGTCTTTCTTGGTCCTTCCCCGGTCTATGGCAAGATGACCTACTTTAAATATAAAGTGTTCATGGCCATTGCTCCCTTTGCCTCTCTGAGGAGGGCCAGGTTCTGGCTCATGGGCCCCAGTAGGCTTACAAACAACTCTGTAACTGATGCCACTCAAGTAGAAGGCACTTGACCAGTAAGAAAGCTTAAGGAAGCCAATGGGGCTTCCCCCAGAAATATCCACAACCATGCCAGCTTATGAAAAGCAACACAAGCACTTGTATTTAGCCAAGTTTTTGTATTAAATTTTCTGTAGTGTGTGTGTGTACCTAGTTAACAGTGAATGTTATTTATAGTAAACTTGCAGATAGTGAGAGCTGACTGTGATGCATACTGTATTAGACATTTCAGTAAGTCTAATGCCTTTATTTCATTTAGTTACATACAACAATAATTAATGACAATTATATTTTATTCACTCATAAGGTTTCTGAATTATAAATGTAGAGTACAGTAGACCAATATATGACAGTTTTGACATACTGTAATACAGTTTCCATTAACTGAAAAGAAATTATCGTGCATTATTATTATATAAAGCACACTGACTGCATACAGTCAATGCACATGTTTGCAATATGTAGTTTACCAGGAATGTTACTGCCACATATTATAAGAGTGCACTGTATTTACACTTATCACTCACAAATCGAATATCCTAACTGAAGGTAAATGCACAACTTACTCAACTTTGTTAACATAAGCTTTAATTGATTCTCAGTAATAAATCATATATAAAAAGACAAATTCAATTACTTGTTCAATTAGCTGTTGTCCCTCTTCATCTGATAAAATGGGTGGATCATGGTAGGTCAGCAGCCAACAAACCACCCATACTAGACCAACAAGGCCAAACAATTCAAAACTTACACGCCAGTCCAAGTGAGGAACAAACTGAAAAAGAGAAAGCATGCATGAAAATAAATTTTGACTCACTGTCAAAGTACAGTACCTTAGACCAACCATAGAGTCAAAACATTCCAACATTCATCGTAAGTTAAATTTCATAATATTAACAGATTAAAGTGTTGAATGTAACAAAACATCTTTCTATGGTGGCCTTTTAACAGTTATCTGAGCTTAATCATTTTCACTGACAAGCCTTATGAAATCACAACAGTCCTCAAAGACCCACCCAAATTTACATAAGAGCCAAAATAAATATAGCGCAGTCTCTCTGTGAGGCAAAGAGAGACTGATAGTGATAGATCAATCCAAAGGAAGGATAGAAGAACTTTCAAACTCAGTAGTTCCCCAAGCTTTTACTGCCAATATGCAATTCAACAAAGAAGAATGGTTTTCCAGAAAGGAAATGAAAAGAACACAAAGAACAAATGAACTGGGAAGGGCCAAACGATGGGAAACAACAGTAGAACAGGATTGGCATAAAAGAGCAACCAGAAGTGCCAAATGCCTAAATTCCCTAGATGTGACACAGTTGAGGAAAATCTAGGAAGGTGGTTAAAAGCCAACTGCTGGACAGACTGCTTAGGAATTCTGAACCCAGGCAGTAGCCATGGTCGCAGGAGCTAATACATCCAAAGCTATGAAAGCATCCCACCTTTGGAAAGGCAGCATAGCCTCTGGAAGGGAAAGTAGATGCAGATTCTGGAAAACCCAAGGCAACAAAGATATGACCAAAGGGCAAAGGGACAGCCAACAGAAAATAGCCAGCACCAAGATGACAAACCAGACCAGACACGCCTAGACATAACGTCGGCAGGATGTTACCGTACAGACACACCAACATCTCATAACACCAAGAAACACCCTGAAAAATTACCAACCAGGAAAGGGGATCCAGAAAGACCCCATGGTCAGGATATTGGCAGAGAGCCAACCGCCAGAAGAAAACAAACTGCCCTAACAAAGGGTATTGGATTTTCAACTTTGTCAAACAGAATGCAGAGAGTGATGGTCAGTCAAATAAGATTAAGCCCAAATGCAGTGAAAAGCTCTGTAACCCAATAACCCTGGGCACAGTTCTTGCACCACTGCTATTTCTCATTTCTATCTCAAATATAAACAAAAATACTAGCCACAGTTCATGTCATCCTTTGCAGATGATACAAAAATCAGTATGAAAATTGCCCCTGAAGAAGACACTGAAAAACTACAGGCAGATATTAATAAAGTCTTTGATTGGGCAACTGAAAATAACATGATGTTTAACACTACACACAGAAATCACAATAGTGTGATGCTCTTGTGATTTCTGTGTGTAATGAAGTAAGGGCGAAGAGGTAGAACGGCCTATTAGCATAGCTCGAGTGCATGGGGGAGTTGTGTAAAACTCGGGTTTGCGTCTTGGAGAGGCTGCAGGATCCAAGTAAGTTAGGTACAATTTCTGGTTTCAACTCTTTTTACCATGTCGTAGCTCAATCGATTAAGGCAGCGTCTGGAATGATCTCGGACGTAGGTTCGAATCCTCGTCACAGCCCTTGTGGATTTGTTCATGATGTTTAACAGTGATAAGTTTCAGGTACTTAGGTATTACTAAGTTTCAGGTACTTAGGACAAACGTGGAAACGAGGAACTTAAATGAAACACAGGGAACAGGACACAATCAGACCTACTCATAGAAGAAAAAGCAACATTGAAAAAATCTGGGAATTATGATGTCTGACGACCTGACATTTAGTGAACATAACCGAGCAAATATAGCGGTGGCCAGGAAAATGATAGGATGGATTATGAAAATGTTCAACTCCAGAGACCCCACAGCAATGCTAATAATATTTAAATCACTGGTGCTGTCCCGTCTTGAGTATTGCTCGTTACTCTCTTCCATTTTCAGAGCAGGAGAGATCTCTGAATTAGAGAGAATACAGAGAACATATACGGCACGCACAGAAACAATAAAACATCTCAATTATTGGGAATGTCTGAAAGCTCTCAAAATGTACACTTTGGAAAGGTGTACATTTAGGTAAAAGGTGTACATTTAGGTAAAAGGTGTACCTTTAGGAGAAAGGTATCAAATAATATATATATGGAAGACACTGCAAGCCAGATCCCAATTTACACAGTTCAACACCATCCCAGCAAGCATTAGAAATATTGCCAGAACAAAGGTGGATGTATTCAAGAGGCACTTAGACAAGTTATTGCAAGAAGTGCTGGATCAACCAGACTGTAGTGGATATGTAGGCCTGCAGGCCGCTCCAAGCAACAAACTGTTGGACCAAGTTATCACAAGTCGAACCTGGCCTCAGACCAGCCTCTGGGAGAAGAACTCCTGAGACCCTCTACAGGTATGCTAAAGGTAAAGGGGCTCACCACAGACTCAAAACATTTGGGAAAGATGCAGTGAAAAGGGAGCACACTAGCCATGGTGGAATGGACCCACAGCCTAGACTTTAATGGCATTTCCAGTGTAAAGAGCAAGGAAAACAGGCAATCAGAACCCCCATGAAAAATGTCAAGAACTTACACCCCAAAGAACTTGTCACAGGGACTGGAAACACAAGGCTGATAGCCCTGGAAACAGCTCTAGAGCAGAAGGAAAAAACCATGGACAGGAATGGCAAGTATAAGCTACAATGTATCCTTTCATCTTACCTGATATGATAAATTAAAAAACCTGCCCAAAATCCAGTGTGTGTATTCATCTGTCCCAGTCGATGGCAGATATAGAATGCTCCAAATCACATGTGCATTTCTATGGGCCATTGGTCCTCGTGCCTCTGAGAGGGGGGCCAGGTTCTGGCTCGTGGTCCCCGGTAGGCCTAGAACTTCGTGATGCAAAATAGTTAGGGTATCCATATCAGCCATGGATAGCTCTGGGGAGGCGTAGGGGTTCCCTCCAGAAAAGAGGCCTGGTCGAGTGACCGGGGAGCCCCCCAGAAACAGGGAACCACCATATCAGGCCCTGGGGCCAAGTCATCTCCCAAAGCCCTGACCTCAAAAGAAGAGGCCTTACCTTGAGGTTACCTTGAGGTGCTTCCGGGGCTTAGCGTCCCCGCGGCCCAGTCGTCGACCAGGCCTCCTGGTTGCTGGACTGATCAACCAGGCTGTTGGACGCGGCTGCCCGCAGCCTGACGTATGAGTCACAGCCTGGTTGATCAGGCATCCTTTGGCGGTGCTTATCCAGTTCTCTCTTGAACACTGTGAGGGGATTGCCAGTTATGCCCCTCATGTGTAGCGGAAGCGTGTTGAACAGTCCTCTGATGTTGATAGAGTTCTCTCTCAGAGTACCTGTTGCACCTCGGCTTTTCAACGAAGGTAATCTGCACATCCTGCCATGTCTTCTGGTCTCATGTGATGTTATTTCTGTGTGCAGGTTTGGGACCAGCCCCTCCAATATTTTCCACGTGTAAATTATTACGTATCTTCTCCCGCCTGCGCTCAAGGGAGTACAGATTTAGGCTCTTTAGTCGGTCCCAATAGTTTAGATGGGACCGACTAAAGAGCCTAAATCTGTAGCCTGCACAGCTGCAGAAGCCGGAAGAAAGGGGGGCCACTGGTCAGACCCAGATGCTAGGTGGGGGTACCACCAGAACAGAGAAGCATATGCTATATACACAGGGGGCAACAACCAAAGGCAAAGCCCCCTACCAGGCAGGAAAACAAAAAGAAAAAGAAAACCCCGCAAGAGGACAGTGTACCCAGGCAGAACAGAGCTGGATGCTATGAGAGGTAAAAACTAGCTGCACAGTACCATGCACCTCTACCAGTGTAAACTGCCTCTTACCCTAAGATGAACAAGGATACCAAAACAGACTGCTCCCAACCACACTGGGGTTTCTATAGGCCATTGCTCCTTGTGCCTCTCTTGAAGGGGTCCCCGGGTTCTGGCTCATGGTCCCAGTTGGCAAGAACTCTGTGCACATTGACTGATGCCTGAGTTATACATATCTATTCAGCATGAATAGCTCCGGGACTCGCCCAGAAAATGGCGTTTTGTTAAATTCAACGCTGGTTATTTTTAGTTAATTAAATTATAGCAATAAAAACATTATACAGAGAAATCTCATTAACACTTTCGCTGCCCTAGCAGGAGACCCGTCTCGCACCTCAAGGTAGGTCAAGTGGTGCGCGCTAACTCACCACCACCCACAAATGTTTATACTCTTTTTAGCTTTCTGACCTCAATTTCTATGATATGTAGTTCCATTTGGTATCAAACTGTTCGCAATAAAATGCTCTAAAGAAATACATGCATAAGGGAACATACAAGTCTCTCTTTCCTATGCTTTAGACCCATCGCGCACTGCAAGGCAGGCCGAAAGCTCACCACCACACAAATTTTTTTATGCTCTTTTCAGCTTTCTGACCTCAAATTTTGTGCTACATTGTTCAATTTGGTATCAAATTGTTCGCAATAGAATGCTGTAAAGGGATATTTGCATAAGAATATACAAGTCTCCCTTTTCTATACTTTTGACAAAAACTCAATAACTTTTCCCTCATACATGTTTCTTTCGTAGCTTTTGTCATGGATTGGCTCTGTTCTTGATCATTATCCATCTGGAAGTCAATTTGCAGTGTTTATAAAGCCGGTAACAACAAATACCCGAGATAAAATAACCAGAATGGGGAACTTTTCAACTCGAGGTGAGGCCACAGCTGTCACAAGAACAGTGAGCCTCCAGCTTGGGTGGGCAACCACACGGCAAGGCTCAGGATGCCACGTGGGGTATACAGAGAATGGGCTGAAACTGGTGCACTTTTTAAAACAAGTCCCGTAGTATTCAGACAATAAATGGAATTTCTACAAATTTAAAAAAATTATTGATGCCGTTTGCATCATTGGGCATTCTCTGTATTTTGGTTTTATGATGTCTACGTCATCAGGCAGCGAAGGTGTTAACGTGATACATCAATGAACAAATCCAACACACCTGGGAACACCCAGCGCATAGGTTCGAACTCTCATCAAGGCTCCTGTTGGATTAACAAAAACATTACTAAAGGTAAATAGGAAATGCAAACTAACCAATGATGCAACAGTCTGGCCTATAGAGCCAGCAGCAACCATGTACCCAAAGGCTCGACTACGCTCCTCAGCTGGGATGTGTTGAGCAAAGAGTTGAAATATTGTAGGCAAACCTAAGAGAAAAATGTTAGATATTATAATGTATGAACATTTTAATAGAGATGGATAAACATGAATATCAAAGTGATAAGTATATTTAGAGTAGGTGATGTCCTTAAAAAAAATTGCTGAGTGAATAACGTATTATGGTAAGTCTACTCTTGATGTAATGACTCCCAATCAGCAGTTTTGTTGGATGCAGAAAACTTTGAGTTCAAGTGCATTCAGAATATTGGATCACACATTTTACCAATTGGGAGGATGTAATGAACATGGCAGGCCTCCTACCCAGGTGAGTACAGCACCCTGAGGTGTCAGTGCTTTCAGCTCCAGTTTGCTACTGAGGGGATCTAGCACAGAAAATAATGCCTAGCTGACTAAGCTGGTGTTCTGAGGTAGGATACTTGGGAGAAAGTAAGGTGTGTTATTGGTTATCTTCTTGAGGTTATCTTGAGATGATTTCGGGGCTTTAGTGTCCCCGCAGCCCGGTCCTCGACCAGGCCTCCACCCCCAGGAAGCAGCCCGTGACAGCTAACACCCAGGTACCTATTTACTGCTAGGTAACAGGGGCATAGGGTGAAAGAAACTCTGCCCATTGTTTCTCGCCAGCGCCTAGGATCGAACCCAGGACCACAGGATCACAAGTCCAGCGTGCTGTCCGCTCGGCCGACCGGCTTGGTAGTCATATTTTATTTCAAATATTGCTAGGATGAGGTTTTATTAACAGAAGTACTAATATTAATATCAGTGGTATTAGCATAATATTTTTGCTGTACAGTATCAGTAAAATTTCATCAGATACTTAAGAGCTCTTCCTCCCACAGCTTATATTAAAATTTACCAATTTTTCCTGGAACACAATCTGCCAATTAACTTACAACTTCGGCCCCCTATTACTGTTGGATAAACAGTTAAGAATCAGAGAACAAAAGTCACTAACTTTCCAGAGATGAATTACTGTAGACACTTGATTATCCAAGATTTGAATATCTGGAAAATGCCCTTATACGGCCAAAATTGTGACCAGATAAAGTTATCTCAATATCCGGCCAAAATGTCCATGGAAGCCGGATATGGTCACGGAGGAAGGAAGAACTGTTGTGTATGTGACTTGCGTTAAGCCTAATGAAGGGAGGTGGCGTTGGCGGTGTTCCAAGAATCAACGACTGTTGATAGTCGGCGACCTCAACTTGAAATCCATAGACTGGGAAGCATATGAAGCTAAAACAGAAGATTTTTGGACCTGTAGATTTGTAGACCTCATCCTGGAAACATTCTTGTATCAACATGCTAAACAAGCTACGAGGATGAGGGAAGGGGACGTTCCCTCCATGCTAGATTTGATATTTACCAGGAAGGAAGAAGAGATATTTGACATTCAGTACCTTCCTCCCTTGGGTAAAGGTGACCATGTTTTTTTGGGAATAAAGTATGCAATGTGTTATAATCTGGAAGAAAATAAGGCGGTTGAAGCAGTTGAAAAACCTGACTTCAGGAGAGGACATTATGGCGACCTTAGAAAATTTTTTACTGAGTAAAATTGGACAGACTTGTTGCTAGTCAAGGAAGTGAATGAGATTTATGTCAAGTTTTGTGAAATATATGATAAAGGCACAAAAAAATTTATACCAAAACAGTTTAGAACAAAATTTTTTGTTCTAAACTTGCCGCATATTTCAAATGCCTTAATTTTTTTTTACAGTAAACTATACTGGAAACCTATATTCTAATTTGATGAAAATGAACATTGTTGTAATCCACAAGTTAGTAGGAATTATTAGCTAGAGGATCATTACTACAACACTTAACGAATGATGATTGGAAGTACATGTTAGGTAGACAGACTATGGATCACATATCTAAGAAAGGTCAATGGATTAAGACCGAAGCTGTTTAGCCAAATTAATAATTCCTGGAAAGAGGAATTATTCTTCGTCAGGCTTCTAGGATCAAGGTTACCGCTCTAGGGATAAGGTTAATCAGATTATACCTTCCTCGAGAGGCGTGGTGAAATGTTTGAGGCCATGGTTGGCTAAAGTCAGTCTGATTGTGGGAGTTGAACTGGCAAGTCCTCTGGATCCCCGTTTGCAGCAGCAGCGAAGTGTAGCGGACAGCTATGCGAGAACCTAATGTGATCTTAGTGACCAAGTTAAGTCTGCAGTATGTGAGTATTGAATGAAAGACTAACCGGGTGTGGAGCGTTGTAGTAATCATTCCGTATTAGGGACTTAGGCGGAAGTTACGAGTGTGGGTGGTGACCGCGGAGGTCAAGTGGTCTATGGGTATTGGAAGTGTATTCACCTAATAGAATATGTAATATGTTATTATTTGTCAGAGACTATTCTTTGAAATTAAATGACAAAACCCGACGGCCTTTAAATACCTTCCATATGTTCACTCATTGTGTTCCAGTACAAACCTAGTGGTACGCCTCATGGGTCTGGTGTGTGTAGGAGTACACGGTGGTAGTAACGGTTGCTGAGGCAAGGTGTTATGTGTTGTGTAATCGCTGTGTTCGGAATGAACCGGGGTTCAGCGTCACAACATATTTGGTGGCAGCGCAAACAGGTTTTGGAACACTTTGAGAGATGAAGGAAGTGTGTTACTGGTTTAGTTGGTGAGGGAATGTTCGGGAAATGGTAGACGTCGGGTTGTGGTGAGAACGGTGCTAGACGGAGGAAAGAAGAGTCAGGTGAGACCAGGTCAGAGAAGTTAGTTAATTAAAGAGACTAGGCCATTGTGGGGCACATGTGGGGTTTATTTCTTTCTTTCCAAATGCCCGCAACGAGAGACGGCTAAGATGCAAGTGTGGATCACTGAAGCATCGGGATCCAAAACAAGTGCACGGCTCGTATTGCGGATTATACAGAGTGGCGAGGGAAACTAGCGCGGGTGAATGTGAGCCAGCGTGGGCCATGTGCGGGCCAAACGATGTGCGGGCCAAGCGATAGGTGGGCCAAGCGAGATGCACCTTGGAGTTTGTTTTATATCGTCGGTATGGTGGCAATAGTGAGAAACCGTTGCTAAGGTGAAATCAAGCGTGAAAACTACGTAATTTAAAGTTAATTAAATTTCATGTAACGTGTAAATCGAATATTTTCAGGATAATGAAATATTACCTAAAGTACTGTGCGAGTTCCGGCGTTGTCAGGTGTAGATACAGAAAATAGGCGCAGTGAATTATGGACGCCTTGGCATAGCGAGCGACGCGTAATTTGACGTCTGGGGTTTGCCGTCTAGTGTACCCTGGAGAGGGCCATGGAGATTTTTAGTGGGTACAGGTAGCATTATGGAGAGTGTTACCTTGGACACGGGGAGCGTGTCCCGTTGGTGGGGGTGTGTGGCGCCGGGAGTAGTGCATGGTTGTGTATTGGCGTTTGTACGCCGGGGTGTGTAGTGTAATGCACGTGTAGTGGCGTATTAGACGCCAGCGTAATGACTAGTTTACTGTAGTGTAATGTGCATGTTTTGACTGTTGATATTATGGCTGTAGTATAGTGCATGACATTGTTGGCATTGTAGCGCCAAGGTGTAGCATGTGTAGCATAACTGGTTGTTGTAACACCGGGTGTATTGTAGACATTAGCGTTGAAGTATGTTAACGCAGGTGGTAGTGTGTGGCGGGTGGCCACTACACAAGAAATTATGCCTGACGAATGTTGGTCAGGTAATTAACGGATTACGAGAGAAAAAGAGTGTGGTGTTGAGTGGTGCATGGGCGTGGTAGTTTTTGTAGAGTGTGGGGTAGTGTGTAGAGTGTTGTGTTGAGTGGTGCATGGGCATGGTAGTTTTTGTAGAGTGTGGGGTAGTGTGTAGAGTGTGGTGTTGAGTGGTGCATGGGCATGGTAGTTTTTGTAGAGTGTGGGGTAGTGTGTAGAGTGTGGTGTTGAGTGGTGCATGGGCATGGTAGTTTTTGTAGAGTGTGGGGTAGTGTGTAGAGTGTGGTGTTGAGTGGTGCATGGGCATGGTAGTTTTTGTAGAGTGTGGGGTAGTGTGTAGAGTGTTGTGTAGAGTAGCGTGTGTAGTGGGTGGTGTAGTGTTGTGGCGTTTGGACGCCTGGTATGGAGTGTGGTGTTGTGGAGTGCATAGCGGCACAGGAGGCCAGGTGGTGGTGGGTACGGTGAGTATCGGTGTAATGAGGTCAGGTGCGTCAGGACGCAGAGCCTGGCTGTTGAGAGACGTGGTGTTATAATGAGGTCATCAGTGGTTGGGTTGACCAGAGGTGATGGTGTGTCGGAGTGGGTAAGCCTTATGGATAAGATTATAATGTAGAATTTCAAAATTTCAGGTGATGATGATTGCAGTGGGCGAGCCAAGTAGATATACTAATTTCTCATTAATTAAGTTGTTACAGGAATCTCGCTAGAGGCGAGCCAGTGGCAGTATGATGCTTTAGTGACATTAGTTGTGAAATGATTTTAATGAGGTATTTATTGTGATAATGTATGTGTATGTATATACTGTATATTACCTCATCGGCACCATTACTGAGTGTTAGGCTTGAGAAGGTCCCCCGGGATCATGTCACAGAGCTTCAGGTAGAGTAGAAGGGAAGCTATGAGGCTACACTCAGTACTTCTAGAAAAAAAGGGGGAGGAAGTGAAGCCAACGTGACGTTATAGGCGAAATTCGCCCCCTGACATCAAAGCAGGGATAAGGGCCAGCTGCAATGGTTTTGCAGCTGCGCTCAGGCTATATACGGGGAGAGAGTAAGGAGCCGAGGGGGTTATGTAATAATGGGATCGAGCCAGGGGGCTCCGAGGGAATATTTTGCAGGTACAGCGGTCGGGAAGGTGTGAATACAGGTGGACACACTCTGGGCGGATGGGCCTAGAGTAATGTGCTACAGCTGTGGTGAGCACAGCAAGGAAGGATGACCAGAGAGCTGTGAGGTATCTACAGCGTTCTGGGATTGGTGCCCTGGAACGAGACGTCAGCACAGACCCGAGGGAACATGACCCTGGGGTAGGAATCTCCGTTGCTCTGGAGGCCAGGATCACGTTAGCTCAGAGCAACGATGGGACATTGACAACATTCACCAGGCTGGACAGCCTGGGTTTTGTCTGGGTCATGGAGGATCTATGACCTAGCAACCATGGGACACGAAGACAAGAGAAGTGATGCTGCCAATTGTGGAGGAGGCCAGTGAAACATTGTGTGATCATTGTAAGCCCTTATGTCAACAGTACAGGGCAAGATGTTAAATTGTTAGTAACTTATTACTAAGGATGAAGAACCTTAGATATATGTGTGTTGTGTATATATTAATGACTAGTGTCATTTCTGTTTAAGTGCCAGCATTCTGGTCCATGAAATTTTATGGTTATGTTTGTATGTAATTATATGTCAGCAGTTTAGGTATATGTGCATTGTTGGAGATGGGAAAAATTATTACAGACTATTTTACCTGTGCTATGATGTGAATATAATGTATATGTTGGAGAAGTGTTGTGAGTCATGTCGGGGAAAATTTTAATTTATTTCATCGTGTGTATGATGAACTTATTGGATGATTTTTTAGTTGTACATATATGGTGGGTGCATCCTCCAGGTCCTTGCACTAATGGAACCATTGCAATGATGCATATGGGGACATATGCGTGTTTAAGGAGGGGAGTGGTGTTGTAATCCACAAGTTAGTAGGAATTATTAGCTAGAGGATCATTACTACAACACTTAACGAATGATGATTGGAAGTACATGTTGGGTAGACAGACTATGGATCACATATCTAAGAAAGGTCAATGGATTAAGACCGAAGCTGTTTAGCCAAATTAATAATTCCTGGAAAGAGGAATTATTCTTCGTCAGGCTTCTAGGATTTAGGTTACCGCTCTAGGGATAAGGTTAATCGGATTATACCTTCCTCGAGAGGCGTGGTGAAATGTTTGAGGCCATGGTTGGCTAAAGTCAGTCTGATTGTGGGAGTTGAACTGAGAAGTCCTCTGGATCTCCGTTTGCGGCAGCAGCGAAGTGTAGCGGACAGCTATGCGAGAACCTGATGTGATCTTAGTGACCAAGTTAAGTCTGCAGTATGCGAGTATTGAATGAAAGACTAACCGGGTGTGGAGCGTTGTAGTAATCATTCCGTATTAGGGACTCGGGCGGAAGTTACGAGTGTGGGTGGTGACCGCGGAGGTCAAGTGGTCTATGGGTATTGGAAGTGTATTCACCTAATAGAGTATGTAATATGTTATTATTTGTCAGAGACTATTCTTTGAAATTAAATGACAAAACCCGACGGCCTTTAAATACCTTCCATATGTTCACTCATTGTGTTCCAGTACAAACCTAGTGGTACGCCTCAAGGGTCTGGTGTGTGTAGGAGTACACGGTGGTAGTAACGGTTGCTGAGGCAAGGTGTTATGTGTTGTGTAATCGCTGTGTTCGGAATGAACCGGAGTTCAGCATCACGACAACATATGCTATTCTGAGAGAACAATACTGTAACATTAAATGAACAATTGGTGATAGTTCATATTTTTTATTCTGAAATGAATATCTGAAGTTTTCAATATTAAATTTTAAAATTAATTTTGATTCTCTTGCTTTTCAAGTTACACTGTGATCATTTATACAAAGTTGGAGCATTTACCTAGTTGATTATGCAAAAAAAAATGGGAAGTGTTTGTGCAAGTTTTAAAAACTTATGTTAAATTATTTTGTCAAATCGTATTTGAATGTATTGCGCTGTTGAAGGGTTAATGCAACTCACCAAGGCCTTCACCAAGTCCTAAAATAACTCTCGTACAGATGAGGGCAGGAAGATGTGGAGCAGCCAATGGTGTGGCTGCAGTAGAGAGGGACCATAACAATACTGCAAAGCAAAGAACTCTTCGCCCACCATAATTATTGACTGCAATTGCTCCCATGATCTGAAAATTAAAATGCACTGTTAAGTGAATCCATGAAGTATTAAATAGCTAAGCATTGTACAGAACTGTATAAGTACAGCACTAATGATGGAGTTTTAAGCACTCATGCTTAAAAACCAGCATTGAATATAATGAAACGCCATTTTCTGGGTCAGACCCGGAGGCTCCCTGGAGCTATCCAGGCTGATATGTATCTACAGTATTAGCTTTCTGGCATCAGTCAAAGTGCATGGAATTCTTACCAACTGGGGACCATGAGCTAGAACCTGGCCCCCTCAGAGAGGCACAAGGAGCAATGGCCTATAGAAACCCCCGTGTGGTTGAGAGCATTTTGCCTGCCATCGACCGGTTCTGGTACCCATAAAGGTAGGTGCCACAAAACAAACCCTTATTCAGGGTAAAATATTGCTACTGAAAGCCGAACGATTGGACAGAACTCTCCCAAACGAAAATTAGCAAATGAGTATGACGTCATCACGTTGCTGCGCCGCTGTCTGCGCAACCCCACCCCCCTCCCCGGGAGGGGAAAGGGGGAGCCCCCAGACCCTCATGCTGGCAATCCCACTGGCAGTTCTTAGACTGGATGTCAAAAACATGTGTAAACACCACCGACCGGAGGGAGGGATGCTGGGGAGCCTCTGGGTCTCACCCAGAAAATGGCATTTCATTACATTCAATGCTGGTTTTCTGGTGGGAGACCCATCGGCTCCCCAGAGCTAACTACCCAAAGACAAGGAAAAACACAGAGACTTACCCGGGAGGCAGTCAGTCCTCACTTCTCAACGCAAAGTTGAGACAACTGGCTGCAACTGCCGACCCAATGCAACAAAGGCCATACCAGGTCCAGGGACACTGACAAGGTAGCGCGTGGCCAGGACCCTGTTCGACCTCCAAAACCCCGAGTCCGAATGTCAACCCAAGACATGTTGCCAAAGACGGCGGCCAAGGCAGCAAATTTACTAACATCATGGGCATGAGGATAGACCGCAAGCTGGCTAGACTTAATTACCCTGTGAACGACCTGGGAGACCCAAGCCCCGGAACAGGGAAGGAGGGAAACCGGGTCAACCCAAAGAGCATACCCGGCCACTGAAGCCGTGGCGCACAAATAACGGCAGAGAGCAGCAACTGGCCACAACACATGATGCACTCCAGCCTGACCAACCAAGCATCAAGAGCCCAAGGGCCCCCTCTGGAAAGCAGCAGTCTCATTCTTTGCCAGAAAAGGAGATGGCTGCAACCGAACAAACCTACCACCAGGACCGAAAGATCAGAAACCCCTGAACCGGAGGAGTGCATGATGCTCCCCGACCCAGCCCCAAGAGGCCAATGCCAATAGGAAAAAAAAAAAGAGCCTTAGAAAAACAATCCAAAACCAAAGGGGCCACTACAAACCAAGGAGAAGAGAGAAAAAATAGAGATCACCCGGTCCAAAGACCAGGATGGCTCAGGCAAAGCATGAGCAGGCTGGAGGTGAAACAACGCACGAGACAACTTGCGGAACGAGGCAGACGTAACATCGATACCGCACACAAGCTGGAGCAGCTCCACCAGTGCCACACGATTTGAGGCGACAGTACAGTGGGGACTAGACTTACAATTTTAATCCGTTCCCAGAGACGAATTGTAAGTCGAAATATCATAAAAAATGAATTTTCCCATAAGAAATAATGGGAATTGAAGTACAGGGGTACCTCAGTTTGAGAGTTTAATCCGTTCCTGGAGACGGCTCGTACAGGCATTCCGAAAACTTGTATTCCGAAGCTAATTTCCCCATAAGAAATAATGGGAAATTAATTAATCCGTTCCTGACTACCCCAAAAACCCCACATCAAACTAAATTTTTATACCTAATTCATCTAAATAAACCTACAAAACTATGTTCAAGCTATTACTTACCTTGCTGTTGAATGCTGTAGGCGTATGAAAGATGGTGAGGAGGGGGGAGGAGGAGAGGAGTTACTGTTTGGAAGGGGAGTCCCCTTCCATTATAACATCAGGCAGTGAGGACTTCACTGGTGAGCACACACTGGCACATTTTGCCTGCATACCACTAGGACTTGTTTGTCTTACTAAGAATCTGTCTAAAGACACTTGTTTTTCCCTACATTTTAACACTTGTCTGTAGTAAGACATCATATTGTCATTTAAAAGGTCAATGCAACAGCCTGCTACAGCTTTATCTGGGTGAGTTTTTTCAACAGAACTTTGCAGTTCTTCCCATACTTCACACATTTTCTTAATCAAGAAGGGACATCCTCTACTGCCTCTACTCACAGCTATTTTCTTAGGTTGAACCTTATCAATGGCTTTCTTGAGACCCATGGCGAGATATATAACAACTACTTTTATGCTCAAACGCCAAAAAACCAGCGTTGAATGTAATGAAACGCCATTTTCTGGGTGAGTCCCGGAGGCTCCCCGGAGCTATCCCAGGCTGATATGCTAATGTCAGACTTTGGCATCAGTCATGTGTATGGAGTTCTTAGGCCTACCGGGGACCACGGCCAGAACCGGGCCCCCTCAGAGAGGCAAGGGGAGCAATGGCCTATAGAAGCCCCCGTGTAGTTGGAAGCATTCTATGTCTGCCATCGACCGGAACAGGCACCCAGAAAGGTAAGCGCCCCAAAACAAACCCCTATTCTGGTTAAAATTGCTACCTAATACCGAACTAGTGGATAGAACTCCCCAACCGAAAACAAGCAAATTAGTGTGACGTCACACACTGCCGCGCCGCTGTCTGCGCAGCTCCCCCCTCCCCGGGAGGGGGAAGGGGGAGCCCCAGACCCCCCGCGCCGGCTACCCACACCTCAGTTCTTGAGGCTGGATGTCAAAAACGCGAAAAACCGCCGACCGGAGGGAGGGAGGGATGCCGGGGAGCCTCCGGGACTCACCCAGAAAATGGCGTTTCATTACATTCAACGCTGGTTTTCTGGGGGGAGCCCCGTCGGCTCCCCGGAGCTAACTACCCACAGACAGAAAAAGAGGGACTTACCCGGGAGGCGGTCGTCGCTCACCCCTCAACTCGAAGCCGAGACAACTGGCTGCAACCGCCGACCCAAAGCAACACAGGCCCGACGAGGGCCAGGGACATTCACAAGGTAACGAGCAGCCAGGACCCTGTTCGACCGCCAAAATCCCCGCGCCCGAATATCAGACCAAGACATATTCCCAAAGACGGCAGCAAGAGCCGCGAACTTACGAACGTCATGGGCACGGGGATAGACCGCAGGCTGGCTAGACCTAATAACCCTGCGGACGACCTGAGAGACCCGAACCCGCGAACAGGGAAGAAGGGAAACCGGATCAACCCACAGCGCGTCCCCGGACACAGAAGCTGTGGCGCGCAAATAACGGCGAAGCGCCGCAACCGGACACAAAACATGATGCACCCCCGGCCTGACCAACCAAGCATCAACCACCCATGGACCCCTCCGGAACGCAGCAGTCTCATTCTTCGCCAGAAAAGAAGGAGACGGCTGCAAACGAACAAAACTATCACCACGACCAAAAGAGCAGAAACCCCTGCGCCGGAGGAGAGCATGAAGCTCCCCTACCCGACCCCCAGAGGCCAAAGCCAACAAGAAAAGTGCCTTGGAAAAACAATCCTGGACCGAAGGGGCCACAACGAAACGAGGAGATGAAAGGAAAGCGAGCACTCTGTCCAAAGACCAGGACGGCTCAGGCGACGCATGAGCAGGCCGGAGGTGAAACAATGCACGAGACAGCTTGCGAAACGGCGCAGACGTAACATCGATACCGAAAGCAAGCTGAAGCGGCTCCGCCAGCGCCGCACGATACGAAGCGACAGTGTTAGGCATAAGATGACGGTCCTGAAACAACCACGAGAGGAAGGACAAGACCACCCGAACAGACAAGGAGCTAACACGACGAAGACGCAAAAAGAAACGGAAGGACCGCCAGGAAACTTCATACTGCCGCCGAGAAGAAGCCCTCAGGTGGGACACCAACAAGGAGGCCACCTGATCACCATAGAGATGATGATAGACTCGAGTCAAAAAAACCATACGCGAAGACTCGAGGAGAAGATCGAACCAGCTACGTGACGTACCGGCCCGATCTGCTGAAAGAGGCGGAGCCGCGGGAAAACCCTCGGGTTCGGACACCGAGCAACCAGCGCCTGAAACCAAGGCTGGGCCGGCCACCAAGGGGCCAGAAGGACAACTCTCCCCCGGTAAGTCTCTAAGCGAGTCAGGACCTGGAGCAACAGCCGAACTGGGGGAAAGAGGTACAGGAACCCCCACCTCGACCAGTCGAGCCGAAAGGCATCGACCCCGACGGCCTCGCAATCGGGGAAGGGCGCCGCATAAACGGGAAGACGCCGCGACCACGCCGACGCGAAGAGGTCCACTTCGGGGCGCCCGAACGTCTGGCAAAGCCAACGGAAGGACTCGTCGTCGACCGTCCACTCCGTGGAGAGGGGAACGAAGCGAGACAGGGCGTCGGCCAAGACGTTGGACACGCCCCGTACGTGAACCGCCAGGAGAGCCAAACCCCGAGAACTCAGCAGACGAGTCACCCGAAGCGACCAACCCCAAAGAGACAAGGACCGCATCGAACCCCCGCGGTTCAGGCAATGAACCACCGGAGAGCAGTCCGAATGGAGCCGAATCGTCGATCCGCGGGCCACCCGAATCCTCCCCAGAGCAAACCACACTGCCGCGAACTCCCGCACCGTACTGTGAGCTCGACGGAAGGACGGATCCCAACGCCCCTGGCCGGCCTGGTGAGCACTGGTCACAAAACCCCAGCCGAGAGACGACGCATCCGTGTACACATCGAGCGAGGGCTCGGGTAGGCGCCAAGGCACTGAACCCCGAAAAACCCGAAGAGGAAGCCGGTGACGCAGCAACCGACGCAAGGCCCCCGGGGGTCGAACTCTGCGATCGCGAGAGAGGCGGAAGGGGGAACCCCGAAGGAACCAGAACAGCCGTCGAAGCCAAACCCGACCCGGCGGGTAGACCACCATCGCGAAGTTCAGGCTCCCGCACAGCCCCTCGAGCAACCGCCGGGTGACCCGAGGGCCCTCCAGAAACAGACGAAGGCGGGACCGCAGCCGCAGGAGAGACTCCGGAGGGAGAGACAAGGAGGCGGTCCGAGAGTCCCACACGAGACCCAGCCAAGTCCGAACCTGAGAGGGAACCAGATGGGACTTCCTCCAGTTCACCAAGAACCCGAACCCGGCGAGCTGGGAAAGAACCAAATCCCTGGCTAGCAAGCAAGCTGACTGGCTGGGAGCCCAAACCAGCCAGTCGTCGAGGTAGGCCAACACCCGAACACCTAGGAGACGCAAACGAGCCACCACAACCCGTGTAAGGCGTGTGAACACGCGAGGTGCCAGGTTCAACCCGAACGGGAGACAACGAAAGCGGTAACTCAGACGCCCCACTACAAAACCGAGCCAGTCCCTGAACCGCGGATGAATCGGGACATGCCAATAAGCGTCCCGGAGGTCCAGGGACACCATCCAAGCACCCGGCTCCAAGAGGAGCCGAACCTGAGACAGCGTAGTCATCCGAAAGGAGGGGCAATGAACCCAGGGGTTCAGACGGGACAAGTCCAGAATGAACCGCAGGTCCGCGCAGTCCCGTTTCGGAACCGGAAACAGACGGGAAACCCATCTGAGGGACGACGTCGTTTCGACGACGCCCAAGCGTACCCACTCCAAGACGACTCGACAGAGCGCAGGGGAAGAAGCCTGCCCCGCCAGCCCCGACCCCCCAAAAGGGGGAGGGGCCACCCAACGCCACCGCAGGCCGCGAGACACGACCCGAAAGGCCCACGAATCGAGGGACCAGGCGCGGGCGAACAGCGCAAGCCGCCCCCCCATCGCCCCGTCAAAGGGGCAAACCGCGAAAGGGCCGGCGACCCTTACGAGACCCAGAACCCCGCACAGCGCGAACACCGCGCCGACCAGACGAGGGAGGGTCCGCAGGAGGAGCCAACCCCAAACCTGACACCAGAGGCCTACCACGACGAGAGGAACCCCGAGCCCTGGCACGACCTTTCCGGGAAGACCCACCCCGGGACCCCCGGAAAACCAACAAGTCCGACATCGGACGACAAGCCGCCGACGCAGCCTGAATAAACTGCGCCACGGCCGACTCCCCAAACAGGAGAGGACAAAAAGGGGAAGAACGCCTAAGAGCCAGAGCCCAAGCAGATTCCACGGAGGAACCCAGCACCGCCTGCCGACACGCGAGACGGGAAGCATAGAACAGGGAAACCGCATCCCGCAAAATCGGCGTGAACAGCTTCAACAAGGCAGCCGACGAACGCGCAGCCGAGGACAAGGTGCCGGACCCCGGGACGGACCCAAGCGTCCCCACATCCTCCACGAGCCAATCCGAAGACAGCTCCAGAAGGGAAAAGAACCGTAAGGCCGAACACAAAAGGCCCCGAGCGCGCAAGTCCTCCGCCACGAGCGCCGCCGAAAGGGAGGGAACCTGCACATGGAGCTGAATAACGCCCACATCGCGGGGAAGGGCAGGGGCAAACAAGCACTCATTCAGGTACTCAAGTTCACCCCCCAGGAAAACCTGAAGCACCGTGGAAGCTTCCCGCCACTCCAGCGTGCGGGAACGACAGAAGGAATGCCAGGAATCCAGACCAAACAAGGGGCAGTCTGCTAGCCAGGATGACTCCGGAACCTCGTAACGGAGCCAGAAAGGGAACGAAGTCCCAAACCTGAACGTGGACGGATCCATTTCCGAGGCATAATCCGGGTCACGCAGGAGGTAAGCTGCAAAGGCCGCTCGCACCACACCAGGTTGGATGCGATAAGCCGAAAACCTCCGGAAGGACGGAACCGACGTACCTGGGGGAACACGGAACCGTACCCGGGGAGGGGCCGACACCAAATCCAACTCGTACGCAGAGGGGGGGAAAGAAAACCCCACTCCTTGTAACAATAAGCCCCGCTCAGTGGGAAGAAAAACCCAGGCGGGGTCCAGCGGGGCCCAAGGCCCCCAAGTCAGTCCCTCCCCAGCCTCGAGGTCCGTCACCACAGGACCCGAGGCCGAGTCCTCTCCCCAAGCCCCGACCCCACAAGACAAGGACGGAGCAGCCGGAAAAGCTGGAGGAAGGGGGGCCCACTGGTCAGACCCTGAAGCTTCGGCCGGGAGACAAGACTCGAATGCCTCTGCCGCCCCCCCGGAAGGGGCAACCCCCGAAGCTGCCCGAGTCTCGAGATCAAGTAACCCCTGCTCCGACCCCGAAACCCTCAGACGCTTCGGGGCCGGAAGCAGGGGCGGGGGACCAGAACGAACAGAAGGGGAAGGACGAGGAGGTGCGGACTGAACCAGGATCGAAGCGACCCCCACCCCCAAGTCCGGGTCTCGAAAAGCAAAGCGGGGCAGCCCCGGGGCATCCGGGGAAGCAACCAACCGAGCGCGTTGCAACAGACGAAACCTAGACTGCAACGCACGTGCCGCCTGTACCCGAATAGAATCATCAGAGGATTGGGAAATTGAGTCACAAGCAAGCAGCAACACTCACAGGACTCAGGGTCGAAAGTATCACCGACCCAACAGGCAGCGTGGCAGAGGCAAAAACAATGAGGGTCACCCTGAGACAAGGGGACCGAGCAACCCTCAAACTCGCACACAGCGAGTGGGGACTCCGGGGTCACATCCATCGGACCCACGCGCCCCCTAGGGGATTCCCAGGGTCCTGAGCGTTTACTTTAAGAGGACTCGCGCTCAGGTAGTCCCAGGCAGGGTGCTGCAAACCGGCGCCCAAAACTACCAAGCAAACTTCTAAAGCTGAACCCCAGGGACGTGTACACTCACGGGGACCTAGCAGGGGGCGCCACCGAGGAGAACAGTGGAAGGGCAAAAACAAACTGAATAAAATGACAGAACCCCCCACCAGGCAAAAACAAAAAGAAAAGCAAAACCCCGCAAGAGGACAGCGAAACCCCAAGGAACAGAGCCGGCCACGATGTCGGGAATTACAAGCTGAGCAGCACCCTGCGCCCCTACCAGTGCAAACTGCCTCTTACCTGCCGGTAACAAGGGAGAACAGAACACCCAAGAGCCCAACAGGCGGCCGAAAAACCGAAAGGTAAAACGGACCAGCAGAGGCAGACCCCGAGGAGCCTGTGGAAGGTGGCCCCAAGCCCCAAGGGCAGTACTTACAGGGCACCTAGGGAAGGCAGCCCTAGGCGCATGCAGCCCGAGTACTGAAGATAACTCCTGGCTCTCGCACCCACAAAACTAACACCACACTCAAAGCACAGTGCAGTAGCGACACCGGAGCCAGAGCACACGACCATCGCCCATAGCATCAGCCTCAAGAACTGAGGTGTGGGTAGCCGGCGCGGGGGGTCTGGGGCTCCCCCTTCCCCCTCCCGGGGAGGGGGGAGCTGCGCAGACAGCGGCGCGGCAGTGTGTGACGTCACACTAATTTGCTTGTTTTCGGTTGGGGAGTTCTATCCACTAGTTCGGTATTAGGTAGCAATTTTAACCAGAATAGGGGTTTGTTTTGGGGCGCTTACCTTTCTGGGTGCCTGTTCCGGTCGATGGCAGACATAGAATGCTTCCAACTACACGGGGGCTTCTATAGGCCATTGCTCCCCTTGCCTCTCTGAGGGGGCCCGGTTCTGGCCGTGGTCCCCGGTAGGCCTAAGAACTCCATACACATGACTGATGCCAAAGTCTGACATTAGCATATCAGCCTGGGATAGCTCCGGGGACCCGACGGGGCTCCCCCCAGAAAAACGACATAAAACTGTAAATCCTTGTGAAGAATTCAGGAGGGATAGTCACTGGGCAGGAGACAATGGTAAACTGAGGGACGGAGGGGCGACGATCGCCGTACCACCACGCGCTAGGTCGGCATGAACGCGTATCAACAAACTCGCGTTCCGAGGTAACCCTCGCCTTTCGAGACACATTTTCCGAGGAAATCCGGCTCGTATTCCGAAAAACACGCATACAGGGACACTCGTGTTCCGAGGTACCACTGTATTCCATTCCACACCCCCAAAAACATTAACGTAAAATACATTTTATACAGAATACAATTTTTTTCTCTAACTACAATACAGTATGTACATATGTTTACCTTAACTTTATCGAGGCAGAAAGCCTCGATAAGGCAGAAAGCCAAGCAGCCGCTACTTGTATGGGAATGGGGACCCATAGGATCCAAAGCATTGGACTCTCAACCCCAAGGGGTGTACTCACAGGGCACTCTGGGAAGGTTTTCCAAGCTCATGCAGCCCTTGGTACTAACTCCTGGCCACCTCCAGTGTACAGCAGGAACAGCAGCAGGGTGAAGCCAATCAGGCAACTGAGACCAGAGCAGACATCCACCCCGTTTAGCGTCAACCGACAAATTGACGGTCCGGCTGCCAGCTCGGTGCGCTGGGCGCGAACGAGTGGCGTGTGGTGTGATGACATGTTGCTTATTTGCTTGTTTTTCTTTCAGGGGGAGTTTCCAGCCTTTGTTCAGTCTTAGGTTGCAATACTTCTACCAGGAGGGGCTATGTTTTGAAGCGCCTACCTTTCTGGGTGCTCAACCCCAGTTGATGGCAGACATGAATACTTTCATATTTAAGTTTCATAGGACATTGTTCCCTTCGCATCTCTGAGGGGACCATGTTCTGCCTAGTGGTCCCCGGTAGGCATGACAACTCCATATGACTGAAGCCCTGTATTAATATTAGGCAATATCAGCCCAATAGCTCCAGGGAGCTGACGGGCCTTCCCACAGAAAATACAAATCTGAAAACTTTTTAAACTAACAAGGCTTTGTTCATTTCAGTTGAATTTAAATAATTGTTTATATTGCGTACATTATGGAACACCTCTCCCACTTGCTTCATAATATTAAAATAGAACACATCCTAAGTTTAGTGTTTCATAAAATACTGATAATTTTACTAACCTGGCTAGTAAAATAACCAAAAGCAAATCCTGATAGGATCCATCCTTGCCAATACAAGCTCCATTTATATTCAATTGCCATGGGAACAATGGCAAGGGGCATTAAAACTCTATCTGCTGCATTGATGAAATTGGCAATAGAGCACAGCACCACTACTTTTGATTTGTATCCAAA
The DNA here is from genome assembly GCF_040958095.1 of Procambarus clarkii. Taxonomy (NCBI): domain Eukaryota; kingdom Metazoa; phylum Arthropoda; class Malacostraca; order Decapoda; family Cambaridae; genus Procambarus; species Procambarus clarkii. The sequence continues at coordinate 9,949,020 of NC_091200.1, read as the reverse complement.
CGAGCGCCATTGACACTTCATCCTGTAAAGAATATGTTACACTTTAAAGAACATAACCAACTTATTGAAGAGATATCCCTACATGTAGACACTTTCCAGAATTAAGATGGTTCTCCTCGATCAATCAGCAACTGGCGGGTAATGTACATAAGGGCGAGCCCACACTAGTAGAATCAATATCACCACAGACTAACCAGGGGTAACAACTCTGAAAGCAAGCACTTATGACCACCCTTGACCCAACCGTCTCATTAGTGGACTCTACCACTAGCCTGGCTATGCAGCCCACAGCTTCCCAACACTATCTCGCCAAACTTCAACCACTATAACTTGTATCAATATATATTGTGTATTTACTGTTCATCTGTCAGGGGATCTTAAAGAAAATAGACCTCTGCATGTTGTTGAATTGTGCTACATTGGTGATCCCAGAATGACAACACCCAGCCTTCCTGACAGAATGGCCAAACTACAACATGGCCACTCAATTGCCTTCCACCAATTCACCTGAACTAACCTCACATTCTGCAAGCTTATGGAGAGAACTGTAAGAGTGAAAATCATTTATCATCTTACAGTGCACAATATTATAAAAACAGGACAACATGGTTTTGCACAAAATAAATCTTGCCTAATCTTACATTTTTGGAAATGGTAACCAGCTTCCAAATGGTAATGCACAACAGACTTCCAGTAGATGTAGCATACATGGACTTCTCTACGGCTTTTGATAAAGTACACATGAAAAGCTGGCACAGAAATTACAAGCTCATTCAATAAATGCAAAAATACTAGGATGGATAAAACAATGGTTAAAATAAACAAAGCAAAGGGTTGTCCTAAATAAAGAAGAATTTGACTGGAAAAACGTTGAGTGGAATACACACAGTTCCATCTTGGGGTCAATCCTTTTTGTAATATATATCAACAAAGAGCTACGGATACGTGCAAAACAAAATCAACAGAGATCTTGCAAAATTATCTACATGAACTCCACAAACAAGCAGAGGGGTGATAAATGTTTTTTCAATATAGAAAAGTGCAAGTCTTTTCATGCTGTCAAATGCTTTTCAATTCTGAAAAGTGCAATTAAGTAATTATCAAAAGAAAGTGCCAAGTCAGAAAAACTATGTAGATGAAAGACGGTCATAATGTAGGTCATAACAATTCACATCATAACTATCATAACAACAGCATTATCATGCAACAGACGGATGATGAAGAAAAGATCCTTGGAGTACAATCAACCAATTATTGAAAGTTATTCAGCCTGTAGGAGCTGTAATAAACAAAATGAATGATGCATTTCACCCATAGGGTAATAAACTTATGAAATTGCCTATCCACCAAAACCATAAATTATAATTCATTATCAGGGGACAGGAAGCCAGTGTACTCATACACATTAGGCTTGTATCAAGGTAAACCCCCCCCCCCCCTATGGTCGAATTACTAGGGTCAACACTTGCATCAGTGGAGCTCCAGCATATTTCAACAATCCTAGGTATTGTAGTACAGGTTGATGATAGTGGGTGGTGTCCCAGAGAACATAAAGGTATAGTTCTCTTGAAAAATAGGCAAGATAACAGGAATGTGCTAAGGGAAGTGAAATATTGGATGAGAAAAAGTTGCCCTACTGTTTCCAGTGCAGAGAAGAACATTCAAGATAACCACCGGCAAGAGGAAAAACAAAAGAGAGCTTGATTTTGCGGGATTCAATGAAGAAAGCATTGGTATAACCAGTTTACACAACAAGTTGGTAAAATTAGATACCATAGTGAAATCTCATATAGAAATAATTAGTAAATTGAAAGAAAGCAATGACCATTTGAATAGCAATGTTTTATGTCTTGAGGGTTTAGTGAAAGACTTGCGCAAGGATAAGAATTAATTGGAAACAAATTGCAAAGCCATGGAAGAAGAAAATAAACTCTTAAAAATAGCTTTGGAAGAAGTTAAAGTAAATTTAAACATAAATGACTACAATAGGTTAGGTAAGGAAATTCAACAGGAGAAAGAGCTTTTGTCAGCACAGATGGAGGAAGTTATGCAGGGAATAGAACAATGCAAGAAAGATATGCAACACACCTATGCATAAGTGGCCAAGGAGAAGGAAAAAATTGAAGAAGCAGTAAAGGAAGTCAAACACTGCAGCAACAATGATAAAACAAACATTAGGCTGGAAGTGAGAAAGGAATTGGCATCTAATTCTAATTTTATCTAACCCAACGTTGGTGCAAAACACAGTTGATCAGAATAAATCCCTGATAATTTTTGGTTGCAAAGAAAAGGAGATAACATCTGGGTCAGAAAGAGCTGTAGAAGAAGCGAAAGTAGTAGATAAAATTGTTGGCCTCGTAGAAGGTCTTACTATCATAGAGAATGTGTGCGACTACCGGAGAATAGGCAGATACGTAAAAGGGAAAGATCGACCTTTGAGGATCACCCTAAACGGTGCCAAACAGATGGAAGAAGTACTAAGGAATGCTAGAAAATTACAAAGTGATGAGGATGGGAAAGTGTGGTCGTTAAGACCAGATCTTTCAGAAGAAGACAGAGAGAAGCTGAAACTGAACCTCGCCGAGGCAAAACGTTTAAATGAGAGCAGGAATGAAGAAGAAATCAATTCTTTTTCTACAAAGTGATAGGGGTAGGCAAACCAGTAAAGTGGTACATAAAGGCAAACCAACAAAATCATTAGAGAGAGGGAGAGTGAAGAATAAAGAGAGGGGAAACAAGTTCCTGAAGATTGCATACACCAACATAGATGGAGTGAGATTGAAGATACTGGAGTTAAGTGATGTAATACAGCTGCAGACACCAGACATTGTTGCACTCATGGAGACAGAACTTGATGTTATTTTAAATGAGATCATATTCCCAAGGGGCTACTGTACTCAATTTGGAGACAGGACAGAAAAATTAGGAAAGGCGGTGGCGTTGCTATGCTGGTGAAAGTACACCTAAAGGTGAACGAAATATTGATTGCCAATCCACAAGAAGTTGACATAATAGCACTAGAGATCTGCCATGAGGATGATAAATTAATGATCATAAATGCATATAGTCTACCGCCAAGCAGTATATGGTCAAAGGAGGCGCTAGACAGTAAACGAGAAGGTCTTATAACAATAATGAGAGAGATTATAGCGAGAGCGGATAACGATAGATCACGACTGTTGATAGTCGGCGACTTTAACTTGAAATCCATTGACTGCGAAGCATATAAAGCTAAAACAGAAGATTTTTGAACCTGTAGATTTGTAGACCTCATCCTGGAAATATTCTTGTATCAACATGTTAAACAAGCTATGAGGATGAGGGAAGGGGACATTCCCTCCATGCTAGATTTGATATTTACCAGGAAGGAGGAAGAGATATTTGATATTCCGTACCTTCCTCCCTTGGGTAAAAGTGACCATGTCTTTTTAGGAATAAAGTATGCAATGCGTTATAATCTGGAAGAAAATAAGGAAGTTGAAGCAGTTGAAAACCCTGACTTCAGGAGAGGACATAATGGCGACCTTAGAAAATTTTTTAGTGAGTATAATTGGACAGACTTGTTGCTAGGGAAGGATGTGAATGAGATGTATGTCAAGTTTTGTGAAATATATGATAAAGGCACAAAAAAATTTATACCAAAACAGAGATGCAGAACTAGGAAACAGGAATGGTTCAACAGAAATTGCGAGAGGGCCAGAGACCAAAAGACACAAAAATGGAATCAATACAGGAAGAGGCCAAACCCCCAAACATACCAGCGATACAAAGATGCGAGAAACAACTACACGACAGTGAGGAGAGAGGCAGAAAGAAATTTTGAAAAAGGAATTGCAGACAAATGTAAAACAGAACCAGGTCTATTCTATAAATTCATAAACAACAAATTGCAGGTAAAGGATAATATTCAGAGGTTGAAAATGGTAAATAGATTCACAGAAAATTAAAAGGAAATGTGTGAAACATTAAACAAAAAGTTCCAAAGTGTGTTTGTACAAAATGAAATCTTCAGGGAACCAGACACAATAAGAATTCTAGAGAACAACAGAGCACATAGAGGTGTCTAGAGATGAAGTGGAAAAAATGCTCAAGGAGCTAAGTAAGAACAAAGCAGTTGGTCCAGATGGAGTTTCACCATGGATTCTGAGAGAATGTGCACCTGGGCTCAGCATTCCACTTCAACTGATTTTTCAGGCATCCCTGATTACAGGAGTTGTAGCTGATGCGTGGAAAAAGGCTAACATAGTTCCAATCTACAAAAGTGGAAGCAGGGAAGACCCCCTTAATTATAGACCTGTATCATTGACAAGTGTAGCAGTCAAAATATTGGAAAAAATAATTAAAACTAAATGGGTAGAACACCTGGAGAAAAACGATATAATATCAGACAGACAGTATGGTTTTTGATCTGGAAGTTCTCGTGTAACGAACTTACTCAGTTTTTATGATCGAGCCACAGAGATTTTACAGGAAAGAGATGGTTGGGTTGACTGCATCTATCTGGACCTAAAAAAGGCTTTCGACAGAGTTTCCCATAAGAGGTTGTTCTGGAAACTGGAACATATTGGAGGGGTGACAGGTAAGCTACTAACATGGATGAAAAATTTCGTAATTGACAGAAAAATGAGGGTCGTAATCAGAGGCAAGGTATCGGATTGGAGGAATGTCATGAGTGGAGTACCATAGGGATCAGTTCTTGCACCGGTAATGTTCATTGTCTACATAAACGATCTACCAGTGGGAATACAGAATTACATGAACATGTTTGCTGATGATGCTAAGATAATAGGGAAGATAAGAAACCTAGATGATTGTCATGCTCTTCAAGAAGACCTGGACAAAATAAGTATATGGAGCAACACTTGGCAAATGGAATTTAATGTGAATAAATGCCATGGTATAGAATGTGGAATTGGAGAACATAGACCCCACACAACCTATAAATTATGTGAGAAATCTTTAAAGAATTCTGACAAAGAAAGGGATCTAGGGGTGGTTCTAGATAGAAAACTGTCACCTGATGACCACATTAATAACATTGTACGAGGAGCCTATGCTACACTTTCTAACTTCAGAATTGCTTTTAAATACATGGATGGAGAAATACTAAAGAAATTGTTTACGACTTTTGTTAGACCAAAACTGGAATATGCAGCGGTTGTATGGTGCCCATATCTTAAGAAGTTCATCAACAAACTGGAAAAGGTGCAATGACATGCCACTAAGTGGCTCCCAGAACTGAAGGACAAGAGCTACAAGGAGAGGTTAGAGGCATTAAATATGCAAAAACTAGAAGATAGAAGAAAAAGAGGTGATATGATCATTACGTTTAAAATAGTAACAGGAATCAATAAATTTGATGGGGAAGAATTCCTGAGACTCGGAACTTCAAAAACAAGGGGTCATAGATTTAAACTAACGAAACAAAGCTGCTGGAGAAATATAAGAAAATTCACTTTTGTAAACAGAGTGGTAGACGGTTGGAACAAGTTAGGTGAGAAGGTGGTGGAGGTCAAAACCATCAGTAATTTAACAGCGTTATATGACAAACAGTGCTTTGGAGACGGGACACCACGAGCGTAGCTCTCATCCTGTAACTACACTTAGGTAATTACACGATTACGAGCCCCGCGCGCTGTCCACTTGGCTAGTAGACCCCTGATGTGCCCAACCACTTCTGTCCCGCTTGAGATTCGAACCCGGAATTTTCGCTTGTGTGTCGAGAACAAACCCGACTGTACTACCAGGTAAATTCAGGTAAACCTCTGTGCAGTCTAATAAATTTATAAACTACAGAAAAATATCCACTTCCCCTTTGTCAATCTAGAACAAGAAATCCATGGCAGACTAGGAGCTATTTAAAGATTTGCAAACTAGTGGCACCTCTTTGCCAAGCCAATGCCAGAACCCCTCCAAGATTAAAGATCAAATCAGAAATGTAAAATGTAAGAACTTCCCTATGACCCCAGGCTATATATGCGCAAGGCATCAAATAGACTTGCATAGTTGATGGATGTTTTTGGACTATTATATAAGGCAACGGGTGAAGACTGCAACACGTCTCAGGCGACCCAGGGGTGAAGTAGGGACGAGACAGGCAGCCAGCAGTGAGGGGTAAACCCAGTCTTACGAGACTATGACAGGCAGGATAGTTCTCCATATGCTTACAAAATAATGATTGATTAGTTCCTTAACTGTACGCTGACCTGTGACACTGTCATTCCATACAACATCTGCTTTTCAAATATCAAAGGCACAAGTGCTGTTGAACACAAAATATGAACATAAAAGGCCTGTCGAGTTGGCAAAGTCACACGTCAAGAGCTCAAGTGTTCGCACTCTTCCTACATCAACAAATATAATTAATAAGCACATACAAAATTATTTATATTTTTGCCAATTATTGTTTCAGTTATATAATTTGTCACTTTTTTAGTGCAATAAACTGCAATTTGTGTGTGGAATATTATGAATGTGCGAAAATTATGTGAGCTAGCCAAGCCAAGAGCGAAAGCATCGGAACACGACACGTTTTGTAAACACTGGAGGCTGAGGCTCCATGTGGCCGGCCTTACCTTACAACATTAATGTCTCTGGTTAAACGTATTCTTCGCCAGATACATACTCTTGGTTTATTATATGTGCAAATTAAGTGTATTATTTTAATGTATCTTTCAAAGTGAAAGTATAGAACTGGAGAGTTCAATATAAGGGAGGAGAGCGCGTGGAGACGCAGGGACAGGAAGACCATAAATGAAGAGCATGATAGTCGCTTCTACCTTGTGAAATATGAATATATCCAACATTATTGAGGACCTGCAAGGGAACCTTCCCATAGCAGGTAGTGCAATTTTTTTGTTTTAAACTTTGTTTTGGTCAGATCGTGGGTTAGCAGAACTTTACTTTAGTACTAATTTTGTAATTAAAATATCCTGCATATGGTTGTGGCAGTTTAGGTTGATATATAAAAATGATAGACTGACTGTAATTTACCAAATAAATGGCTTTGTGTTATTTTCAGTACTCGCACTCTTTGTAGCGTAGCTGCAAAAAATTATATATGCGTAACATTTTTTCTGGAGGGGGGGGGAGCCCTTACGGCTCCCCAGAGCTAATCGGGCTGATATGAATGTATTAGATTATGGCATCAGTCAATGTGCATGCAGTTCTAGGCCCACCGGGGACCACAAGCCAGAACCTGGCCCCCTCAGAGAAGCACGAGGAGCAATGGCCTATGAAAACCCGTGTGGTTGGAAGCATTCTTGGTCTGCATCGATTGGGTCAGGCACCCAGAAAAGTAAGCGCCCCAAAACAAACCCCTATTCTGGTTAAAATATTGCTACTGAAAGCCGAACTAGTGGACAGAACTCCCCAAATAAAAATGAGCAAATGAGCATGACGTCACCACGTCACCGCGCTGCTGTCTGCGCAACCCCCTTCCTGGGAGAGGAAAAGAGGAAGCCCTAGACCCCTGTGCCGGCTATCCACCCTGCAGTTCTGTGACTGATGTGAGGCTGGCAAGGTCATGTGATTCTGGCTCACGCTTTCTAGATCTATATGAATGACCTCTACCAGACAAATATTTTAAATCAAACCGAAGATATTTGTATTTGTATAAACGTGGCAGTTTTCATCGCTCGTCAAGCTCAAAAGCTGCAATATTCATCTCGGATCAATGCTTATTTCATGCAGATTCATTAATAAACGTAACAGTTTTATATGTCGCAAGAAAGAAAGAAATATAAGCTTCATTTTAAATACCTTACCATGGGCATATTTGAATTTAAAGCGAAGATACGTGTATTTTATAATCGCCAAGTACCAACCCTGCACAGATCGACCGACGGAGCAACTCTCTTAAGAACAATGTTTATTTCACGTAAATGTGTAAATAATCGTAAATGTTTTATATGCCTCAAGAAAGATAGAAATATAAGGTTCATTTTAAACACTATCATAGACATAATTAAAGTTTTAATGAAGATTGATGTGTTTTAATTATCGCCGAACTCCGACCCCCACGCAGACTGATCGACAGAACAACTGTGTCTCAGAACAATGTTTATTTCACGTAAATTCGTTAATATACACAAATGTTTTACGTCTTAAGAAAGATAGAAATATAAGCTTTGTTTTAAGTACTTTACAATAGACATATTTAAAGTCCAAGTGAAGATACATATGTTTTTATAGTTACATATGTTTTTATAGTGGCATTCAGTAGCTTGTCGGTCATGGAGTGCAGACGCCTACTCACTTCCTGATATATTGTGTAATTAACAAAGATATGCCGGTCGGCCGAGCGGACAGCACACTGGAATTGTGATCATCTGGTCCCGGGTTCGATCCCGGGCGCCGGCGAGAAACAATGGGTAAAATTTCTTTCACCCTATGCCCCTGTTACCTAGCAGTAAAATAGGTACCTGGATGTTAGTCAGCTGTCACAGGCTGCTTCCTGGGGGTGGAGGCCTGGTCGAGGACCGGGCAGTGGGGACACTAAGCCCCGAAATTATCTCAAGATAACCTCAAGGCCCCTGAGTCCCCTTTCGCTTTCTGCGAGTTTGAGGGTTGCTCTGTCCTCTTGTCTCAGGGCGACACTCATTGTTTTTGCCTCCGTCATGCCGCCTGTTGGGTTGGTGACACATTCGACCGAGTCCTCCCAGCTTTGTTGCTTGTTTCTGATTCAGTTCACATAATCTAATGATGACATTATTCGGGTGCAGGCGGCTCGTGCATTGCAAGTTAGGTTTAGGTTGGTTGCTTCCCTGGATGTCCCGAGGCTGCCCCGTTTTGTTTATTGGGACACCCGGACTTGGGAGTGTTGGTCGCTTCGGTCTTGGTTCTGTCTGCACCCCCTTGTTCTTCCCGTGCTGTGGTTCATGTGGTTCCCCCAATTCCTCCGCTTCCAGCTAATAAGCGTCTGAGGGCTTCGGGGTTGAGGCAGGGTTTACAGATTTCTGAGAATTGGGCAGTTTCGGGGGTTGCCCCTTCCGCAGTGGCTGCAGATGCATTCGAATCTGTTCCTCCAGTCATAGCTACGGGGGTCTGACCAGTGAGCCCATCCTCTTCCTGCTATCCTGGCCACCCCGGCTTTTTCTTGTAAGGCCGGGGCTTTGGGAGATAACTCGTCCCTGAGGCCTGATGTCGGGGTTCCCGGGGTTGGGGAGACGCTGACTTGGGGGCCTTGGTCCCGTTCGACCCCACCTGGGTTTTCCAACCCTCCGAGTGGGGCTTGCTGTTTTACAAGGAGTGGGGTTTTCCTTTCCCCCATCTGCGTACGAGTTGTATTTGGGTTCGGCTTCTTCTTGGTTTCAATTATGTGTCCTTGCGGGTCCTTCGGTTCAGTCGTCCTGGTTTAATACTGGGTTCGTTATGAGGTTCCGGAGTCGTCCTGGCTTGCGGACTCCACTCTGTTTCTGTGGGGAGCCCCTACGGCTCCCAGGAGCATATCGGGCTAATGTACTTTATATTAGACTGGGACATTAGCTATGGAGTTCAGACCTACCAGGGATCAGCGCCAGTACCTGGCCCCTTCAGAGAGGTTTCAGGGAGCAATGACCCTGGAAAACCCCCTTGTGGTTGAGGGTTTTCCTTATCTGCCATCGACCGGGAATAGGCACCCAGAAAGGTAGGCATGACAAGACAAACCCAACATGGTAAGAAACTAAAACAAAAAAATGAACAAAGACGTAGAAACTCCCTACAATCCCAAGGAAACAAGCAAACAAGCAAACATCGCTCGTCCGCACAGCCCTCCCCTCCCCAGGAGGGAGGAGCGAGGCCGGACTTCACCCCGGCGACTGCCGGGGTGAAGAACGAGCCTCCCACCTCCCCTTCGCCCCGTCAATGGGACGAGCCACGAAAGGGCTGATGCCCCTTACGAGAACTTAGTCTCCGCACAGAGCAGCATTCCTTTGGTTATTTAAAAAATTACCCATGCCAAAGCCACCTCATAATAGGAGCAATCTTTATGCAAACCCTAAAGACCATTGCTCCTGTTACCCAGCCTTGTTTGTTCATTAAATATAATTTATACATCATACTATATATATAATTGAACTATTACTGGATATATGCTGCAGACATAATATTCACACACATTTCTTGTTTACAGCTTTAGAGAACTTCAACACAAACATAGATGAGAGTAAAGATGCAGCAGGCAGCATCCATAGGTTTCTACTTGCAACAAAGAATTGTGATGAAATACTCAATTTGCTGACAGCTGAGAAGCGCACTCCTGCCGAGCTTGCAACAATTTTTACAACACTTGGGCATGTACTATTGAAGTAAGATCATTAATGTGTCTATATAATATTGTAATTAGAAAAAGTTATCTTAATATTTGTTTATTTCCACAGATTAATTGACTTTGGAAAATAGAAAATAACGTTAACTTCACATTAGTGTTTTACCTCTAGCAATATGTGTTCTCTAGCATTATTTAATAGTTAGCCGTGCATTCTTAAACCTCTTATTTTTACAGCACCTTACAGTTTGGCTTCCTAGTTAAGTTATTTACTCTTGGATCAAAATCTTTTATTTTCTCCTTGCATTTTCATTTAATTTTCAACCTATTCAAATGCACCCAGTGATTCCAAGGAACATATGCCATATCTTTTTCTTTTCTGTGTTTTCTGGGGGGGAGCCCTTTCAGCTCCCCAGAGCTATCCCGGCTGATATGTAGAGTATATCCCTAACTTTTGGCATCAGTCAGTGTGGATGGAGCCTGCTGGGGACCACGCCCAGAACCTGGCCTCCTTAGAGAGGCGCGAGAAGCAATGGTCTATAGGTCTGGCCACGTGATTTGGAGCATTCTATATCTGCCATCGACAGGGACAGGCTCCTAGAAAGATAAGCACCCCAAAACAAACCCCTATTCTGGTTAATACCAATGAAAATAGCCAAACGAGTAAACAGAATTCCCTAAATGAAAACGAGCAGTCAAACATGTCACACGAGCCGCACTGCGCTGCTTGTCTACGCAGCGCCTCCCTTCCTGAGAGATGGAAAGGGGAGCCCCAGAGTCCACCGCGCCAGTGATCCAACCACTACTTCTTAGGCTGATGTGATTAGGCACAGTCGGGTGGCTCCAGCTCCGATTCCTCTTGCTGTGCTGTGCTTGGTGTTCAGTACTGCTCTTACGGTGTTAATAATGACTAAAGAATAACGATCTTAAGAATGACTAAAGGAGTTACAATATGTTAACAGGACACAAACACATGCAGAATTGCACAGAGACAAATGATGTCATTTGATAGCATCAGGTGCATTTATTCAAACGAAAGTATAATAGTAGTAGTTAATTGAAACATGCTAGTGCAATGAGAATTTGGTGGATCTCGTAAACCCCCTTGGGAGAGCATCACAGTAATAAAAATACATAGCTATTTTTCTACTTGTGTACAAGAGTTAATAGTTATATTTACTTGCACAATCTTTAAAATTAAATGATAAATTTAATTTAAATTATAATAATAGTAATTCATTGTGTCGGGTGAGTGTATTCATATACTGTACGTTAGGCTTAAATCGAGGTCCTCCCCCAAGGTCGAATTACTGACCCTGCACAGGATGCAACCCCCACAACAAGCTGACTAACTCCTGAGTACCTACTTACTACTAGGTGAAAGGGAATGTGCCCAACCATTTCTGTCCTGCCCAGGATTCGAACCTGGAATTCTCAATTGAGCATTGAGAATGAACCCGATTGTACTACCAGGATCCTTTACTACCTAAATTATGTTTGGTATTCCTAAACATCATTGCCATAAATTTATTTTCAGTATTGCTGGAGAACTGAGCGAATTCAGCAAGATTGGTTTACACATCACCCAGCAGATATTGCATAATTATGATGCATTTGTGTATAAACTGTTATCTCCATCGAACACCAACAGAAATTCCAAAGCTGTTCTTCGCTGTCTTACAGGTAATATAAGTTCTCTTCTAATATATGCTATTTTGTCCCTTGCATTTCTATATAGTTACACAATATAATTATAGCAATATTACTGATCATATTAAATAATTTCTCAAAGCTATTTTCTGTGGGGGAGCCCGATCAGCTCACTGAAGCTAACCAAACTGATATGTGACAGGAGTCCTTAAGTCTACCGGGAACCACGACTCAGAACCTGTCCCCCTCAGAGAGGTGCAGGAGCAATGGCTTATGAGTACCTTTCATTTAAAATACTGCATGGCATAATTGCCATCGAAGTGGGAAGGACCCTAAGGTAGGCATATCAAAACAGACCACTGGTTAATTTGTCCATTCTGCATCCTGAAAGATCAAAATAACTCCCATAGAAAGAAACCAAACGAGCAACACTTCATGCAACTAGCACTCCGCTTATTAGTGCTACCCCCGTTAGTGCTAGAGCTGGCGGACAGATCGGTTACCTCTGGCCTCAAGTTCCTGTTCTGGGTTTTGCCCTGTGAGGCTGTACCAGCAGTGTGTGTGGTGTGGTGACCAGGTGTCTTCTGGTATGCAGAGCAGCATACACCTAGGGTGATCTTCCCTAGTTGCTCCAACTACCCTTGCATTCAGGGTTATCTTCCCTGGGGTGTTCAAGATTCACTCCTCAATAGAGGACATTGTCACTTGAGGTTGTCTTTGCCCTTGGGGTACGTCTGGGATCTTGGGCTTTCTGTCTTGTCCTGGATAGGGAATTTTTTTTTTTTTTTTTTTTTTTTTGTGGATGGAAGATGTGTGGGGTATTCTTGGGGCGTTCCCCGATTTTGACTTGGGCGACCGTTGTGGAGGCGCAGAGCGTGGGTTGGCCCGGTTAACATTCTGGTTGGATTTTACCATGGGGTTTGCCCATATGTCCATTCCATATACACATCTATATGCCTTATATATATGTACGGCTTGTATATACGCCTTTTGCACCTCTCCCCTTCCTCCTGTGGGTTGGAAGCCATGTTTCTTGTTCTTAGGGTCTGGGTTTTGGTGTTCATGTGGGGTTTGCGTCTCTCATTAGCACTTGAGTTGGGCGAGTATCTTGTCTTTTCTTTGCTCCTAGTCTGTGTATATGGTTCCTGTACCTTCTGTTGCCGGTTGTTTCTACTCTTGTTCCTGGCTTCCAGTGCTTGGACTGTCTTTCGGGTCTTTTCGTTGCCTTTTACGTCTTCCTATCTCTCTCCTACACCTTGTTGTGTAACTTGGTAGGTGCATATTGGCTATTCTCATGCTCATGCTTGGTTGAGATGTCTTCTTATTCCATTTCCTGTTGTGGAATGGGCCCATTGTTCTGGTGTAGCTTTGATTTCTTCCTCTTCTCCTTGTCTGTCACCACCAGCTTCTGTGTTGCGATGTCTGCTGGTGTATATAAAGCTTTCCGATCACCCACTCCTGCCCTTACTGTTCCTTTTCATTGGGGCCGAGGGCGCTTGGCTTCTGGCTCTGGCTCTGGCTCTGGCTTTTCTTTGTCCCTTTTCAGACAGTACGTCTTTGTTTTAGTGCACTACGTGTCCTTCATTGTTCTCCTAACTTCCTCATCGACATGCTTCGTTCTACCCTGTTGGGACTGGTGGTGCCGCTTCTGCAGGTTGTGGTGTCACTGTTTTTCGCTTCACGTCTCGGGTTCCGGCTCGTGGTGCTTGGTTCTTTGTTGGCCTCTGCCCGGGCCTTGGCTCTTAGGCTTTTCGCTGCCCTTTTTGGCCTTGCTGTTTACGGAGTTTGGGGTTGGCAGTTTCTGCAAGCAGCCACTTCTTGTCTGTTGTTGGGCTTATTGTTCCTTCAAGGGTCCCAGGGGAGGGGAGGGGGTGCCTCCCAGACGGATCGTGTCAGCTTGGCCGGGTTTGTTCTTTCCTGGCTCACTGGGTTTGGATTCCTGGTTCCCTGGCGGTCGTTCCTTTAGGTTTTTTGACAGCCTTGGTTTCTTTGTGGCTTGCTTGGTGTCTGCACCCGGAGGTTTTCCCATGGCTCTGTCTCTTTTACATGGTCGGTCTGGTCTGTGGCGAGGCTGGTTCGGTCTTCTCCTCGAGTCTTCTTGTCTGGTACTTTTGACTCGAGTCTCTCATCATCTGGTTGGTGGTCAGGTGGCTTTTCTGGGGGAGAGCCCCTTTGGCTCCCTGGAGCTTACTAGTCTGATATGCTAATGTCAGACTTTGGCATCAGTCATGTGTATGCAGTTCTTTGGGCCTACCGGGGACCACGAGCCAGAACCTGGCCACCTCAGAGAGGCCTGCTTGATACCTGCTTGATGGGGTTCTGGGAGTTCTTCTACTCCCCAAGCCCGGCCCGAGGCCAGGCTCGACTTATGAGAGTTTGGTCCACCATCCTGTTGCTTGGAGCGGCCCACAGGGCCACATACCCACCACAGCCCGGCTGATCCGAAACGTCTCTTAGAAAACAGTCCAGTTTTCTCTTGAAGATGTCCATGGTTCCAGCAATATTTCTTATGGTCGCTGGGAGGACGTTGAACAACCGCGGACCTCTGATGTTTATACAGAGGCATGGGGAGCAATGGCCTATAGAAACCCCTGTGTGGTTAGAAACATCCTGTGTCTGCCATCAACTGGGTCAGGCACCCAGAAAGGTAAGCATCCTAAAACAAACTCCTATTCTGGTGAAATTATTGCTACCACATGCCGAACAAGTGGATAGAACTCCCCTAAAAGTAAAGAGCAAATGATTATTACGTCACACGTCGCATTGCTCCCCCCCTCCCCTGGAAGGGAAAAAGGGAGCCCCAGACCCCTCGCGCCAGCTATCCACCCTTCAGTTCTTAGGCTGGATGTCAAAACACGTGAAAAACTACCGACCGGAGGGAGGGATGCCGGGGTGCCTCCGGGTCTCACCCAGAAAATGACGTTTCATTACATTCATCGCTGGTGTTACAAACCCAGCGTCTTCAACGCTGAATTTGACAAATATTAATGTGTGCAGTTAAGAAATACAATACTATTCTAAAAAATAAATTCTATTCATCTCATTATAGACTTTAGGTATTGATGCAAGAAATGTGTTTAATCTTATATGAGGATAATTTATGTGGGTGATATGATCTCTGCTGACTCTAATATCGGAAAGTGCCTGTCCTTAAACAAATACTTTAATACAGTAGTACACAACTTTTCAGTACTTACATAAAATTGTTTTTATTTCTTCATATAAATTTGCTTCCATTACTGTTTAAAAAATCAACTTGGATGGGTACAATCTGATTGCATGTTTTATTCATAGGAATGGTGATGATAGGAGGAGAAGCTGCAAGTGAGGTACTATTGACAGTAGACTGGCAAAGAATCAATGTTCATCTTTTGGTGAATCGTCAGAGTTTGGAAGACATTCGTGATGTTCGTGCTTGGTGCATATATTTATTTCTGGCTTTCCTGAATGCCTCAGAAGATCCTCATATTATCAGACAGTTTCTTCAGAAAAAAGGCAAGTATTTCAGGAAATTTGTGTGTGTGTACGTACATACATACATACATACATCACATATATACACACAAATTGTGTACTCACCTAATCATACTCGCCTTATTGTGCTTGCTGAACTTGTTGAACTTCAGCTTGTTGGTCCAGCCTCTCAACTGGTGTACAGATTCCAGAGCCTTTTAGGCTGTATCATATCTACATTTGAAACTGTATATGGAGTCTGTCACCACCATATCACTTCCTAGTGCATTCTATTTATTAACTACTGTCACTGGAAAAAAATTCTAGTGTGTCTGTGGCTCATTTGAGTACGACATTTCCACCTGTGTCCCCTTGTTAATGTACCACCTGTGCTAAATAATGTCAATCTACCCTGTCAATTCCTTGACTGAGAATTTCTTACCACAAGATACCTTATAGCTGTATCTAAATAAGTTTTTTTTTTCAGATTTGTTGCCAGCAATTTTTCCTGGTCTTATGTGGGATCCATGTGAACGAGTCATCAATGTCTTGAAGGTTTTGCATGAATCAGTACTGCTTAATCGTGGTATTAGTAAGACAATGAAAGTTAATATTTTCACACCAATCACAACCAAGCCTCTTCTAGAATTATACGACTGGATGGGGCCAATGGGGAAACTGGCTAGAGGCAAGAATGCACAGGAAATGGATACTCAGATTGGGGAAAACATTCAATTAGAAAGAGCTCAGATCAAGGAAGTGTTACAAAAGTTTATGCTTACTCTGTATACTTCATCCAAATATGGAATTGTTTTCATTGAAAATGTCCAGGCTGGTAAAACTAATACAAATAATTCACATATATATAACACAATATATCTGAAGAAGAGACCTTGGGAAAGTCCAGAGTTATGTGAGCTGATTAGCTGTGTCTTAGGTGCCTGCCCTGATATTTTAGAGACTTACCTGCTGTCGATCAAGGATTTTATCTTGCCAAGACCCACACAAGCATACATTAACCTTGTTGAAATGTTAACACAAATAATTGAACAGCAGAAACCTTGGAAAAAAATGGACACAAGAGGTTGGGAAGGCATGTATAAATTAATTTTGCCTCGGCCTCTAAATCATAAGTTATTCCAGTCATTAACCGAATCTTGTTACAAAACGGTAAGGCACTCTGGACTGAAATTAGTACTTGCAATTCTTTCCAAAACTAAAGAAACTATAAATAATGTCATTAGCAATGAGTCACTTTCTTATGAAGTCAAACATCGCTCTCAGAAAAAGTTGATAGAAGTAGTTTTCAAAACTCTGATGACAATGGATAGCATTATTCATTGCTGGAATATTGCAGCAGGGCAAGAGCCACCAGATATCCAAGCTGATGAGCAGTCTTCAACTCAGGTTGAAACTGCAGCTCCAGTTCCAGCTATTACTGAACTCCTCACCATTGCCAAGGTCTTGACTCTTTACTCTGAGTTATTACCTAATCAAACTTTTCATGAAGTCATCAATCCTGTGGAGATGTTGCAGACTGTACGTGTCTTATCTTCTGAAGATGATAACTGTATAAGAAATTCAAATACCAAATTAGAATTACAAGTCTTGTGCTTAGGTTTCTTAGCAGGTAGCACATACAGTGAAGAAATTCCAATAGGCAGCTCCCTGAATGTAGATCAAATTTCACAAATTGAGAAAAATGCAATTTATCAGTTAATAAGTACTTATGCTCAAACAAAGGAGGAATTTATTGATAATGAAAGAAGATCAATAATGCTTTCTGTTACAGATAAGTGCCTCAAAATATTATCAAGTTCCCTTGTTAAGGTTGGGCTTTCTTCTCATTATGATGGCAATATCAAGGTGTGGCTGAGACATATCTCGAGTACCCATATAGTAAAGCTATCTACTTTCTTAACTCAAATAATTCAGAAAACTGTCTCATCCCTCAGTTCCTATACAGATCTTCTTGTTGAGTTAGGAGCCAAACGTAATTTAAATACAAGTATTCATGGTCAGATGTATTCTTTCATGAGAGAACTAGAAACCATGGAAATTGCGGATAATGAAGACATCTTCTCACATTCCATATCATTGCCATTCTCTCGTTTGACTCTTGCTGCAATTGATTTGCTTAAATTATGCCCAGACTCTGAATACATCCAGTATTTTTGTAATGTAATTAATGAGTATCTTCACTTTCTGAGTGACCCAGGCTTCTTAGCAGATATACTTCTGCAAAATGAAAATATTTTGACTTCAGATTTGCAAAAATATCTCAAGTGTTTATTTATAGAATCAAAACCACAAAAATATCTCATGTCTTTATCTAAAGAATCAAAACCACAAGAAGATGAAAATTCTTTATCTATCAAATCTGTTGAGAGTGTAAATCTCTCTGAGATTCTTAAGTGTGTATTCATGACTCGCGATTGGTCATCAGTGGACTCATTGTTGGAAGAAAACACACTAAAAGATTTAATGACAAACACAGATCTTGATTTGATTGTCTCACAGCTTCTTCTTTATTTGCATCTAGACTCTAGCTTAGGAAAAAATGAAACTAAGCTTGTGAAAAGGTATGTGTGTATATTGAAACATTTGTGCACTATTCTTGATGAAAATGACACTGAACATGTTATCCAAATTGTATTAGAGCACCCTAGTATTTTAGCAAACTACAGACCATTTGCTCTCAAGAAATCTCCGATCTCTGAATTGACTCAGGAATTTATTGCATTAGTATTAGAAAAATATTTTAAACTTGCCCCCAAAACATGTCCATATTTTGAAAAGATAGTAAAAGATATACAAATTCAAGCCACTAATATGAATGCCAGTGTTGACTTTTGGAAGCCCCTGGAACCATTTATATCATCACAACATTCACTTGTGAGCTACGAAGCAGTTGAACAATTGCTCCTGATTTGTCTTAAAGCTCCATGCCAAACATTACCTTCTCTAGATACTTTAGTTCTTGAACTGGTAAGGCTACTTTTGAAAGCATCAAGTGCCAAAAGGAAACCTACAACCCAGTCAATTCAGTTAATACTTGGAAAATTTTTGGAATATTATAAGACTTCAAAATTTGATGTTACATTGGAAACAATTATGAAAGAACTTGAAAAGTTCCTCATCAACACCACGAGTGCAGAAGTTGCCGCTCAACTTACTTCAGGTAATTATTATTTATTTGCAGATAATTTCCTCAAGTTTTAAATTAATTATTCTTATTGCATACTTATGTGCACTTCTTTTCACTATCTTTTGCTAAGTTACTCTCTTATATAAGATGTTCTGCGCTTATGAGACAATATAATCATGCTGGGCAATATCCAGATAGTAGTACCACATTTTAGTTTTAAACAGTCATAGTGGTGTTAAGGAACACTGAAAAGCACTCAGTGCAGCTTGGAATGACCTTCAGAATGTTTATTCAATATGGGCCCTGGCTCTTAGGATGTCTTCGCCCTTTTGTCCTCTGCATTTTGCTCCTGCGGTCGTGGTGCAATATATTCAGGCTGCTTCACCCAGTTGCTGTCCGATGTCGGACTTGTAGGTTCTCTGGGGGTTCCAGGGGGGGGGGCCTACCCGGAGGGGTCATGCCAGGGCTCAGGGTTCCTCTCGTGGTAGGCCACTGGCGCCAGGTTCGGACTTGGCTCCGCCTTCAGACCCGCCTTCAGCTCGTCGGCGGTGTGTTCGCCCTGTGCGGGGTTCTGGGTCTCGTAAGGAGCGCCGGCCGTTTGCCCCATTTATGGGGCGATGGGGGGGAGGCTTGCGCTGTTCGCTCACACATGGTCCCACGATTTGTGGGCGTTTCGGGTCGTTTCCTTCAGCCTGCGGTGGCATTGGGTGGCCCCTCCTTCTTTGGGAGATTCGGTACTGGCGGGGCAGGCTTCTTCTCCTGCGCTCCGTTGAGTCGTCTTGGAGTGGGTTCGCTTGGACGCGTCCCTCAGATGGGTTTTCCATCTGTTTCCAATGCCGAAACAGGACTGCGGATCTGAGGTTCATTCTGGACATTCTAGTTCATTCCCGTCTGAACTCCTGGGTTCATTGCCCCTCCTTTCGGATTACTACATTGTCTTAGGTTCGGCTCCAATTGGAGCCGGGTTCTTGGATGGTGTCCCTGGACCTCCGGGACACTTATTGGCACGTCCCGATTCATCCAAGGTTCAGGGACTTGCTGGATACCGTTTTCGTTGTCTCCCGTTCGGGTTGAATCTGGCGCCTCGCGTGTTCACACGCCTTATACAGATCGTTGTGGCCCGTCATGCGTCTTCTAGGTCTTCAAGTGTTGGCCTACCACGACGACTAGCTGGTTTGGGCTTCTAGCCAGTCCAGTTGTCTGCTAGCCAGGGATTTGGTTCTTTCTCAGCTAGCTGGGTTCGGATTCTTGGTGAACTGGAGGAAGTTCCATCTGGTGCCCTCCCAGGTTCGGTTATGGCTGGGTCATGTTTGGGACTCTCGAACCGCTTCCTTGTCTCTTCCTCCGGAGTCTCTCCTCCGGCTGCAGCCCCGCTTGTGCCTGTTTCTGAGGGGCTCCCGGGTCACCCAGCGGTTGCTCGAGGGTTTGTGCGGGAGCCTGAACTTCATGATGTTGGTCTTCCCGCCAGGTCAGGTTTGGCCTCGTTGGCTGTTCTGGTTCCTTTGGGGACATACCTTCCACCTCTCTCGCGATCGCCGGTCCTTCCGCAAGACCCGGGAGCCTTGCATCGCCTGATTCCTCTTCGGGATTTTTTGGGTTCGGTGCCTTGGCGCCTGCCCGAGTCCTCGCTCGATGTGTTCACGGATGCATCATCTCTCGGCTGGGGCTTTGTGACCAGTGCTCACCAAGCCAGCCAGGGGCAGTGGGGTCCGTCCTTCTGTCGAGCCCACAGCACAGTGCAGGAGTTCGCGGCGGTGTGGTTTGCGCTTCAGAGGATTCGGGTCACTTGCGGGTCAACGATCTGGCTCCATTCGTAATGCTCCCCGGTGGTTCATTGCCTGAACCGAGGGGGTTTGATGCAGTCCTTGGCTCTTTCAGGCTTGTTGCTTCGGGTGACTCGTCTGCTGAGTTCTCGGGGTTTGGCTTTCCTGGCCGTTCACGTGTGGGGAGTGTCCAACGTCTTGGCCAACGGCCTGTCCCGTTTTGTTCCCCTTTCTATGGAGTGGATGTTCGACGCAGCCTCCTACAGTTGGCTTTGCTGGACGTTCAGCTGCCCTGACAAACACTGAACGAACCTTTATGGCATTTTTCCATTTTTCAAATTTGTTCAATTTTTTTTTTATTTTTTATTTTTTTATTTTTTTATACAAAATGGAGCTGCCTGACATACACTGAACGAACTTTTTTCTATAAAAAATGAAAAAGTAAAAAAATTGAACAAATTTGAAAAAAAGACAAAATGTCATAAATGTTTGTTCAGTGTATGTCAGGTAGGCTGGTCCATTTTTTTTTTAAATGAAAAATAACAAAAATTGAACAAATTTGAAAAAAAGAGAAATGTCATAAAGGTTTGTTCAGTGTATGTCAGGTAGGTTGCTCCATTATTTAAAAAATCGAATATCATATTGATGTTTTTTGTCGGTAGAACGGATTAATTTTATTTTCATTATTTTAAATGGGGAAATTTGTTTTGAATTACGAGCTTGGTGCCAAAACGGATTAAATTCGTTAATCGAGGTTCCACTGTACTTCAAATATGTCTGGTAAATACTATAAATGGTAGTTTCATTCAAGTGGGCTCTAGGAGACTCGAACCACGGACCCCACACGTGTGAGGCAGAGTTGTTTCTGGAATCTTTCCTTATTAAGACTGCTCACAGCTGAGTGGACAGAGCCTCTTCCTCACATCTGTGAGGTCCGTGGTTCGTGTCTCTTAAAGCCCAGGTGAATGAAATGTTTATTTCCATGGAAGTGTGGATTGCAATATATAAATGTTAGTGTTATGTGATATTAACCCTTAAATGGCGCCTGGCTATTTAGCATGTGTCACCCACAGGCGCATACCAAAAAAAAAAAAAAAATCTTCTAAACCTGTTAATTTGTGTTCACTGATCATGGGAAAAATAATAAAAAAAATCATAAGGCATATATTGTCCGCTATAGGGCGGGGAAGTCTGGCAAAAAACAGGCGCTGACTCAGCGTGCATCCCAGACGGTCTGTTGCTCGCCAGCTGTCAGGCCGGAGTTGCCACAAAGAGATAATTACCTAATTATTTCAATGTCTGATTGATTTTTTGTAGTTTTTTGCTGTAATATTATTCAATAGTGTGTAGTGTGATATATTTATATAATAAAATGAGTGAATCATTGCTGTACTCAAAAATATGGTGTGCATATTGTTGATTCAATTATGTTCATCAAACAGTGAACAAATACTTTGTCGATTATTACACTATATACACAGGTTATATATAAGTATCTGCATGTTTTGTTCACCATAACAAACCACTAAGTTGCTATTATGAGTAAAAAAGTAAAGAGGAGTGACCGCCACACACCAGCCAGCCACTCGCTGCCACTCACTCCCTCAACACCTCACTCACCCACATTCTCCTCCCGCCATACTGTTTTTCCTTTTATTCACTATATACACACGTTACATATAAGTATCTACATTCGTGTTCACCATAATGAACCACTAAGTTGGCATGCTGAGTGGCAGTGGCAGCCCGCCACTGGCTGCTACTTCCTCCCTCCCTCAAGTCACCTGACTCTCACACATTCTCCTCCCACAATACTGTTTTTGCTTTTATTCACTATATACAGACGTTATATATAAGTATCTACATTTGTGTTCACCATAACGAACCACTAAGTTGGTATGCTGAGTGGCAGTGGCAGCCCGCCACTGGCTGCCACTCCCTCCCTCCCTCACCTCACCTCACCTGACTTGCCACCATTCTCCTCCCACCATACTGTTTTTGCTTTTATATACAGACGTTATATATAAGTATTTACATGTTTTGACCACCATAACTGTACATCTAAGCTTGTATGGTGAGTAAAGGCACAAAGACGTAGCTACTCACACAGTCAGCTGGTGGCGGCCGCCCTCATGGCCAGACGCACTAATATTTCTCCTCCAACATTACTGTTTGTGGTGTTATTACACTATATACACACATTATATATAAGTATCTACCTGTTTTATTCACCATACTTGTACAAGTAAACTGGTATGGTGCCCAAAGACCATCGTGGTCACCAGTAAACATGATAAATCGTGCAGACGACGCCACCGCCCTCACCAAAATGGCGACTCCCAACCTACTCCTCTTGCTGTTTATACCCTCTATACACACGTTATATATAAGTATCTACATTTGTGTTCACCATAGCGAACCACTAAGCTGGTATGATGAGTGCAGTCAATAAAAGGTGGCCACACACAGTCAGAAGACAACGCCACCACCCTCCCTCCCACAGCATTACTCCTCCCTCCATGGAGCACAGTGCTAACTATCACCACAATCCTGCTATTATCAGAACCCTGGTCAGTTTTATCACAGTCAGGAGTCTTCTGTAATAATATCATCGCTACATAATAGCATGAACAAGTATATTATGGCATTTTTAGGCGATGCTGTGGTCACAAGCTGAACAACAGTGCTGTGAGCTCATGCTGCCTGCGTCAGGATTGGTTGCTCACTCAATACTGAGGCCCCTCATACCCGGGAATTTGGCCCACAATTTTTTTTTTAAATTGCGTCTGTTTACAAGAGCCCTGATGAAGGTGTGGTGAACCCTGTGTATCCGTGGGCCGTTTAAGTCTTGTGCGGTACTCCAAAACACCATATGATGCCGAGCGCAATTTACTGCAAGTCACTCAACGCATCATATGATGTCTTGCGCAACTAAAGGGTTAAGCTAGCATTCTAGGGTGCAGGTATTTATAAATAAAAACCATTAATCCTCACCTTGCATGTCTTCAGCTCCTTCATTTTGAAGAAATATTACTCCTTTGTACTACATATCCTATTTGTCTAGATTTAAATGCTGTACACCAGAAACATTTGTGATTACAGTATATCTTTATGAGATAAGACTTCATCATATTTCAAAGACTATTTTTTTCAGATGACATAAAGTGCCTTGCTTGTGCACAGCCTCCTTGTGCTGAGTTGTGTTGTCAGCTGGTGAGGCTACACCCTCCACATGGTACTGTGTTCATCAAGCGCCTTAAGAAGCATGGAACATTGTTGCCAGCCCAGGCTTCCCTCTTGGCAATGCTTCTGGAGGAAGATGACATTCTTTCTACATCACAGGCAGCTCTTGCTAAGGTGTCTGATGAGATAAAGATGTGGGCTCTTGCTATGGATGACGATGAGGATGCAACCAGCAAGATTTTTGCTTTTGCTCTTGAAAAAAGCATGATTGGTAGGCATTGTTTAATGACTAATAGTTCTGGAAACAGTTTTCATATTTTCTCTGGGAGGGGATCCCTCAGTAGCTCCCCAAGCTTAACCCTGGTACCTGCAAGTCTTAGCCCAATACTTCAGGCCTCCAAGGGATCCAGGACCAGGGACTGGCTCACAGGGAGCAGGGAATCAAACATCATCAGCAGCAAAACTGAATTATGGTTGGTTTTCCTCAATGTGAATTGATCTCTGATCCTTACACGTTTCCCCACCTCTATGAGGAGGCTAGATGCTCCCAGTAAATAGTAATGCTCACAGGTTCCTAATGGGTCAGGTTTAGCCCTGGAGTACCAGTGCTTAATCTCTGGGGAGCACTGAGGATCTTCCAGAAAGGTGAGTTCATTACACTTAATTGTCTATATTGTTATGCTGTATAATGTAATGAAATACTGCATTTTATTATATGATTATATTGTGCTTATTACAGATAAAAGCTGTATGTCTGAGATCTGCTGCCAGCTGTATGAAAAAATAGTCACCTTAAAGCAACCTCCACCAAAGAAGTTGTTATCTTTAATACCAGTTTTTTATAAGTTGTCTGAAAATGGGCCAGTTCTGCCAAAATTTGATCTGCCAGAAGAACATCTAGCATTGCTTCATATCTGTCTAAGCTGCATTCAAAACACATACTACAAGGAGGAACAGAATACCAGCCTGTTGCTGAGTGTATCTAAAATTATAGTTGAAATTCTTCCCAAAGTGGATAAACAGTCATGTCATAGTATTCTGACAACAAACAAGCAATGGTCATCATTTGTAAGAAAGGTGAGTCAAATTAAATGTTGTGGTTTTAATATTATTTACTGTTTTGTCAATATTGATGATTGTTAGATCCCCCCCCTCCCTTTTAACCACTGTGCTGCGCTGCCTTAACACTTTTGCGTTCTCCGCAAAAAAAAAATAAACTTGCCCCATGTGCGTGCGGCGTTTCGGGCGATCGAGCGGCAACACTAAAAAGTGTGTACTCTTTTCACTGTCCTGACTTTAATTTTCGATGTACGTATTTAATTTTTGTAGCAATGTGTTCACAATAGAATGTTCTAGAAGAACATACGTATAAAATGTCACCAAAGCATGAGTTAGACCAGCACCAAATAAATAACTACGTCGATCACTAGCCGTGAGCGCCAAACAGCGACAAAATGTTTCTTCGCTTTTCAGGGTTGTCAACTCCACACTTGTCCTACAGCATTAAATTTGGTATTACTGAGGTGCAATAAAATTCCCTACACGGACATATTCATATAAGTGTATATATACAAACTAAATATACAAACAAATATACAAACCGCCAGATGCAACGGCCGAGGAATTCACAGAACAGATAAACAAAATAGAGAATAGCTTTGATAATTTGGAGAACCCGATACCTGATATTATCTTCCTAGGTGACTTCAACTTGCCTAGTCTCAGATGGAGAATAGCAAATAATAATATTATACCAGGAAATCTATTGGGACCTAACCAACCTCAGATTAGAGAACTGCTTAGATTCTGTGACAAATTTTCACTCAACCAGCAGATATCGGAGCCAACGAGAAATGAAAATATTCTAGATCTGGTCTTTACGAACAATGAAGACATTATCAGAGACATTACGATATCAAATACCACATACTCAGATCACAAGCTCATTGAAGTGCAAACGACCATCAATACTCAGAATAGACCTAAAACGTTGATAAAGCGAGAGGGGCTATTCAGTAAATTCAATTTTAATAATAAAAGGATAGACTGGGAGAGATAGATAGATATATATATATATTATATATATATATTATATATATATATATTATATATATATATATATATATATATATATATATATATATATATATATATATATATATATATATATATATATATATATATATATATTTTTTTTTATTGGTGTATACTGGCAGCAGGTTTTCTTTCAAACCTGTTTCATTGAATATGACCGCATATTCTGTATTTATTATTTTCTGGTTTAGGGCTTCTATCCCTCTAACTATTTTCTTAGCATCAGGGCTTAATTGAAATAGGAGTTCTCCAAAACTCATTTTCGTACTTTTAAGGTGAAGAAAAGAAGTGATTTACTATAGAGTGTATTACACTTATTTGTATAATTTGCACGACGTTTCGAACCTCCATGGTTCATTCTCAAGTGAACAGATCTTACAATACTAGTTGATTTTATACCCGCATTAGGTCAGGTGATAATACAATGAAGGTGAAAAACATGGGGGGGATACATAAGGGATAAACATAGGGGCTGCAGAAGGCTTATTGGCCCATACGAGGCATCTCCTATCCAAACACAAAGATTAATCCAGTGTAATTGGCCTGTTATGTTGGACATTGTCTTCTGTGTTGGCATCGATATGTTCTTGTCTTGTCCTTACTCTCATGGTGGGTAGAGTAAATAGTTCCGTGATTTGGGTGTTCATGGTAGGTCGCTCTATTCTTATGTGAATTGCCTCAAGAATTTGTAATCTTCTTGAATCTTGGGTTTTGTCTATTATGCAAGTATTCTTGTTCAACATTTCTCTTGTTAGAGTAATGTCATGGGCTTGTCTCATGTGATTCCTAGGGGCACCAGATTGAAGATGGCATGTCAAACGCCTCGTCAGCTTGGTCGACGTCATACCTATGTACTTACATTGAAGGTTACATCCTTCGTGGGGGCAAGTGTACATGTATACAACGCTTGACTGCTGTAGAGGGTTCTCCGTCGGCTTCGGGCTGTTTTTGATAAGGAGTTCGGAAGTCTTCTTGGTTTTGTAGAATATTATCAGGTTTATGTTTTGGTTAGGAGTAGTGCTTTTTACTCCTTTACGGATTATTTCTTTCATTATTCTTTCCTCTTTTATATGTTCACTGTGCATGGTTGATTTGTAATATAATTTTATTGGGGGTGTTGTGGTTTCTGTTCTAGGTTCTGAATTATACCAACGGTCCAAGTGTCTTCTTATAGCAGCGTTTATTTCCGCGTTGCTATATCCGTTGTTCACCAATACCTGAGTTACTCTTTCAAACTCTCTACTCACGTTGCTCCATTCAGAGCAGTGGGTAAGCGCTCGACGAATATAAGCATTGAGAACACTGGCTTTGTATCTTTGGGGGCACTCACTTCTACCGTTCAGGCATAATCCAACTAGGATTTCTCTGGCGATAGTTTGGTTGTGGGAAGAGATTATATGTTCCTTAATGGAGCCCTGTTGCTTATGCATCGTTAAACGCCTAGAAAGAGATGTTGTTGTCTTGCCTATATACTGGGTTTTTTGGAGCTTACAGTCCCCAAGAGGGCATTTGAAGGCATAGACGACGTTAGTCTCTTTTAAAGCGTTCTGTTTTGTGTCTGGAGAGTTTCTCATAAGTAGGCTGGCCGTTTTTCTGGTTTTATAGTAAATCGTCAGTTGTGTCCTCTGATTTTTGTCTGTAGGGATAACGTTTCTATTAACAATATCTTTCAGGACCCTTTCCTCCGTTTTATGAGCTGTGGAAAAGAAGTTCCTGTAAAATAGTCTAATAGGGGGTATAGGTGTTGTGTTAGTTGTCTCTTCAGAGGTTGCATGGCGTTTCACTTTCCTTCTTATGATGTCTTCGACAAAACCATTGGAGAAGCCGTTGTTGACTAGGACCTGCCTTACCCTACAGAGTTCTTCGTCGACTTGCTTCCATTCTGATTTTTTAATTACCTCTAACAGTGAAAAGAAATGTACGAAAGATTGAGAAAATTCGTGTTAGAATTATTAATCTTACTTTATCGGTCATATTTAATAATATATGTCTACAGGAAAGACTGCTACCAAAATATACTAATATATATATATATATATATATATATATATATATATATATACACACACATACATACATACATATATATACACATACATACATACATATACATACAGTACAACCTCGATTCAACGTACTATATGGGACCGACCCCAGTTCGTTGGATTCGTTGCAAGAGGTGACCTTCAGGAGCCGTTTGCATCAGTGTCTTTATTTTTCTTGTAGACAATAAAAATGCATTATCATATTATATACTTTACCTATATATTATTACTCTACTAACAAATACTGTTACATTTGTTATTTACCTTATTGTTGGAGTTAAGTCCATCTTGAAGTCTCATGGAGTTGTGAATGCTGTACAGTAAATACATACTGTAGTGTATTATGCCATTAACACTGTGTTGAGTAGTTCTGTTGTATGTTGAGTACTACAATAAAGTTTATGAAAACTATTGTACACTAAAATTACTGCAACTTTAATTTTAACACTATATTTTGATTTGTCAAGAGGCTGGAGTGTTCATTCCGCGACTTTGTTGGACATATCAGCACAATCAAGGAACATCCGTGCACCATGTTGGCTCCAAATGCACTCATTGTGTCAGAGATGGCTGACTGGTGGGTGGATGGGCAGGCAGGGAGGCAGGCAGGCAGGCAGGCAGGCAGGGAGGGAGGCAGGCAGGCAGGCAGGCAGGCAGGCAGGCAGAGAGGGAGGGAGGGAGGCAGGCAGGCAGGGAGGGAGGCAGGCAGGCAGGGAGGGACGGAGGCAGGCAGGCAGGCAGGCAGAGAGGGAGGGAGGCAGGCAGGCAGGCAGGCAGGGAGGGAGGGAGGCAGGCAGGGATGGAGGGAGGCAGGCAGGCAGGCAGGCAGAGCTTGGAAGGGAGGCAGAGATTGGGAGGGAGGGAGGCAGGCAGGCAGGCAGGGAGGCAGGCAGGCAGGCAGAGCTTGGGAGGGAGGCAGGCAGGCAGAGATTGGGAGGGAGGTAGGCAGGCAGAGCTTGTGAGGGAGAGGCAGGCAGGGAAGGAGAAGATGGAGATGGATTGACGGTAGGATGGAAGGATGGATGATTTGAGGGTGTGTGTGTGTATGGCCTGTAGGGGTGGGGGAGGTGTGTCGGTGGTGGTGAAGGGACCGACTCGACTTGGTGATAACCCTAACTCTGACCCAGTTAACTTTTTTTTTAACTTGATTTGTTTCTTCAATTCTGGATGGATGGAGGGAGAAAGGGGATGGATGGATGGAGGGAGGGGATGGATGGATGGAGGGAGGGGAAGGATGGATGGAGGGAGGGGATGGATGGATGGAGGGAGGGGATGGATGGAGGGAGGGGATGGATGGATGGAGGGAGGGGATGGATGGATGGATGGATGGAGAGAGAGAGAGAGAGAGAGGGAGAGGGAGAGGGAGGAAGGGGTGAAACAAGCATGGTGTGTGTACAGGGATTAGACCCGTCCACTCACGCTAGAGTTGTTCCAATAACATACAGTAATTTCTCAAAGAGCAGATGTCTATCATGTTACAGCATATTTTCGGTTTTATTTAGTTTAGTTTAATTAGGATAATAAAAAGCTATTAAAACACTGGTTTTAGAAATTATTTATTAATATGAAACTTTCAAAAGTCATGGGTCACTGAACTATGACGACACACAGACGAAAGTGAGTGAAACCTCACTGTAAAGTGAGGTTTACAGTATAGTATTCTCTTATCTGTCCACCCTCACTCATCTTGTTTCATCACAGAAAATGTCTTTAAGGAGATTTTACCACATGTAGCTAGGTAATCACGCTTCATCCTTTAAATTAATGTACAAAGATACGTGTGCCCCAAATCAGTGAACGAAAATCATGGAAACTCAGTTGTTCACTTGTGTGGATCACTCTGGCTGGTGTTTGTGTGGACCATTTTGGCTGGTGTTTGGTTCATATGGTTCACTTGTGTGATCCAACTTCTTATGAAGGAATTATTAATTGTAATCTGTGATAGAATGAGAAAGTTTTCCACCACTCTGTGAACTCTGTCCCAAAATCGTAAGCTTGTGGACCACTTGTGGTCCACATGTGTGGTCCATTTGTGTGGTCCACTTGTGTGATCCACTTGTGTGATCCAACTTGTCATATGAGAGAATTATTAATTGTAATCTGTTATAGAATGGGAAAGTTTTCCACCAGTCTGTGAACTCTGTCTGGACATCGTAAGCAAATCCGAACATCCCTCGCTTCGGCGAACCATTGTTCGTCGAACCGGGTGAGTAAATTCGGCCTGAAAAGTAGCCGGAGATTCGTTGAATCGGGGTACGTTGAATCGAGGTTGTACTGTGTATATATATATATATATATATATATATATATATATATATATATATATATATATATATATATATATATATATATATAAATATATATATATATATATATATATATATAAATATATATATATATATATATATATATATATATATATATATATATATATATATATATATATATATACTGTATATATATATAAATAAATAAAATGCACAGTTTAAGGGTTAAATGTGCAAAAACTAGAAGATAGAAGAAAAAGAGGCGATATGATCACTACGTACAAAATAGTAACAGGAATTGATAAAATTGATAGGGAAGAATTCCTGAGACCCGAAACTTGAAGAACAAGAGGTTGTAGATTTAAACTAACGAAACAAAGCTGCCGGAGAAATATAAAAATATTAACTTTTGTAAACAGAGTGGTAGACGGTTGGAACAAGTTAGGTTAGAAGGTGGTGGAGGCCACCTTCTCACATAGGTAATTACAGTTGTCCTATTTATCACAGTGATGTATGGTGAGGGGAGCTACCAAAGCATAGCCCAGAAATAGGGGGTTTAATTACAATCAATGCTTTATTACAATAAATATTTTCTCCACAGGTACTACGTAATGGTTTAAATGACCAGAGTTTAGGGCCTGACCTGCTACACATTTTGAGCCTCTTGTGTGAAATTATATATAAGAAAGACATTCAAAGAAGTGTAAATGAAGACGAGAATACTTTGCCAATAATTACTCTTTATGAAATGGTCATGGCACACTCACAGTATCCCACTCTTATGTTTAATAAAGCGAGGGAATGGGGAAGACTCAAAGGTATGTATTTCTGTACAGTATTTTACTAACTTTACAGTGTATGATGGATATATGATAGTAGTATTTAATTTCAAAATTCAAGAACTAAGACTGCATAGCCTTAAATTTAGTAAATTTGGTATAATTTGTCATATTATGGACTGTATACTGTATTGTATCCTGAAAGCAAATCTTTCCTAAAACCTCATTGCTTGTTTATTACACACAAGTGAATTTCATGAGCCTTTAAATAATCTTTTAAGAGTCAATGCTAGCAATACTTTCTGGGAGGGGAGCCCTTTCAGCTCTGGAGCTTATCCAGCTTATCCAGGCTGATATGGATATATTAGACTTTGGCATCATTGTGAAGGGAGTTCTTAGGCCTACATGGGACCTCGAGCCAGGACCTGGCCCCCTCAAAGAGGCACAAGGAGCAGTAGCCTATAGAAATGCACATATGATTTGGAGTATTCTATGTTGGTCCAACCAGCCTGGTGGACCAAGCTCTCATAAGTCAAGCCTGGCTTGGGCCAGGCTTGGGGAGTAGAAGAACTCCCAGAATCCCATCAAGCAGGTATGTCTGCCATCGGCTGGGTCAGGCACCCAAAAAGGTAAGCATCCCAAAACAAACTCCTATTCTGGTTGAAACTACTACTAAAAATCAAATAAGTGGACAGAACTCCCCAAAGAAAAACAAGCACACAAGCATAACATCACCATGTTGCTGCGCTGCCATCTGTGCAGCTTCCCCTTCCCTGGGAGGGGAAAGGGGGGAGCCCCAGACCCCTTGCAGTGGCTACCCACACCTTCAGTTCTCAGCTGATGTGATTGAGGCTTGGTCGTGTGACTCCAGCTCCTGTTTCTTGTTCTCAGTGCTGTGCCTTGTGTCTAGTGCTGTCTTCAGGGTGGTACGTGAGCTAGATACTCAGGTTGCATGCGCTTAGGGTTCCTTTTCCTAAGTGTCCTGTAAATACCGCCCTTGGGGCTTGGAGTAATCTCCCACAAGTCACCTTGGGGTCTTCCTCTGTTGGTCTTTTGCTGCTCAGTAATTGACCGCCCTAAGTGTGCTGGGAGGTTTCCTCCTCCCTTGTTTACCTTAGGGTAAGGGGTAGGTAGTTTACACTTGTAGAGGCACGGGGTACCGCACAGCTCGTTTGAACCTATTATAGCAGCCGGCTCTGTTCTGCCTGGGTATGTTGTCCTCTTGTGTGGTTTTCTTTTGTTTTTGTTTTCTTGCCAGGTGCAGGGGGGGGTCTGCCTTTGGTTCATTGTTCCCAATCTATAACTTAGATTTATATCTCTTTCTGGGTGGTACCCCCTACTTGGCCCCCCGTGAGTGGACACGTCCCAGGGGTTCAGTTTTTATCAGTTTGATAGACTTGGGCACCGGTTTGCAGTACCCTGCCTGGGCTTACCCTTAGCAATACCAGTCTAAGGGCCCTGGGAAATGCAAAC
Organism: Procambarus clarkii; assembly: GCF_040958095.1. Classification (NCBI taxonomy): domain Eukaryota; kingdom Metazoa; phylum Arthropoda; class Malacostraca; order Decapoda; family Cambaridae; genus Procambarus; species Procambarus clarkii. The sequence continues at coordinate 9,916,916 of NC_091200.1, read as the reverse complement.
CTGGGGGGGCAAGGGGTCCGCTGGATGCAACTCCTGCGTCCCCTCTCGCCTTGTGTGAGTTTGAGGGTTGCTCTGTTACCTTGTCTCAGGGTGACTCTCACTGTTTTTGCCTCCGTCATGCTGCCTGTTGGGTCGGTGACACCTTCGACCCAGAGTCCTGGAAGTTTTGCTGCTTGTTTGTGATTCAGTTCACCCAGACCACTGATGACTATCCGGGCAGGCAGTTCAGGCGTTGCATGCTAGATATAGCATGCAATGCTAGATATAGCATGCAATGCTAGATATAGCATGCCTAGGTTGCTGCAACCCGCTCGGTTGATTGCTACCTCGGAAGCCCCGAGGCTGCCTCGTTTTGCTTCTAGGGACTCGGACTTGGGGGGTGTTGGTCACTTCGGCTTTGGTTCAGTCTGCACCCCCATGTTTTTCCCCTGCTTTGGTTCATTCTGGTCCCTCCCCCCTGCTTCCAGCTCTGAAGCATCTGAGGGCTTTGGGGTCAGGGTCAGGGTCGGGGCAGGGTTTTGAAGGTTCTAAGACTCGGGCAGTTTCAGGGGTTGTGCCTTCCGGGGACGCGACGGAGGCATTTCAGTCGGCTCCTCCAGCTGTGGCAACGGGTCTGACCAATGGGCCCCCATCCTTCCTGCCTTTCCGGCTGCCCCGTTTTTATCTTGTGAGGCCGGGGCTTTGGAGGATGACTCAGCCCCAGGTCTTGGTGTGGATTTTCCCGGGGTTAGGGAGAGGCTGACCTTGGGCCCCATTTGACCCCACGAGGGGTCCAGTGGGGCCTACCCTACCCTAAAGATGGAGGCTTACTGTTACAAGAAGCGAAGTTTTCTCCGCTTCTTGGCTGGTTTTCACTTGGCTGGGTCTTGTGTGGAGCTCTCAGACCACTTCCTTGCTCCTGGGTCACTCGACCATTGCTCGAGGTTTGTGCGGGAGCCTAAATTTTGCCATGATGGTCTACCTGCCGGGTCGGGTTTGGCTTCGTTGGCTGTTCTGGTTCCTTCGGAGACATTCCTTCCGCTTCTCTCACAACTGCTGGGTTCGGCCTCCTGGGGCCTTGTGTCGGCTGCTGTGTCGCCGGCTTCCTCTTCAAGTCTTTTTGGGTTCAGTGCCTTGGCACCTACCCAAGCCCTCGCTCAATGTGTTCATGGACACGTCATCTCTTGGCTGGGCCTTTATGACCAGTGCTCACCAGGCCAGCCAGGGGCGGTGGGGTCTGACCTTCCATCGGCCCCACAGCACGGTGCAGGAGTTTGTGGCAATGTGGATGTCGTTTCGGAGGGTTCGGGTCACTCGCAGATCAACGATCAGGCTCCATTTGAACTGCACCCCAGTGGTTCATTTCCTGAACCGAGGAGGTTCAATGCGGTCCTTGGCCCTTTGGGGCTGGTCGCTTTGAGTGACTCATCTGCTGAGTTCTCTGAGTTTGGCTCTCCTGGCCATTCACGTTTGGGGGATGTCCAATGTCCTGGTGGACAGCCTGTTTCAGTTCATTTCCCTGTCCTCGGAATTTACGGTCAACTCCGACTCATTCAGTTGGCTCTGCCGGACAAACGTGGTCCCAGAAGTGGATCATTTCGCGTCGGCGTGGTCGAGGTGTCTCACGGTATATATGGTATCCTTCCCCAACTGCGAGGCCGTCGGGGTCGATGCTTTTCGGCAGGATTGGTCAAGGTGGGGTTACCTGTACCTTTTTCCTCCCCGGTTCTGCTGTTACTCCAGATCCTAGCTCACTTAGAGACTTACCAGGAGAGAGTAGTCCTTTTGGCTCCTTGGTAGCCGATCCAGCATTGATTTCAGGCACTGCTTGCTCGGTGTCCAAACCCAGGGGTTTTCACAGCTCCGCCTCTTTCAGATGATCGGTCCAGTCTGGTCCGTTACGTGGCTGGTTCAATCTTCTCCTCGAGTTTTCACGTCTGGTATTTTTGACTCGGGTCTATCACAATCTTTATTGTGATCAGGTGGCTTCGTTAATGGTGTCCCACCTGCGTGCTTCGTCTCGGCGGCAGTATGAAGTTTTTTGGCGGTCTTTCCATTTCTTTTTGTCTCTTCATAGGTGTACTTCACTTTTTGTTAAGGTGGTCTTGTCCTTTCTCTCGTGGCTGTTTCAGGACTGTCATCTTATGCCGAATACTGTCACCTCGTATCGTGCGGCGCTGGCAGAGCCGCTGCAGCTTGCTTTCGGCATCGATGTTACTTCTGCGCAGTTTCGCAGGCGTTGTTTCACCTCCGGCCTGCTCATGCGCCGCCTGAGGCTGGTCATTGGACAGGGTTCTGTCTTTCCTCTCTTCCCCTCAGTTTGTTGTGGCCCCTTTGGTTCAGGATTGTTTCTCCAAGGCACTTTCCCTGTTGGAATTGGCCTTTGGGGGTCGGGATGGGGAGTTTCATGCTCTCCTCTGGCGCAGGGGTTTCTGCTTTTTTGGCTCTGGTGATAGGTTTGTTCGTTTGTAGCCATCTCCTTCTTTTCTGGTGAAGAATGAAACAGCAGCTTTCCAGAAGAGTCCTTGGGTTGTTGATGCATGGTTGGTCAGGTCAGGGGTGCATCATGTGTTGTGTCTGGTTGTGGCTCTCCGCCGTTATTTGTGCACCACGGCTTCTGTGTCTGGGGACACGCTCTGGGTTGATCCGGTTTTCCCTTCCCTGTTCCAGGGTTCGGGTCATCACGGTTTTATTCGGTCTACCCAGCCTGCAGTCTATCCCCGTGCCCACGACGTTCTTAAGTTTGCTGCTTCTGCTGCCGTCTTCGGTAACGTGTTTTGGGCTGACATTCAGGGCGTGGGGTTTTTGGTGGTCGAACAAGGTCCTGGCTGCACGCTACTTGGTCAATGTTCCGGGGCCTAGTCGGGTCTGTCAGCTCAACAGTTGGGTCTGCGGTTGCAGCCAGATGTCCCGACTTAACATTGAGAGGCGAGTTTCGACCGCCAACCGCTCTTGTTTTTGTCTTTTGGTAAGTAGCTCCGAGGAGCGGAAAAGGCTTTCCCCAGAATACCAGCGTTGAATGTAATGAATGTAATGAAATAATTTCTATAGGCCATTGTTCCTTGAGCCTCTCTGAAGGGGCCAGGTTCTGGCTTGTGGTCCCTGGTAGGCGGTCGGCCGAACGGACAGCACGCTGGACTTGTGATCCTGTGGTCCCGGGTTCGTTCCCGGGTGTCGGCGAGAAACAATGGGCAGAGTTTCTTTCACCCTATGCCCCTGTTACCTAGCAGTAAAATAGGTACCTGGGTGTTAGTCAGCTTTCACGGGCTGCTTCCTGGGGGTGGAGGCCTGGTCGAGGACCGGGCCGCAGGGACACTAAAAAAAAAGCCCCGAAATCATCTCAAGATAATCAAGGCCTATGGACTCCATTCACACTGACTGATGCCAAAGTCTAATCCATTTCAGCCGTATCAGCCTGGATAAGCTCCGGGGAGCCTCCGAGTCTCACCCAGAAAATGGCGTTTTATTACATTCAACGCTGGTTTTATGTTGACAGAACAAGTGATTGCCCTGCAGCAAACCTTGGTTGACTGTGAGGAGAAAGTATGCAGAGAGCACCATGTTCCCATCTTATTAGGAGCATATGGAGCCTCTATGTCAGCAGTGGATCAACGCATCTTGAAAGTAACAAACATTAATATTTTCATTTACTAATCCCCTTAAACATCATTGATTCATTGGTTCCAAAATTCATTTTTAAGACAATTTTCACATTTTTATCATACTGTATTTGCCTGAAAAGATGCAATTTTTGTTTTATATTTTATTAGCTGCAGTGATAGTGAAGCTTATATTAGAATACTTTAATAGATTTTTAGTAGAAATGAAGGATTTACCCCATAAACTATATTCAGAGACATATGTACTAACTTAGTTTTATTTGACCTCTCAACAGCTCTTACATGCTTATGAAAGAAAAGGCTACATGGGCAACTATGAACCAGTACTCTGGGGTGATGCAGCTATTGCTCACTTTGGTGTCCTGTCCTCAGGTTTTAACCTCTTCAAGGAGCCCTCAGTCGAACAAATATTGGGCCTATTAGAAATTGACAGAATAATGCAAACTTGCTATAAGTTTGATACCAGACTTCCTTTGGAGGTAAGATAATTATTAAATCTTTTACTAGGTGCGGGACAGTTCCCTGATGTTCCTTAGTCTCTTTCTCTCTATTTGCCCTCTCTTTCATTCTCCTCCAACATCCCCTCTTACCTTCTCTCAAAATATAATATTACAAAGCACCAAAGAAAAAACAAATGCTGAAAACTCTATGGAAAACACATCTTAGATTTCATACTTCATGAAAATTGCAGGGGGGGGGGAGGATGACATAGATGCCAATATTTCTTAAACAGTGACACTGGGGCCAGCCCTCAACTGGCCTATTTCACTTACATACCCCATTTGTCATCTTGGAAAGTTGGTAAGGTTTTAGCCGCAAACTTCTTTCTGCCCTTCTACTTTAGACAGAGAGGTATTCTATTTTATTGGTAAAAGTTTATATAGCTACTTAACATTTCTGAGATTAGGCTAATTGATAGTTTCCTTACAACATCCTGCTCCTTTAGAGACATTGTTAGTTCCTGCCTGGGTCAGTGTGACCTCATCTTTGATACAGTGTGATAGATATGGTAGAAAAACAGTGTGATAGATATGGTATGTATAAAATTGGCCTGGTGAAGAGTAAAGGTACCATAAGCACAATCATAAAACACTATATGAACATCAGAGGCTCTTCTTATAGCAGATATAAGAAATGTTGAAATTTTCAAGAGGAAATTATACACTACACAGATCAGATGAGTTGGCAGCAACTGCCTTAACACTTTCCCGTCCCCACCGCACGTTCCCCTAGACTACCTCAAGGTGCGCTGAGGGTTGGCCATGAGCACGCGACTAGACTCAAATGTGTACTGTATACTCTTTTTAAGTTTTCTCACCTCAATTTTTGTCTTACGGCATTAATTTTGGTATCTTTTGTTTGCAATAGAATTCCCTACAGGAATATACAGGGTATACACTTGAAGTCCAAAAGCCTGGTGTGCCACCCACACTAAACTCATAAATTGGCCAAGGGTTACCCGTGAGCGCGCAACACCACCGAAATGCGTCTACTCTTTGTGGAGTTCTCACCTCAATTCTCGTCCTACGTCGTTCAATATACAGTAAAGTGGAACCTCGAATAACGACTTAAATCCATTCCGGCGCCGTGGTCGTCATATGAAACTGACGTCATTCAAAACGAAGTTCTTGATTGAAAAGAATGTAAATAGAAATAATCCGTTCTACCACCGAAAAACATCAATATGATATTCGATGTTTTAAATAATGGAGTAGCCTACCTTACATACACTGAACAAACCTTTATGACATTTTTCTTTCTTCAAATTTGTTCAATTTTTTTTTTCTTTCTTTTTTGTATAGCAAAAAGTTCGTTTGGTGTTTGTCAGGTAGGCTGCTCCATGTTTCTTAAAAAAAAAAAATTGAAAAACGGAACAAATGTCAAAAAGGTTTGTTCGGTGTTCAGCAGGTAGGCTGCTCCATGTTTCTTAAATAAAAAAAACAGTTGAAACAGTTTGAAAAATGGACAAATGCCATAAAAGTTTGTTCAGTTTTGTCGGGTAGGCTGCTCCATTATGACAATCTTTCTGTGTTTCAAATGTGTTCCATTTGTTTTGTATTTTTCATTTATTTCTCAATAATGGAGTAGCCTACCCAACAAAGACTGAACGAACCTTTATGGCATTTGTCCATTTTTCAAATTGTTTCAACCGTTTTTCTGTGGAGAGCCTCTTCGGCTCCCCAGAGCTATACCGGGCTGATCGAAGGAGTTCTAGGCCTACTGGGGACCAGAGCCAGAACCTGGTTCCCTCAAGAGAGGCACGAGGAGCAATGGCCTAAAGACACCCCCATGTAATTGGAAGCAGTCGTTGTCTGCCATCTACCAGGTCAGGCATCCACAAAGGTAGGAATTCCAAAACAAACTACTGCCGATCAAATAAATTGCAAACCGAAAGCCGAACTAATAACAGAACTCCCCAATCAAAACCAAGGAAACAAGTATGACGTCACCACCAATGCCGCTCATTCATCTGGCAAACGGGGGGGGGGGTCCCAGACCTGCACGCTAGCAACTCTTCTCAGTTCAAGAGGCTGTTGTGTTGGTGACCGTCGATTGCTCTGGCTCCACTCTTTGCGCAGTGCTGCAGTGCAGTGTTGTTGGTTGGTTTTGGTGATGTGTGAGCCAGACGTAACACAAGAGTACTGGGGCTGTATGCACCTAGGGCCGCCTTCTCTAGGTGCCCTGTAAGTACTGCCTTTGCGGCTTCAGGGTTATCTTCCATGAGCCGTTCAGGAGCAGCTACCTCCGTGTGGTTCTGTCACTGCTCAGCGATTGCTTGACCTTGGGGGTTCAGCTGGTGTATTTCTTACTCCTGTTTTCCCTTGGGTTAGGAGGTACAGTAGTTTCGTCGCTGGCTGGGGCGCGAGGTACTGTGTGGCTGTCTGGTATACCCATAGCGACCAGGTCTGTTCTCCTAGAGACGTGCTTTTGCTAGGTTTTTCTTTTGTTTTAGTTTTGTTTTGCCTGGCAGGGGTCTGCCAGGCAAAGCTAAAGGTCTGCCAGGACGTCATTGACGTCCCTCCCCCGAACATCCGCAGAGTTAATTATGGATGTCATATACGTCCCTCCTGGACATAAGTATTTATATCAGGTTGTTGCTTAAAAGGACTAGTCTCTGGCCAGGCTGTAGGTGTAGAACTCTCAAAACTAGATTCAAATAAGACATACTTGATTGTCTGCAATCTACCTGGTTGCTGGATTTTATGTTGGACATCCTGTGCTCTCTTCAACTTTGCCTTGAATACATTGTGCCTGTTGGCCTTGACTACTGACAACTGTGTTGGCAAACTTCATTCTCTTCTTCAGAACCTGGTTTTTGTCATCTTTGTCTATGGCAACATCTTTGTTCACTTTCATCACTCCAGCATGAAAAATAATCAGATGTCTTCTTTCCATGAAAACTCTGTTGTAGTGCATTTGATTTGTGACTAAGGTCTCCTTTCAGCATAGTTCTTCAACCTTTGCACCATTCATCTCTGTTCTAAGGCCATCAGTCTTGGCTTCTATGTAGATTGGTTAAACTCATTCACCTAAGGGCATATTTCCATGGCCTGTGAAAGCTTGCTACCCTCAAGACATTTGGCTCAGTGGTACATACATTTAGAAAACCTCTGCACTGCATCAGGGATGGAAAGTCACACTGGTCATGGCTAGGGAACACAGTTACCCTGAGAGAACAGAACACTTTCCTAAGTTAGCAGCTGAGTGACTTACTCAGAAATTAGCTTTTCATAAATTGAAATGTACACTCAAAACTTTATTTTGTATTTTTCTAACGTACGCTGATTATGTTTAGGTCCTTTAGCATATTTAACCACAATACTACTTAGTCTAAAAAAAGATACAAAGGTTAAGATAATCCTAATAAAGTACAGTACCTTTTTTATTTACTAAACTACTGCACTGACAATGTATTATTATATTGTACTTTAATGTTAATAATTTTAAATATTATAATTCTGTTTTTTCCTACTGTATTTCCCTCCATGGCACATAAAAATAGCCAATGGATATACAGAAAGAAGACCCATCCATCTATGACATGCGGTTCCTCATGCCACTGATGTTATACTTAGCTGAAAAAAACATTACTGAGATTGACTATGCTGAGTGTGGCGCAGTAGCTATTGGCTTTATAGCACTGACTTCACACCAACGAGATGTCTGGGGTGCTGGGGCTGCAGTACTTAGATGTATGGTAGAGAAAATGGAAAATTCCAGGTATTGAATGTTCTCAATCTCTAAGTTCCTTAAATTAAGTTAAAGAAAAAAGTAAAAATGTCAAATATCTTAACCCTCATGCTGTAGCATTTGCCTTTCTTTGTTTTTGTTTTCTGGGGGGATCCCCTTCGGCTCCCCGGAGCTTATCCAGGCTGATATGCTAATGTCAGACTTTGGCATCAGTCATGTGTATGGAGGTCTGTGGGTCTACCAGGGACCACGAGCCAGAACTTGGCCCCCTCAGAGAGGCATGGGGAGGAATGACGTATAGAAACTCCCGTGTGGTTGGAAGCATTCTGTGTCTGCCATTGACCGGGTCAGACACCCAGAAAGGTAAGCGTCCTAAAACAAACCCCTATTCTGGTGAAAATTGCTACCAAAAGTCAAACAAGTGGATAGAACTCCCCAAAAAGAAACGAGCAAATGAGCATGACGCCACACATCGCCACGCCGATGTCTGCGCAGCTCCTCCCTCCCTGGGAGGGGGAAGGGGAAGCCCCAGACCCCCCGCCCGTCTATCCACCCTTCAGTTCTGAGGCTGATGCTATAGGCAACGGTCGTGTGCTCTGGCTCCAGTGGTTGTTTCAGCACTGTCCCTAGAGTGTGGTGACTGTCTTCTGGGTGATGCGTGAGCTGGGAGTGATTCCCCAGTACTCGGGCTGCATGCATCTAGGGTTTCCTTCCCTAGGTGCCCTGTAAGTACTGCCCTTGGGGCTTGGGGTTACCTTCCCCAAGTTCCTTGGGTTCTGCCTCTGCTAGGCCGTTTACTGCTTGGTTTTTGGCCGCCCTTTGTGTGCTGGGGTGTTCTGTCTCCCTTGTTTACCTTAGGGTGAGGGGCAGTTTTGCGCTGGCTGGGGCAAAGGGTACTGCGCAGCTTGTTGTCACCAATCATAGCTGCTGGCTTTGTTCCGCCTGGGTATGCTGTCCTCTTGCGGGGTTTTCTTTTTCTTTTTGTTTATCTCCCCCTCCCCATCTAGCCCGTTGGTGCCGTGAGGGGGACTTGGTGGACAGCTGCCGGAGTGTGATGCTCCGTGGGACAGTCCTCTGTCCTTTTGTGGCCTTATGCTCCTGCTGCTGTCTTCTCTAATTGTGCCGGATCGCTTTTCCTTACCCTTATGTTTCGTTTTTCTCCCCCCCCTCTTCTCCTATCTGCTTGTCGTTTCCTGCTGACGTTTTGCTTGTTTTGGTTATTCCTTTGGACTTCTTCTATTTTGATGTCCGGGTGCTTGAGGAGGCATACTCTTGCACCTGTAGAACTGTAGTACCCAACGTCTCGAGCGAGGGGAACCTTTTATTGTCAATCCGTCTTTCGTCGCTGAACCTGATCTCGACGGACTGACGGTTCTTAAGGTGGCGTTTGTAGGGCGTATACTCACGACGCACCGCTTACCTTTCGGGGTGCCTGACCCGGTCCATGGCAGACATAGAATGCTTCCAACCACACGAGGGTTTCTATAGGCCATTGCTCCCCCATGCCTCTCTGAGGGGGCCAGGTTCTGGCTCATGGTCCCCGATAGGCCCACAGAACTCCATACATTTGACTGAAGGCAAAGTCTGACATTAGCATCTCAGCCTGGATAAGCTCCGGGGAGCCTCCGGGTCTCACCCAGAAAATGGCGTTTCATTACATTCAACACTGGTTTTTTGATAAATCAACATATAGTTCAAGCATGAAATTCTAGAGAAAATAATGGATAGTTTGAGAAAAATTAGCAGAAAATTCTTAGGCCTGTATGGTCGAGTTATCAAATTTTGTAAAAAAAAAATCACATGGTATGCAGTCTGCAAATAAATGCTGAAGCATTAAGGTTTAGGTAGTTGTGACTATCTGAACTGATATGATAAAGGTATTTTAGAGTTATACTGTGCATTGCTGTACTGTCATTAGTATTTTCATGGTATTAGCATTATATTTTGTATATTATTTTCATTATAATAAATTTCATTTTATTGTTTAATTTATTAAATATAATTACAGTATTTACTTAATAAATGGCTTATTTCATGATTTTCTCCAGTCACCGCAGACTAAAATTGCCGTGGTTATGGTTGGTGGGCGTGGTCAGCTGTGCCTTTGAAGGGAAACAACGCCGTCTTCCTGCTTTAACAACTCATTTCCTCATCCGTGCATCTCAACTCCTCTCACAACCTGGACACCCCATGTACAAGCCAGTCCTCAACTACCTCTTCCTTAAACCTGCTTTCAAAGTTTATTATGTAAGTATCATTAATTTAAGAGCAGATATCTCATGACTTTGAGAGTACAGCAGTACTTTTCTGGGGGGAGCCCCGTCGGCTCCCCGGAGCTTTACCGGCTGATATGCTAATGTCAGACTTTGGCATCAGTCATGTGTATGGAGTTCTAGGGCCTACCGGGGACCACGAGCCAGAACCTGGCCCCCTCAGAGAGGCAAGGGGAGCAATGGCCTATAGAAACCCCCGTGTGGTTGGAAGCATTCTATGTCTGCCATCGACCGGGTCAAGCATCCAGAAAGGTAAGCATTCCAAAACAAACCCCTATTCTGGTGAAAATTGCTACCTAAGCCGAACTAGTGAATAGAACTCTTCAACAGAAAACACGGAAACTAGTATGACGTCATACGTCACCGCGCCGCTGTCTGCGCAGCTCCCCCCTCCCCGGGAGGGGGAAGGGGGAGCCCCAGACCTCCCACGCCGGCTATCCACCCATCAGTTCTTCGGCTGATGCTATAGGCAATGGTTATGTGCTCCGGCTCCAGTGGTTGTTTCAGCACTGTACCTAGAGTGTGGTGTCTGTTTTCTAGGTGGTGCGTGAGCCGGGTGTGATTCTTCAGTACTCGGGCTGCATGCGCCTAGGGTTCCCTTCCCTAGGTGCCCTGTAAGTACTGCCCTTGGGGCTTGGGGCCACCTTCCACAAGTTCCTTGGGTCCTGCCCCTGCTTGGCCGTTTACCGCTTGGTTTTCGGCCGCTCTTTGTGTGCTCGGGTGTTCTGTCTCCCTTGTTCGCCTTAGAGTAAGGGGCGGTGTTTGCACTGGTGGGGCGCGGGGTACTGTGCAGCTTGTCTTTATCAATCATAGCGGCCGGCTCTGTTCCGCTTGGGTACGCTGTCCTCTTGCGGGGTTTTCTTTTTCTTTTGTTTATATACCTGGTGGGGGGGTCTGCCTTCGTTCTTGCCCCTTGTGTTCTGAGTATTTCTGGTGGTACCCCCCTGCTAGGTCCCCGTGAGTGTACACGTCCCGGGGGTTCAGCTCTTAGAAAGTTGTTTGGTAGCTTGGGTGCCGGTTAGCAGTACCCTGCCTGGGATTACCTGAGCGCGAGTCCTCTTAAAGTAAACGCTCGGGACCCTGGGAAACCCCTGGGGGCGCACGGGTCCGATGGATGTGACCCCAGAGCCCCCCCCTCGCTTCCAGCGAGTTTGAGGGTTGCTCTCACCTTTTGTCTCTGGGTGACTCTCTGTTTTGCCTCCGTCTGCTGCCTGTGGGGTCGGTGACACCTTCGACCCGGTGTCCTGCGAGTTTGGTTGCTCGTTGTGGCTCGGTTACCCAGTTGTGCTAACAAAGCGGGTGCGGGCAGCAGGGGCGTTGCACTTGAGCCTTGGTGGTGGCAACGTTCTCGTGGTTTCCTCCCCGGGAGCCCCGGGGCTGCCCCGTTGTATTTCGTTTTGGGACTTGGGGGTGTTGGTTGCATCCACGCCCCCTTGTCTTTCCCCTGGTTCACCCTTCCTGCCTGCATCCGGTTCCTTACCGTCTGTAGGTTCAGGGCGGGGTGTTTCGTGGTGTTGAGACTCGGGCAGTCTCGGGGAATTCCCCTTCCGGGGTAGTGACGGGGGCATTTGGGCCTGTTCCTCCAGCCGTGTTGTATGAGTCTGCCAATGGGCTCCCTTCCTTAGTGTTTTCACGGCTGCCCCGGTTTTCTGGTACGGCCGGGGCTTTGGGGGAACGGCTCGGCCCCGGGGCCTGTCGTGTAGGTTCCCGGGGCTGGGGAGGGGCTGCCTTGGGGGGGCCTTGGCCCCGTTAGACCCCGTGGGGGGTTTTATCCCCCTCTAGGCGGGGCTTGTGGTTACGCGGAGTGGGGTCTTTCCTCCCCACTCGCCGTACGTGCTGTTGGACGTCGGCCCCTCCCCGGGCTCGGTTCCTTGGCCTTTGAGTCGGTTGGTTCCGTCCTGTGGGTGGATGTTTCCTCCCCCGCTTTTTGGGACGGTGTTTTTGTCATGTTTCCCCGTTCGTTGGGGTTCTGCGTGACTTTTGATCTCGGGTGCGCCTGCGCCTTCGTGTGCCTTCGGAACTAGTGTTGGCTTCTGTGTTCTCGAGGGTACGGGAAGGTTTTTCGCTACTTCCCGCATTATTGGAACGTCTGTCGGCTCCTAGTACTTGTCGCCCTGTTGGGCTACTTGTCGCCCTGTTGGGCTACTTGTCGCCCTGTTGGGCTACTTGTCGCCCGGTTGGGCTACTTGTCGCCCGGTTGGGCTACTTGTCGCCCGGTTGGGCTACTTGTCGCCCGGTTGGGCTACTTGTCGCCCGTTTGGGTTCCCTTTTTTTTTTGGGCTCTTTGCTTCTTTGGCCGGTTTTATTGTTCCTGCTTCCTCTTTTGGCTCCTTTTCTCGTGCAATTGTCCTGGCTGGCGCCTTCCCGCAGGGAGGGTGTGCGGTTCGGCCAGCGTGTTATGCGCATGCGCCGTGGAGTTTGTTTTGGTCTGGGCGATGGTTCAGTGCTGGGGTTTTGCGCCCTTTTTTGCTACAGTGCTTCGCCTCTCGTTCTTCTCCCTGGCTGCGGTATGTGCCCCTTTGCACCAGGGGTGTCCTGGTTCCCAGTTGTGGGGAGGACACCGCGGTTTTCTGTGTCATGGGTGTGGACCGCCTCCTTCGCCTCTCCCTGTTCTCCTGCGGGTCCGGCTCTGGCGTCTTCACCTGGCGGTGCTCCCAAGTTCTTCTGGGCACGGTTGAGTCGTGTCAAGTTCGAGCCACCATTCGCCAGGTGAGTTTCTGCGGTCTGGCGTCTTTTGGCCGGGCGCTGGATGCGGCGGTGTTCATATACCTGTTTTTATTTAGGTATAATTTTGTACGACTGAGACCGTTCGCACACCAGTGACTGTCCCTTTATCACCCCTTCCTGTCCCCCTCATGTGCATGTCCAACCCATGCTGGAGTCATTCAGGGGACCCTCCTTTTTTAATGTTGTGAGGTGTGGGGGTTGTAGGGTTGGTTCTGTACTCACCTGGTGAGGCTCCTGGCTGTGCTTGCAGGATTTGAGCTCTGGCTCTTGGGTCCCGCCTATCTGGTAGAACTTGCGGGATAGTACCAGTGGAGTGCAGTGGTGCTATTGGCACTTTTGGGGAACACTGTATTACCATCAGTGGTCTGTGCTTGTTACACGACCTACTTGCGAGCATAAGCCTTCTTGCTGGTTCGTCCGTGGACTTCCAGGGCGCACTGGCCTGTTTTCGTATGGCAGTTCCGGCCCGTCCTGGTTGTGGGGGTATGTGGGCCGGTGGACTGCTCCTAGCAGCTGCCTGGTGGGCCATCCTCTGGCCGGTCTGGCCTGACCTTGGGCCGGGCTTGAGGTGTAAAAGAGCTCCCAGTACCTCATCCAGCAGGTATCGAGCGGGGTTTTCTCCGCCGTCGGTCGCCTGGTGCAGGTTTCTGGGCCTGCAGGGTTTTGTCGTGTCTCCGTTGGCCCTGTCTGGGGTCTGCCTGCTCCGTTCTCTGCCTTTGCAGAGGGGAGTTGCTATTTACATGTTGCATGTTGCAGTGGTGCCTGTTGCTGCTGCTGCTGCACGTGAGCATTGGTACCGTGTTTCACGGTGGCGTGTCCTTGTTCCTGTGTCCGGTTGTGGAGTGGCGCTTTGCTGCCGTTTTGTGCCTGGGGATTGCGTGGGGTTTTTGTCCCTGCCTGATTGTCCACCCCTGGTTGTTCTCCTGGTTTTTTTTTTTTTTTTTTGTGCTTCTGCTCTTTCTTCCTGCCTCTTCTGCAGCAGGAATGTTCTGCGTGTGTTCTTAGGCGTTGGTCAGCCTGTGTCCTGTGATGTGCTTCTTTGTCTCGGTCTGTTGCAGTTGTTCGTGCCCCTTGGTTCGGGTCCTGTTCTGGCGGCGACCCTTCCGCCTTCTTTGGTTTTCCTAGCTTGCCCTGCCGGTTGTTGTTGTTTTACTTTTTTTGGGGGGGTTCTTGCGATGTCTCGCGTCGGACCCGTCGTTTCTGAACTCCTGGCGGGCTTGCATGCTTCGGAGTTTTTCTGTTCGGCAGACGTTCCATCTCCTTGTGCCGCCTGGGTTTCGGTGGTCGCGCCCGAGATCTTCTCGCGGCTCCGCCTTTTTCCTGGGCTCGGGGGGGGCCTTGTCGGGGCTGCTTATGTTCTGCCTCGTGGTCTCGCCTCCGGTTGGTGGTCAGGTGGCTTCGTGGTAGGTGTCCCACCTGCGTGCTTTCTTGGCGGCAGTATGGGGTATTTTGGCGGTCCTTCCTTTTCCTGTCCCTTCTTCGGTGGGTCCTTCTTGTTGGCTTGGTTTACTCTCGGCTTGGTTTTCTAGTAGGGGTTGGGGGCCGTCGTCTTGCCACATACTGTCGCCTCTTTTCGTGCGGCGCAGGCGGAGCCGCTTCAGCTTGCTTTCGGTCTTGGTGTTGCTTCTGCACCGTTAGTCAGCTGTCTTGTGCGTCATTTCACCTCCGGCCTGTTCGTGCGCCGCTTGCACCATCCTGGTCTCTGGTCAGCGTGCTCTGTCTTCTCCTCGGTTGGTAGTGCCCCTTCGGTTCCGGTGTGTTTTTTCGTCGGCTCTTTCCTTTGGGCCTTTGCCTCTGGGGGTCGGTTCGCTGTGTTTTCTTGCTCCTTCGGTTTTAGCGTTTTGGTTGTTTGATGGCAGCAGTCTCCATCTTTTCTGGCGTGGGGTGGGGCTGCTGCATTCTGGAGGGGTCCAGGGTTTGTTGGTGCTTTGTTGGTCGGGCCGGGGGTGTGTCGTTTTTGTGTTCAGTGGCGGCCCTCTGCTGTTGTTTGCGTGCCACGGCGTTTGGGTCCGGAGCGCGTTTTGCGTTGATCCGGTTCTGTTCTTCCCGGTTCGCGGGTGATGGTGTCCCGGGTGGTCAGCCGTGTTCTTGCGGCTAAGCTGCCTGTGTTCTTCCCTCATGCCTGTGGCGTTCGTGGCTTCGCTGCTCTCGCTGCCGTCTGGGCGACGTGGCCTTGCAGTCTTTCGGGCATGGATTTTTGGTGTTCGTGCAGGGGCCTTGCTGCTCGTGGTTCTCGTGTTGTTCCCGGGATTTTCGGGGCTGTGGCGCCTTGGGTTGGCGTTTGCTGCCGGTTGTCTCGCCTCCTTGGGGGGTGCGTGGTGTCCGCCTCCCGGTTTTGTCCCTTTGACCTTCCTCTGTGGGTAGTTAGCTCCGGGGAGCCGACGGGGCTCCCCCCAGAAAACCAGCGTTGAATGTAATGAAACGCCATTTTCTGGGTGAGACCCGGAGGCTCCCCGGCAACCCTCCCTCCCTCCGGTCGGCGTTTTTCGCGTGTTTTGACATCCAGCCTCAGAACTGATGGGTGGATAGCCGGCGTGGGAGGTCTGGGGCTCCCCCTTCCCCCTCCCGGGGAGGGGGGAGCTGCGCAGACAGCGGCGCGGTGACGTATGACGTCATACTAGTTTCCGTGTTTTCTGTTGAAGAGTTCTATTCACTAGTTCGGCTTAGGTAGCAATTTTCACCAGAATAGGGGTTTGTTTTGGAATGCTTACCTTTCTGGATGCTTGACCCGGTCGATGGCAGACATAGAATGCTTCCAACCACACGGGGGTTTCTATAGGCCATTGCTCCCCTTGCCTCTCTGAGGGGGCCAGGTTCTGGCTCGTGGTCCCCGGTAGGCCCTAGAACTCCATACACATGACTGATGCCAAAGTCTGACATTAGCATATCAGCCGGTAAAGCTCCGGGGAGCCTCCGGGTCTCACCCAGAAAATGGCGTTTCATTACATTCAACGCTGGTTTTTTGCTTAGGTTTCTGAATATATTAAGAATTCCTCTTTGAATTGATTTCAAGCAAGTATAATGTAGTAATACAGTATATACTGTATCTGTAATATAAACATTTAAATGTTTATCAACTGAACTTGTCTTTCAGGTTCCAGAATTATTTCAACTTTATTCTTCAACGCATATAACAGACAATCGGGAGCATAGATCTTTCCTCTTAACAACACTTTCAACTGGCATTCGACAGATTCTTGATTACAACATTTGTCAAAGAACATTTACTAGCACGTTGGTGATAGGTATGCTCCAAGCCCCTTCAGTTGACAATGAGCTACGGGTAAGTAATGATTCTCTCTTGAAGAATTTTTTGTAATTTTACATTGACGATGCTAATAACTTACTGAGCACTGTATTCACCAAGTCTGATTTCCTTGTGATTACTGTTCCCTAGCTCACTTCCCCATTTCAATGTCATTTATTTGTCTCTTTGTTAGTCAAATTATTTTTAATTGGACCTATTTGTATAATTGTCTTTATTGAAATCAATTAGACTGGATTTACACAAATTTTGTTTGTTCATTTTATCCATTAAAGCACTTTTGAACATGGTACAAGATTAAATGTAAAGTTTTTACTGTGAAAGCAATACAGCTGGTATGGTGAGAAGACCACTGTGAAGATACTATACGTATTACAAAAAATGTAATGTAGAAAAATGGCAATAAAATTGCCATTGAATTACCTAAAAAGACAGTAACAGCTTTCTTAATATAAAATTTATTTAAAAAATCTGACTGATAAAGGAATGCTATTATAGATTTATTTATTCTTTATTTTAATTTAATTTATTCTTTCTATTTTTAGGTACAGGCTCTTGATGTATTAGAAGCTATGGTTCGCATTCCTCGTGGTGCGGTAGAACTGACAGTAAACCAGAATTTGCTGACTGTGTTACCATTAGTTGTGTTACCTGTGAATACTGCTGTACCCAAACCTAATGCTTCCTCAAGAGCAGCCACATCTGTTAATCCCTTACTTCTAGCAGCAGTCGTGAGAGTTTTATCAGCATTGTGGTCCACACTTATGGACAGCATCGAAAGAAAAGATTATATCACAAAACACATTGAAGAGGATGAGTGTGTTACAGTGGAAATAGAAAATGAAGCTGTAAGGAAAAGAAAAATGAATGAAACTGATCAAGAAAATGTGAAAAAATTTAAGAAAGATCTTAACAATTCTGATCCTTATTCTCCTGAGTTCAATTTAGAAATTCAAGAAGCAAATCTAAATAGTGAGAGCATATCAAAAGAACCTTTTGAACGACAGAGAAAAAGACTCCCCCCTTTATTTGTTCATGAGTTTATAAATTGTTTGACCCTCCTTGCACCCACTGTTATAGCATGTGCTTCTCCACTTGGAACAGCAAAACATCTTGAACTTATTGCAAAGTCTCTACAGTATGTAGGTACAGTTGTTGAAGTTTCAAATAAAACACGAAAACTGTGTGCAGTTGCCATGGCCCCTGAAATAATTAAACAACAGGTAAGGCTAAGAAAGATATATTGGTTAATAACATTACTGTAAAAGATAATTTTGAGTTTTGGCATAATTTTTGTATAATTTGGCAAAAGATAATTTTGGCATAATTTGGCAAAATATAATTTTTGTATAATTTGGCAAAAGATAATTTTGGCATAATTTGGCAAAAGATAATTTTGGCATCTGAAGAAATCATACATTACTTGGGATTTTAAAATCATTGAAATTGTTTATGAATAAACAAGTATAAAGATAAATAGTAAATATACAGGGTATTGTATACCCTAAACAATTCTGCATGACTAGCCCTAATACTGTATACTGTACAGTACTGTATATGCAGAAGGCACTCTGTTGCATTAAGAGACAGTCTCGACCTTTATAGTTAAAATAAGTACATTTTGATTATCTAAATTATTGGGGGACGAATCATGCGTTTTAGTAAAAAAAAAATTGAAATTTAAAAAAAAACAGCGTTGAATGTAATGAAACGCTATTTTCTGGGTGAGTCCCGGAGACTCTCCGGAGCTATCAGTTTCAATAAATTTATATGTACTTTTCAATGACCTGTATTCAATTAATCTTATTATTTTAAGTTTCATGGCAAAACAAACAAAAAGTAATAAAAATAAGAATAGTTGGCAACTCTCCTGTATTGCCGATATTTTGAGTGCTCTTATTGATAAAATTGAAAATACGTAAGAGTTGGCCTATTATCTCATGTGAAATATCATATGAAGTGAAGTGAACTTATTTTGGCCACTTCACAGCAGGTCACATTTGACCGAAAGTTTGGTGTATGGACAGTGTGTTGATTCATGTGCTAATCTAAAGTTGAGAATTGTGTAAATTGTGTTTCGTATCTTTCCACAGGTTTATGATCATATAAGCTGGGACCTTTTATATGATCGTCTCCGGGAACGTTTGAGTGAAGATGATGAGGTGAGACTGCTGGGTAATAAGGTGAAAGAAATGTGGCACAAGTGGCGAAGTGAACCCCTTAATAAACATCTCCAAAAAGAAGAAAAAGCAACTTCAGCTGATGAAGACAGAGAAGAGGAACATCATTTCCTAAAGAAATCAGTATTGACTCTGTTAAGCACATTGGGAAAATAATTTTAAATAACTTTCACATGCACACAATGTAATATTAAACTTCAGATATAAGAATTCATTAAGGAGTCAAAGGTATAATTATTTTGATCATCGGTTTTAATTTTATAACTAGCAGTAACCTATTTGAGTTAAATATTGAAACTATTAACTTGGGCAATGTTCACATGTAATGCAAATTTTTATAATGCAGTTATACGAGTCATAACTGCTAAAACTGTTTTATTTATATATATATATATATATATATATATATATATATATATATATATATATCAATTCTGCATATTCAAAAATAGCTTTAAATGCATAAATATTGATTTCAAACATTTTCAACCCAAAACATAGTTTTGTAATAAAGTTCTTTTGCTTGGAATGAATCCTATTCCTAATCTCACTTGCATGAATTTTATATAGTTTCAGGAAACATTCCCACAGATAATCATGAGTCAACTGTATCATATACAAAAATTAATAACTTGAAGTACTGGAGGAGGTATGAACTGAAAAATGCATTTGTGATATTTTTGGTAATTGTATAAATACTACTACAGTGTCTAGTATATGGTCATAGTGACATATACAATTATTTATCAAATAAAGAGCTATGTTACTTAAGTAAATATGGACGATTACAATATTATTTAGCTTTCCAAAGCTGTATGTTGTAATAATAAATTTGAGCCCATGGTATTTATTCATCTACTTGAGTATTTGATGCATTGTTTTGAAGTACATTACTGCACAGACCTGCATAATCATCAAATGGTACTTCACAATATGTATTTTAGCACGCACAGTGAAAGTGCACCATGGAGAGTTAAGAATTTTTTTTGTTTTAAATGGGAACCATTTCAGTACAAAGAATATTTGTTTATAAAATAGTAAATATATTATGCCTTAGTTACAGTTCACTAAAATAAAATGTGGCAATCTAGACAGCTTTAAACCAAATGGGAAGAGAATGACCAGTTTTGTTTAAGTTTCATGAATGGTGTTATCACTTACATTCAAAGTTTTAATAAAATTCAAGTAAAACCAACTGCAGGATCTCCTTGAAGGTACAGTATAGTCAGTAGACAATTAAATCACAAAACATGATCTGAGAAAATATTGAAGCCATACGATAGGGAGCCGGTCGGCCGAGCGGACAGCACACTGGACTTAATGATCCTGTGGTCCTGGGTTCGATCCCAGGTGCCGGCGAGAAACATTGGGCAGAGTTTCACCCTATGCCCCCGTTACCTAGCAGTAAAATAGGTACCTGGGTGTTAGTCAGCTGTCACGGGCTGCTTCCTGGGGGTGGAGGCCTGGTCGAGGACCGGGCCGTGGGGACACTAAAGCCCCAAAATCATCTCAAGATAACGATGGGACTGGACCTTCATCCCTAAACTCTTCAAGCACACCCAGAAATGTTTTTATTGGTTAAACCTTAATGAAATTCCACATACAAATATCAGTGCAATATTTATTTTGTATGCTTTTCAAGAATAATTTGACACTTAGTACATATGACTCAGTTTCTTCAAAAACCTGCATAATACTGAACATTTACTGCATATTTAAATGGTCTTAGTTTACCTGTTGTAGAAGTGAACCTCAGAAAATAGTCCAGTAAAGCAATGAGTTGTTTGTACTTATAAAAATTAGCAAGACGTAAATTAAAGACAAATTACATTGCCTACTCTTACCGTATAGCATGTATATTCACCTAAAAATGTTAGAATTTAAATATAATTACTTAAAATTTTCTTTTTCTCTTTTTCATCCTTATATCTATAAAACAGTTTCCTGCATGGGAAATCATCATTTTGGATGAAGTTTATTTTCCATAGGCATTTGCTATATTATGAACTATGTTTGTAAGTGCAGAATTCTGTATACAAAATAAAATATGTGCTGTTTGATTACCAGTAATTTAATTTTACAATCACTTTTCTGTGGGGAGCCCCATCAGCTCCCTGAAGCTATCCAAACTGATGTATTGCTATACAGTTAGTTTGGGGTTATCAGTCACAGAGTCCTTTGCCTGCCGGGGACCACGAGACAGAACCAGGCCCCCTCAGAAAGGTCCAGGGAGCATTGACCTATGAGCACTTGAAATTTAAAGAATGTCATAATTGCCATCGACCGGGAAGGCACCCAGAAAAATAGGCAAAACAAAACAAAATACAGTGTGGTGAAAATTGCGACCTACATCCTGAAAGAGCAGGAGAGCTCCCCCAAGAAAGAAGACAAACGAGCAACTCTTCATGTAACTAGCCCTCCTGCTTGTTGGCGCTACCTGCAGTTCTTGACCTGATGTAATCACCTAGTTGAGGTTTGGCTCTTTGGTCCCACCGCCTAACTGTCAATCAACTGGTGTACAAATTCCTGATCCTACTGGGGTCTACACTTGAAACTGTGTATGGAGTCTGCCTCCACTTCTGAGTCACTTCTGACCTGAAATTCTTGTTCTGGATTTTCACCCTGTGTGGCAGTTCCGGCTGTGTGTGGTGTGGTGGCCAGGCGTTTTGTGTACTGGAGCAGCATGTGCCTAGGGTTCCCTTAGGTGCTCTGTAAGTACTACCCTTGCATGTCAAGGTTATCTTCCCTTGGGCGTTTGGGAATCACTTCCCATTGAGGACTAATTTGTTTGAGGTTGACTTTACTCTTGGGGTACATCGGGGGTTTTAGGGCTTTCTGTCTTACCCCGGGTAGGGGAGTGTTTTTGACTAGGGGGCACTACGGCTGGCACAGCTTGCTTTATTGCGGCAGCTGATGTTTCTCTCCAACTGCTAGTGGTGTGATTTTGGGGGTTTTCTTTTCTTTTTCTGGCATTTTTGCCTGTGTGGACATGAGGTCTGCTTTGCTACTTACTAGGCACAACTAGGTTGTGGTGGTGGTTTTCCTCTGTTGCCCCTGGGGTTTCATGTCTGCTACTGGTGGTAAGTTTACGTGCTATAGACAGGGTTCTACTGGCTTAGCTGGCCCAAGTGCCTGGGCTTCCAGTATGGCTAATATTATCTAGGGGCCCTGGAAATTCCCTGTGGGCTTAGTCGTACCATGGATATTTCTGAATCCATTTTCGCCTCGTGCGAAGTTCAATTTTGTTTGTCGCCCCTGCCTCTGGGTGACGATCATCCGTACTGCCTCTGACTCCGTTGGGTCAGGAATGCCTACAACCTGGAGTCTTGCGGGACTTGTTCCCCACTTGTGCTTCAATTTACTCAACCCTTGTCTGATGATCTCAGGGATCAGGCAGTGGCTGCATTGAATGCTCGATTATCCTTATTGCAACGGACCTGGTTAGTTGCCCGGTTGGAGGCCTCAAAGCTGCCTTGCTTACGTTTTAGGCACTGATTTCTTCCTTCCCAAGTGGGCATGGTTGGGCCTGCTCCTCTCCCCTTTTCCCCCTGCTTCCGGCTCCCAAACGTCTGAGGGTTTCTAAGTCAGGGTGGGGTTTAGCTAGGGATGAGGCTCGGGGGGGCTGTCCCTTCCAATTCGCGTGCAGAGGTGGTCGAGCCCAAATTTCCCACTGGGGCTTCTGGGTCGACCCAGCAGACTCCCTTCTTGGAAGCTTTTCCCCTGTACTCTGCCTTTTCTTTAGGGGTGGTGATCCCAGGGCCTGTATCGGGGGTTCCCGGGGCTCAGGGGAAGTCCTCTTGGGCTTCTTTTGACCCTGCTTGGGCCCTTGTGCCCTCTAGACAGAGGGTGTTGCTGCAGTGGATGTGGTTTTTGTCTCCCCCCCCCTCCCCGGGTTCATTTCCGCGTACCCTTGGATTCCTCGGATTAGTCTTTCCTGAGTTTTCTTTCCTCTCGAATTTTCCCTGGGGAGGTTTGGGAGGCCCTTGGTGTATACCTCCTGTGAGACCCGGTTTACGCATCTGTGATGGATCCGGCTTCGTTTGAGTTCGGTTCTTCTTCCCCTTATTGGGTGTGTATGAGGTTCCGAAGTCTTACTGGCTAGCCGACTGCCCCTTCTTCTCTGTAGGGGCTTGGCGTTGCCTTTGTCATACCCACACGCTTGAGTAGTGGTAGGTTTCTTCGGTGTTGCGGGTGTTATATGGGGGCTCGCTTGAGTTCCTCAATTAGTGCCTCTTTGCCCCTGTGCTTCCTTGTGATGTCGGTCTGATGCAGTTACATGCCCAGGTTCCCACTCTTTTGGCTGCCCTAGCACCTGATGACCTTCGGACTCTCAGTCATTTGTCCTCAATCTTGCGCTTCTTCGGTCTTCTATAGCTGTCTTCGGATTGCCTTGCGGAGGATATGGGACACTGAGTGAGGGGCTTATGCCTGGAGTTTAGGTTTAGGCTGCTGCAGCTTTCTGAAGCTGTTTGCGCCGATCCTCCAGGAGACAGTCTCCATGTTTTGCATCTCTCATCTTGTGTGTCAGCAAGCTGTGCTTGTTCTGTCTTTAGATTTGGCATGTGCCCTGGCTCTGCCGTTTTCTTCCCCATTTTGTCCTCGGTTGTTCCCAAGGGACAGTGTCGCCTTGTTTCTGTTGGCAGCTTCAGCCAGTTGCAGTCCTATATCGGACTTGTTGGTGCTCTGGGGGGTTGTTCCCGGACCTCTCAGATGGGTCATGCCAGGGTTCGAGCCTCGTTGGGTCAGGGTAGGCCCTCGGTGCTAGTTTCTGCGTCAGCGAGTTCCCCAGAGCTTTCTTCGGCTGGTTGGTGCTGTGATCACTCTGTGCGAACGTTGGCTTATTGGTATTGGCATCAGCCCTTTCAGGGTCACCCATTAACGGGACGATGAGGGGGAGGCTGGGCTCCTTTTGCCTGTGCCTGGTCCCCGCGATTTGTGGGCTTTTCAGGTCGTTTCTTCCGGCCTTTGGTGGCGTTATACGCCATCCCGTTTAGGGGTTGGATCTCTGGGGGCAGGCCTCTTCCCCGTTCCTCTGTCAGGTCATCTGGGAGTGGGTTCGCTTGGGCGTGGTCAGAACAATCTCGTCTCTCAAGTGGGTTTCCCGCTTGCTTCCAGTTCCGACACAGGACTTTGCAGATCTTCATGCATTTTTATTTGTCTCGTCTGATCCAGTTGATTCCTTTGCCCCTCCTTTCGGTTGACCAAGTTGTCCCAGGTCTGGCTTGTTCAGGGATTCTTCTTGAGGTTATCTTGAGATGATTGGTTAGGTTTCGTGGTGCAGCTACAGCTTTACCATTTTCGTTATCTTCCATTTGGCTTGAATCTGGCACCTCGCATTTTCACGCGCTTGGCTCTGGTCTTGGTGGCCCATCTGTGTCTGCTTGTCTTCTAACCAGGGAGGCTACGGAGGCTGTTCTGGTATCTTCACGCAGCCTCTTTCACCGCTCAATCACTGGGTTCAATTCCCGGTGTCCTTGCATCGTTTGCTGTGTCACCAGCTTCCTCTTCAGGTTTTCCGGGATTCGGTGCCATGTTGCCTTCCTCTTTCCTCACTCGATGTGTTCATGGATGCTTCGTCTTTTGGTTGGGGCTTTGTGACCAGTGTTCACCAGTTGCCCAGGGGCATTGAAGGCTGTTCTTATGTCGGGCACATAGCACGGTGCAGGAATTTGCAGCGGTGTGGCAGACGCTGTAGCAGATTCGGCCCCTAGGGGCTCGTTAATCGAGTTCCATTCGGACTGCTCCCTTGTAGTTTATTGTCTTAACCGGGGGAGAGGGGTAGTTCTCTGGTCCGTGGCTGAGGGAGGGTTCCCTGGTCCATGGCTCACTGGAGCTGGTTGCACACCTTCGCGTCAGTGTGGCCTTGGCATTTCCCATTATACATGGCGCCGTTCCCCGACTGAGGCCCTTGTTGTCGATGTTGGGGTGTCCTGTACCTCTTTTCCCCGGCCTTGGTTTCAGGCACTACTTGCTCGGTGTCGGAACCCGGTGTTTTTTTCGCGGCTTTGCCTTTTTCAGCAGGTCAGGCTAGTGGTTTGACTTACTCCTCCGCTCTACGCATCTGGTTTTTCTGACACGGGTGTATCGCCATTTGTATGATGATCAAGTGGCTGCTTGGATGGTGTCCCACCTTCTTCTCAGCAACAGTATGAAATTTCTTGGTGGGCTTTCTGCTATTTCCTTTCTCTTCGTCGGTGTCGGACAGGATTGTTTTGGCTTTTCCTAGATCAGCATATCCACAAGTTTTTCTTGTTTGTTTTTTCACCTCCGGCCTGCTCATGGACTGCCTGAGCCTTCTTGGACTTTGGACCGGGTTCTTTCCTTTTTGTTTTCTCGGTTTGTAGTGGCCCCTTCTGTTCGTGATTGCTCTTGGACGGCCTTCTTTTTTTCTTGGCTTTGGCTTCTGAAGGTCGGATTGGTGAGCTTCATGCTCTTCTCCGGCGCCAAGGGTTCTGTTTGTTTGGTAGTGGTGGTCGTTTTGTTCGTTGGCAGCCTTTTCATTCTTTTCTGACAAAGAATGGAATGCCGGTCTTCCAGAGGTATCTGTTGGTTGGCAGGATGCTTGGTTGGTTGGTCCACTGGTTCTGTGACGGTGGACGCGCTCTGGATTGATCAAGTTTCCCTGGTTCCCTGTTCCAAGGCTCATGTGTCTCAGGTTGTCTGCAGTGGCATTGTCTAGCTAGCCTACAGTCTACCCTCGTGCCCATGATGTTAGGAAATATGTTGCTTGGGCGGCTGTCTTTAGCATTATATCTTTGGTCGATATTTGGGCGCAGGGGTTTTGGAGGTCGAACCAGGTCCTGTCAGCCAGGTATCTCGTGTGTCATGGACCCTCTTCGGCCTTGTGTTGCTGTGGGGCACCCAACCCGTCCTCGACTCAAGTTCATTACATTCAGCGGTCGACCCCACAGACGCATTCATAAATTTTTACATGCTGTTCATTCAAAACGGGAATTTTCTCAAGTATAAATTAATATTATAATATATTGGCATATTGTGTATATATAGGCATAGATTAGGTTAGGTCAGGTGTTTAGGTTCTGTTGGCGATTATTTGTATTTGTAGTACGTGGGTGAAGCATTTATAGCGTTGTGATTCGAACAAAATTCGTCAGTGAAGCACTTGTTCCGGATATGTTCGAACGTCAGCAGTTGTGAGTCGTGTGTAAACCGCTTTCCATTCATAAACAGGGGGTTTGGCGGGTGCATGGAATCACTTTTGGATCTTTGTTTGGAGGACGGGCTGGGGGCACCTGTTGCAGCCATCTGTCTCCTCGAATCGAGACCTACAGTGCTGCCACCTCCGAGGTAAGTCCCTGTTTTTCTGTCTCTTTAGGTAGTTAGCTTCAGGGAGCCGATGGGGCTCCCCACATAAAACCAGCGTTGAAAGTAATGTAACGCCAGTTTCTGGGTGAGCCCCGTAAGCTCTCTGACACCCTCCTTCCCTCTGGTCAGCGATTTCATCATTCAAGAACTGGAGTGGTGGGCTGCCCGGAGTGGGGGTAGCGGTAACGAGCAAGAGAGCTAGGTGCATTAAGTGTTGCTTGTTTGTCATCTTTCTGAGAGTTATTTTGCTCTTCCAGGACGTAGGTCGCAATTTTCACCAGACGTGTCTGTTTTGTGTCTCCTATCTTTCTGGGTGCCTTCCCAGGTCGATGGCAATTATGACATACTTTAAATGTAAAATGCTCATAGGCCATTGCTCCCTGCACTTCTGAGGGGGCCAGGTTCTGGCTCGTGGTCCCCGGTAGGCAAACGACTCTGTGACTGATGATCCCAAACTAATATAGCACTATTTGGATAGCTGCAGGGAGCCTCTAGGGCTCACCCAGAAACTGGCGTTTCATTACATTTAACGCTAGTTTTTTATGATGGAAGTCTAATGAACAATGGGAAATAAGTTCTCAGGTCAAATAATGAAAATTTAATGAAGGGTTCAATATATACCACAATGGAATAAAGGAAATAAAAATGTTGGGAAATGGTCAATGTACTTAACTAGTGTGTAAGAAGTTTTGTTTAGGTTAATGCTCACAATATTGTCCAAGACATATATAAGAGAATGGCTGTACCAGATGACAGATCTGTTTTTTAATTCCCTAATATGATAATTTCAACAAGGCATATCTCTTCTATTTGATTTATGAGGGATGCCCCTAACCCAAACTAGCATCAACACTTCTGGTGCTCATCACATTGACCATTTGTACAAGGTTCTGCATTTGTTGAGAGAATTCCTGGAGATCTGCAAAAGATGGAAGCCTAAGCCAGGAGGATTGTCCTCAGAAGCCACTGTAAAACTGAGTTACTAATCATGAGGAAGGAACTCTTATATAACATACATACGTAATCATATCAGTAAAATTAATTCTGTATCTTGATGCTTGCTACCTCTCCATAATTGTTTACGATGAGTTAATATAGGAGCCTTTTAAACCTTTATTAAAGGTCAGCATCCATCAAAATGGATTACTAGAACACCATCTTATGGAAACCCAACTCATAAATCTGAAAACAAAGGAAGTGGTGGCGTTTCTGGCCATCCTGGACCATTATCCATAAAAGACAGACTGAAACATAACTATAATAAGATTTTTCGGTTTGGAGTCTAAATTTTCTGCCACGTTATTATGACTTACATTATGCAACCTAACCTAGAAGAATGCATCAAATTTGTAATTTCTACCAAGAGAGAACAACGGCAATTCCCTGCATCATGGGAGATCACCTCTTCATGTTACTATCCCTTTCCACCTTAGATGATTGAAGATAACCCCATGCTTCGACTGTAATAAAAAACTCAATGCCTTATGCCAGACTGATGCTCTGCTCATCAGTTACACCATAGTTCCCTTCACCACTCTAAAGACCGAATTATTTTTCATTATCCTTGCACTCATGATCTCACTCATGATCACTCATGATATTTTTCATGATCCTTGCAAGCAAGAACATGTATCCAAATCTGGCATATTACTTGTACGTGACTAACATTCTTGATTACACTAGTTTATTTAGTTCATTTATTATGCACCCCATATGTACTCATCTTGTGGGCGGTGGTCCTAAACATAGAGGCACATAATGGGCTCAGCACTATACTTCTGCAACATAACACGTTTGCGTCTCAAGTAAGCAACATACTGTGTATAATGGTCATTAATGATGGAATCAGTATTTATACTAAAAATAAATAACCCTAATTACTCTAGTACCAGGAATTGTATAACAAGGTAATTAGTTATATGGAGTGGATATATCATTCCTAAACAATATGAACATACATGAATAAGAGTAATTATTGAGTTTAGTGGCACAGTAAATATCAATCAGTAACTATAGTAATAATGAATAGTACCATTTAAATTATATCGCATTTTAGTCAGTATGCGACTAAAATAATAATGAGTGAATATTATTTAAAAATAAAGGACTAAATAAACGGTTTAGCTTGCAAAAGATGAAGTTACAGGTAAACAAAGCGTCCATTCCCATGACTAGCCGCCGCCTTGCAACGTGTCGAGGCCGTCACTGATCCACGACCACCCTCCCCGGGCCCTCGATATCACTCATTAGCAACCCGTCCTCTTAAGGTTTCAGAACGTCAATAAAACGGGCAATTTAAAGTGTCCTCTCTTAACCTACCTGAGGACTAGCAGGAAGCCGGTCGGCCGAGCGGACAGCACGCTGGACTTGTGATCCTGTGGTCCTGGGTTCGATCCCAGGCGCCGGCGAGAAAAAATGGGCAGAGTTTCTTTCACGCATTTATAAATGCGTCTGTGGTGTCGACCGCTGGATGTAATGTTACGGGCTGCTTCCTGGGGGTGGAGGCCTGGTCGAGGACCGGGCCGCGGGGACACTATAAAGCCCCGAAATCATCTCAAGATAACCTAACCTAACCTATGCATATATATATATACATATATATGCACAATATGCTAATATATTATAATATTAATTTATATTTGAGAAAATTCTTGTTTTGAATGAACAGCATGTTAAAATTTATAAATGCGTCTGTGGGGTCGACCGCTGGATGTAATGGACTTGAGTCGATGATGGGTTGGTTTACGAATGAAAAGCGACTCACAACTCAACCCGTCCTCGACTTAAGTCCATTACATCCAGCGGTCGACCCCACAGACGCATTCATAAATTTTAACATGCTGTTCATTCAAAACAAGAATTTTCTCAAATATAAATTAATTTTATAATATATTAGCATATTGTGTATATATAGGCATAGGTTAGGTTAGGTGTTTAGGTTCTGTTGGTGATTATTTGTATTTGTAGTACGTGGGTGAAGCATTTACAGCGTTGTGGTTCGAACAAAATTCGTCAGTGAAGCACTTGTTCCGGATATGTTCGAACGTCAGCAGTTGTGAGTCGTGTGTAAACCGCTTTTCATTCATAAACAGGGGGTTTGGCGGGTGCATGGAATCACTTTTGGATCTTTGTTTGGAGGACGGGCTGTTTATAGCGTTGTGGTTCGAACAAAATTCGTCAGTGAAGCACTTGTTCCGACGTCAGCAGTTGTGAGTAGTGTGTAAACCGTTTTCATTCATAAACAGGGGGTTTGACGGGTGCATGTAATTACTTTTGGGTTTGTTCAATGTAATGGACTTGAGTCGAGGACGGGTTGTTTAGGGAAGATAAACTCTGCTTTCAGACAACACACAGTTTCCCTGTTTAAATCCCTAAACATGTTAAATATAAATTCACTCCACACATTCTCTTGTGTTAATTACATTTTTTTTTTTTTTTTTTTTAGATATATACAAGAGTTGTTACATTCTTGTACAGCCACTAGTACGCATAGCGTTTCGGGCAGGTCCCTGGAATACGATCCCCTGCCGCGAAGAATCGTTTTTTCATCCAAGTACACATTTTACTGTTGCGTTAAACAGAGGCTACAGTTAAGGATTTGCGCCCAGTAAATCCTCCCCGGCCAGGATACGAACCCATGACAGCGCTCGCGGAACGCCAGGCGAGTGTCTTACCACTACACCACGGAGACTGTATATGCACAATATGCTAATATATTATAATATTAATTTATATTTGAGAAAATTCTTAAATTTACAAAACCATTTACAAAACCTTTTTCTTAAGTGCAAACCCTGTTTTGAAACTCTTCCTGGACAGAAGTAATAGAACACATAATCACCACACCAGACAAATATATCTTTGATATCCTCAGAGTTAAACTTAATCTGTGTAAACACTGTATGCAAATAAAGGGACCTAGTCTATGGAAAAACACTAAACACTGTATAGTACTTATCAAATTTTAAACTACAGTTTCTGCTCTATACGAGATTTTTTTTATATAAAATGTCAAGTTTGACTACATGATACCTAAAACTTTAATATTAACTTTCCCAAATGAAGATATGTAATCATATACCATAAGCATGCAAGCTTTATGCATTGTCTCACTAAAAAGCAATTATTAAGATCTAACCATCAAACTTGATATTGACTGAAGGAGTAAAACCTTCAAGATTTGCAATTTCAATTGAGGTATTGTCGTCCTCAGAGGAGGAACTGGGAAAAGAATTGTCTAATTCAAAAATACTGGTTGGTTGTGCTGGAGCCGCAGCAGTTTCTGTTAATTCTGGCCTGCTTGTTGACTCGTCAGTCTGAATATTCTCAACATCTACAGGAACCTTGACAGTCATAGCACTCTTCGAGCCATCTATACCCGAGGAATACTCTTCTTTACTCGTTAATGGATTTTCTTTCCTCTCTTCAGGTTTGACCTCATTTTTTGCATGATATCGAAGGACATCACGGCCATGTTTATCTTCATTAATAAAACTAACTACTACTGCTCCAAGAGGGTCCTTGTTATCATCGTCAATGTCTTCAATGCTGTCCTCAGTTCCCTCGTCTGGATCATTTGTTTCCTTCTTAGCTTCTCTCTCTTCTTCTATAACCCCAAGGTCACTCGTAGCTACACCTGATATTTTAACTTCTTTCGTGTGAACTGGGGAAGAATCCAAGGAAGCAACAAGTTCACCGGCAGCCTCCAGGATCCTCTCCCGAGCACGCACAGTATCTTCCGAAGCCTACACAAAAAATGTATTGGTATATTATTAATTGGAAATTATATTAAGAAAGTTGTCCAAGTTATTGCTACATCTGTTGAAATTCAGTATCAGACAAATCAAATTAATCGAATGATAATTTATTGATGAAGTTTTTGGAACATGTTATTTATTACGAGCTGAGGTATTTTAGGAATATTTCATATTAATATTTTGTACTTCAAAGAGTTTTCTAACGCATTTTGAAAAATGTGTTAAAAAATACATCTTCTTGAAATACAACAATTTTAGTAAAAACTATGTCCCAGTCACAGATAGCCAGATAATTTATCAGAATTATTTGATTTAAAAGTTATTATTTGGGTAATAAATGAAATTGTGTCATAAAATCACAAGTTTTTAAATACTATATTTGTCTTTTCTCTAGTGTGTTTGAATTCATTTTTCACCAAGAAATAAACTCATTGGGGACTAGCTACTATAGAAGACTAATGAGTAAAACTTTACGTAGAATCCTATTTGAACCTTTATCCATATAATGCACCCTAAATTTGACAATGCGAGCTACTGATCACATTGCCCTGTATGACTAACCATTCTAGAAGCTGGGGATCTTTTAGTCGTATCGCTACCTTATTCACTCTTGTGTCCTGGATGATATCCTCATAATGCATCCTAATTTTGCCAATGCAGACTACTTATCACATATTCACTTGGCCCTGTACGACTAACCATCCTGTCTGATGGGAATTTTTTGCATCACGTAGCTAGTTCTTGACACACTTTGTACTCTTCTTCATATAGTCTAGGGTAGCTGCATAAATGTAGAGATATCTAAATGTGTTTACAAAAATTGAAACATTTTATATACTTTTAAAGTAGAAAAACGTCATGATGTTTCCTGGATCATTATGAAGTCAAAATAGTTTGGGCTTAATAATGGTGCACGAAGAACTTATACGTCATCACTTTTTCCCCCTTTATTAAATATTTGGGTTTAGTGTCTATTTGTTCCAGCCACGGCGTTCTGACTTTCCAGTAAATTATCTTTGGGATTGTATGATCTAAATTACTGTACAAGTCAATAATGTTGAAGGTAGTGGATTGTAACGATGAGTAAGGTTTACCTGCTGTTCCTCCGGGGTCATGTTCTGATAGGCAGTATACATAGGGTTCTCACGCTGACCCTCCACGTGTTCTCCTGGAGGTGCTTGAACGAGATCACTGCTCATGGCTGTCAGGCCCGCCGCTGCCAGAGACTGCAGCAAATTAGAACACGCATTAAATTTACAAACTTTCAAACCTGATATAACTGTCTCAAAAATGCACACTTTGATAACCGCTATATATAATGCTTATTGTTCATAGAGAAATCCAATGACATAATTCATGTGTTATATATTTATTACAATATCATAATTATAGTACCGTCTGCCTTAGACTTATCACGGGTACGTGACAAGACACACTACCAGACAGGGCTACCAGACTACCAGGCAGGGTACACCTTCGTATTGATGAAAAGAGACAGAGAGAGCGGCACCAAGCCTCACTCTAAAGAAACGACAGCCTGGTGGCTGAGTGGACAGCACTCATGACTCGTAATCCTGAGGACCTGGGTTCGATCCCCGGCGATGGCGGAGACAAATGGGAAGAGTTTCTTTCACCCTGATGCCCCTGCTACCTAGCAGTAAATAGGTACCTGGGAGTTAGATAGCTGTTACGGGCTACTTCCTGTGTGTGTGAGAAAAAAATTGAACTGTGATTGATAGTTGAGAGGCGGACCGAAAGGGCAGAGCTCAACTCCCGCAAACACAACTAGTTGAATACAACTAGGTGAGTACAGAGACAGTAGAAGCAAGAACATTGGCTATTAATAATAGCTTATTAATATCCATTATGTTTCATCCACTTGTTCATCTCAATCACGTCCTGTACCACCTCACTCCAAGAGAATATAAGCTCTTGCTAAAGCATTGTAAATTTGTCTTTGAAAATGTAAGGAGTGCCTTGCGAAACGCATCCCTAGGCGTCAGACCATATTAATTGTGAAAATTATCTTTGGAGTAAATTTTTCAGCTTCCCTCAACAGTGAAGAAAAACATACGAAATATTGAGAAGACTCGTGTTATAATTATTAATCTTACCCTTTCGGTCATCAGAAGTGACTCGAACCCATACTGCCAGGAGCACTATGCAACTGGTGTACAGGGCACCTTATCCACTCGACCATCAGATATGTACTGTACTCTACTGCCCATGTAGACCTAAGCAAATGTAAATTGTGTCAGCAGAATTATTCGCCCATTCTGCATCACAATGTGATAGAATGCAAAAAATAAATGAATTTAGACATAACTCTGTCGCAATTATTTAAGAAATGTCTAAGTACAGATATTGCATTTAAAATGATTTACTACGAGAATCTGTAGCCAATTTCACCCAGTTTGCTAAATGTAGGTAGTGCATGAAAGGGACTGTAACCGTTCCATACAGCCTACTAGAGGTACATGATAGGCATATGTTAATTCAATAAACTGTTAATTCAATAAACTATGAAGATACTGTTGATATATTTATGTTATGGAATTCTGTAAGCTCACTATAGCGCTTTTAACATCTGCATTAAATATATTAAATACTGGTAAATCGACACACTTATCATATTCGAAATGGGATCTTAGCAGTAATCTACGTTTTTCTTTATTGTCTTCTACCGTGATTTACTAGAGCTTACCTTGTAAACAGTTGATGATCAGTATGGTAATGACCACTTGCCAGTTATGCCTCACTCAGCAAGTGTGCCTGCACCACCTGGCCTCGCTAACACCTACATGGAATGACGCCATTTTTCATCCCTTGAATTTTCAAGGTTACTGATTCTACGCGTGTTGGATGGTGAGCCTTCAATCATACCCACTGACAGAATGTCTTAATAAAATTGGGTTTAGTTTGTATGTATTTGTGGCTCAAAAATGATTTAGAGTATTAGCATGATTCAGGCAGACTAAAGTCCCGGAAAACGACATGAATATTATTAATACTTACTGCCATGGACTGATTGAAAATAGGGTTGAGGAACCTCAAGCCACCTTCTCTGCTGTACGTGAATATACTAGAGGTTGATGCTCTCCGTCCCCCGCCCATGACGTCACTCACCACAGACACACGTCGACTGCTGCTTTCCAGGCGTCGGAACATGAAGGAAAATGTAGATGTTGCTCTGAAAAATGCAACAACGATCATGAATATATATATATATTATATATATATATATATATATATATTATATATATATATATATATATATATATATATATATATATATATATATATATATATATTATTAAATATGACCGAAAAAGTAAGATTAATAATTCTAACACGAATTTTCTCAATCTTTCGTACATTTCTTTTCACTGTTGGAGGTAAATCAAAAATCAATTCTCCAAAATTCATTTTTATTTTAAAATAAAAATGAATTTTGGAGAATTGATTTTTGATTTACCTCCAACAGTGAAAAGAAATGTACGAAAGATTGAGAAAATTCGTGTTAGAATTATTAATCTTACTTTTTCGGTCATATTTAATAATATATGTCTACAGGAAAGACTGCTACCAAAATATACTAATATATATATATATATATATATATATATAAACGTGTGTGTGTAGTAAAAAGGAATGTGACCATTATATTTATTAACATTGAAATCGCAAAATGCAATGCACGAAAATTAACCCAAATAAAATTTATCCTTGTATAATACTTAAAAAGTGTAAACAAAACTCTTAATAATGACTCAAAACTCTTAGCACAAAATAATGAGATACTTCAAGGCTAGGAATAACTTTCTCACTCACCTGTATGATCGAATCACGTTGGGGTTTAACATGATCTTACAGTATTTAGCCTAGTCTACATATTACAGCCCCCTCCTCCTGTTTTGGTAGTACTTATAGTAACGATGAGGACTATAGAATATATACCGACGTACAACGCAATTAGAACGTATAAATCTGCACTATTGAGTTAGACAAACTGGAAAACTATTTTTTACTTATGTTATTTTGACAAACTAAACTAACCTAACCTAATCTTCCTAGGCCTAATACACGATATCTGAGGCCTAATATAGTAAATATGTGTGCTATACTAGGCCTAGGAATATTTCAGCTTGTATTTTAGCTTCGTTTACTTTAAATGAATTACTTACTAGTCAGTATGCTACTATCAAAAAGCTAAAAACGTATGAATTCTGACTATTGACGACCGTCACAATAGGTACTATCTAAACAAGAGGATGGGTTGCCATGTTACATTATATACATAGTATACATTAGCAGGGGGTTGCAAAATATATACCTAATTACATGTATATTTGTGTTAGACGATACCTGCGCTTGTGTAGGTAATAGACGGTGACGCCCAGAGCCAGGCAGACAGCCAAGGTGATGAAGGTGGCAGCCACGTTGTGGGGGCTGACACTACTCAAGATACTGGAGGTAATGGCTCCAGTGGACGTTATTAACACCATGTGTGACTTGGCCGAATTCAATTCTGAAAATAAAATAATTTCATTATTACATAATATTATTGCCTCGTCTCTCATGCCAAGTGATATGTGATCTTGAATAAAACTTTACAATGTTCAGTTGCTTCTTGGAAGACAGCCCAACCCAAGCTTGACATCAGGATGACGTTTCCGCCTTTCAAGTGGATCCTTCATGAGCGTCCATTCAGCATGGGCTGAAGCCTCGTCACTTGTCGTTCATTTCATGTGTTACTTATTCTCTGCGTTTGGAAAATAATTAATTCATATTAACGGCAGGTACTTACGACAACAGGAAACAATTATACAGTATTTCAATATTTAATTGCCCAACAACTTCAGATATACTCTAAACTTTCAAGTTTCCATTATATTATTACTTACACACCTTCATTCTTGATATATGTCTTCTAACATAATTTTATCATTTTGTTATATTACGAAGCAACTGGGTTCCTCTTTGACATTTTTATTTGCAAAATTGCTTCTTACATGATGAAAAACTGTTTCGGTTTAAATATAAGCATTTTAATAGCTATGAGTAAATTATTAACAAATAAATCCGTTTGATATTGTCCAATGGAAGCCTAATGTTCATTCAACATACCTTGTTCAAATTTAATTTTGAAGACTTCTGATGCTGTTTTATAGTCTCCATTTTCATTAACAGCAGTGAAATACACATGAAAATGTTCATCATCCATTTTTGTAGCATAGCCTAAGACATGTTGGTTGGCAGGAGTGTTCAAGTAATCCTTCAAGAGCTCCACCACACTAGCAAGGGGAAGTGTGCCATTGTGGCTTATTGTCATTTCAGCTCCTGCAACCATAATATCATTACCATATTGTGTGTTCATTAAATATGAATCTACTGAACAACATTACTAGCATGTTCACAGCCTTGTAAGAGCCATTTTTGGATGGTAAATCCATGTCGGGGTGATAACGGTGTAGAGAAACATCAAGTTTAAAGTTGACTAGTTCAAGTATCAGTGTTCCGGTGTTCTACCCTTCCCTGCCCCCCCCCCCCTGTGCGTTTCAAGTGATCTCACGTTATCATATTCTTATTAAATATTAATATTTAACCATTTAACTATTTCAGTGAACTTAGTACCTACTTCCCTAATAATAAGGATATCACTAATAAGCAATCATTAATAAGCAATACCATAAAGAAGTATCAATAGGAGTGCAACTCTAAATTCATCTTGTAGTTATGTAGTTAAGGTAAATGATTAAATGGGATAATGTAGCCATATCTATAAAATTATCAAAAGTTAAGCTAGCTGTATAGTTTTATATTAGTACCGAAATTATAGTTGCAAACAAATACTAGAGAGAAGAAAGGCCTCGCGTGAGCTCTTACCACACACAGGACAGCAGAAGCCTGTCATCTTTTTTGGGTTGTCACACTGAGGTTGTACACACTTGCTGGACATGATGCTGCAGATGGAGGCAGCAGTCTCAATGCCACACAGACAACCTGTTATATCCATGCAGTACTCAGGACTTTCCACATATAGAGGAGCATTATCACTACTTGAAGAGACGCCAACAAACCTAAATTTTCCCTCTGTGGTTCTGGTAAATGCTGCAAACTCTGAAGTGGTGAAATTCTGTCAAAATTAGAAGCTCTTATCAGGATCATGCTAATCAAATATACTCTATAATTATATTTATTCATGGAATTTAATGTTAAGGACCATTTAAATTGAGCTAAAGTTCAAACTTGCATCAAAACGAATTCCACCCACGCCAAGGCTGGTGCCTGGGCGTGGCGAGGCCGGTGCCTTGCAATAATTTCGGGATTCAACGTCCCGGCGGCCCGGTCGTCGACCAGGCCTCCTGGTTGCCGGACTGGTCAACCAGGCTGTTGGACGCGGCTGCTCGCAGCCTGACGCATGAATCACAGCCTGGTTGATCAGGTACCAGAGTGTTGTAATTATCCACAGAGGAGTTGAGATTTGTTTATGACGCTCCTCTTCTGGCCTGAGGTGAGACAAAAACTCTCCCCTCTGGCCTTTGATCACCAGTGTGGTTGTCGTATATGGAAACTCGTACGTACTTCGTTTTCCTTTATCTGATAAACTGAGTTTGTTCATGTACTGCAGACTATTGGGCAAAACCAAAATCTTTGGTGGGGAAATAGGAGTAAAACAGGAGATCAGTGTAAGTAATCATCAAAAGAAGGCGCAAACCGGGGAGACTGTGTAGCACTAAAGTTGCAGGATATTCAGGAGATCTGGCCCCACCGACTTGTCTGACTGGATTGTTTCCTTAATGCCCCACTTGATCCAATCAAGTGAGCACTGAAGGGCTGTTGTAGCATCAGACTCCTGAATGGAGGCATGCACATAATATCCCGTTATCTGTGGGGCTTTTTTAGTTTACTTGGTTGGGTTCCGTGACTGGAAATCAGAATTATGAGTCTAGTCTCGTTGGAATGTTCAATGCCCAGGTATCCTAAGTTTGCCTCTTATAAATAGTGCACGCACTGGAAGCTTACACTGCCTGCAAGTCTGTTGTGTAGCTCATGACCATGTAATGTAAGATTAGCTCCTCTCACAGTGTTCAAAAGAGAACTTTTTTTTTTTTTTTTTGAGATATATACAAGAGTTGTTACATTCTTGTACAGCCACTAGTACGCGTAGCGTTTCGGACAAGTCCTTAATCCTATGGTCCCTGGAATACGATCCCCTGCCGCGAAGAATCGTTTTTTCATCCAAGTACACATTTTACTGTTGCGTTAAACAGAGGCTACAGTTAAGGAATTGCGCCCAGTAAATCCTCCCCGGCCAGGATACGAACCCATGACATAGCGCTCGCGGAACGCCAGGCGAGTGTCTTACCACTACACCACGGAGACTGCCTTGATAAACGCAGTTTAAAAAGTTGAGACTGAAACTTGATAAACATCTGCAGAGAATACCTGATCAACCAGGCTGTGACTCATACGTGAGGCTGCGAGCAGCCGCGTCGTACAGTCTGGATGACCAGACCAATAACCAAGAGGCCTGGTCGGAGACCGGGCCGCGGGGACGTTGGTCTTTGGAATCATCAAAAGGTAAACGAAAGGTAAGGTCCATCACAAGTGTAAACTGCTTACCATACACAACATAATCGTTCAGTTCCTGAGCCCATTATTTACGAATAGACTATATTTTGACCCACTATATTTTGAATAGACAGTTGATGTTAACAATCTTTGTAACTAGCTGATCAATCTTGCAGCTAGCTTAACTACACGTACACCGGGATACAGTTGCTGAGCCTGTTCGGTGCTCGCTACCTACACACTGCAACTCTCAGGATGGGTCTGATGGACATCATAAAAGAACTAACCTTATTACCAATAGAAAGGTTGCTGACGGAGATGGCTGGCGGTGAGAGATGGACCCTGTACAGGGACCCGCTGGTGTGGGTGAAGACAGCGCCGTCTCTGGTGCAGGGGACGCGGTTAATGTGAGGCACCGGAGAGGAGGACGGGTCCGGGAAGCCTGGGTCCGCCCAGGACTCCGGGTCCCACCAGTGGTCAGGCCCGCGGTGAGTCCAAGTCGCATCTTATATTTACATAAAACAGAACACGCACTTTAATTAATAAAGTACTTAGTAAGATCTATAATTATGTTTATATTTAAGTATTTGAGTAGTATAGTTAAGTAAATGTGTGAACATAATTTATATACCTTTTAAACATTTATGTTAAGGTACCCAAAATAAGTTAATATAAAATGTATACAGATATATAAATCTGAGTAACACCTTTGATCATCAGTTGGCCCATTTTGCTTACTGGTTCTCTGTGTTGAGTTACACGACTGCACACTGAACCATTACATCTTTATTTTATTTATTTATTTATTTATATACAAGAAGGTACATTGGGTTTGTGAGAATACATAGCATAGTACAGTAATTGCACTCTTGTAAAGCCACTAGTACGCGCAGCGTTTCGGGCAGAAACGAAATTTAGAAATCTTCTAAACTGTATGGTTGAAGTTAGGATATAGGAGCACCAGCTTCCAGAGTACAGGTAAACAGTCCACTCTGGTGGGTTGTAGCCTGACCCTCACGCTACGATACCCTGTATATACTCGCACACACACTGTGGCGCCGGTGGCTGTGTAGATAGCGCGCTGGCACGTTATTCTGTGGCCCGGGTTCGATTCCCGGCGCCGGTGAGAATCCGATTGGCAGAGTTTCTTTCACCCTGATGCCCCTGTTACCTAGCAGTAAATAGGTACCTGGGAGTTACTCAGCTGTCACGGGCTGCTTCCTGGAGGGTGTGTGGGGGGGGGGGGAATAGTAGTTAGTAACAGTTGATTGACAGTTGAGAGGCAGCCCGAAAGAGCAGAACTCAACCCCCGCAAGCACAACTAGGTGAATACATCTACACACAGGTCCTCGCGGCTCAGCGGGTGAGTCGTCTCTCTGTGGTCGAAATTATTATTAATTATTATTATTCTAAGAATAATTACTTATTATTATTCTAAGAGCCTGGTCGAGACAAATAAATGGGCAGATGTTCTTTCGTCTAATGCTCCTGTTCATCTGATAAATAGGTACCTGGGAGTAAGACACCTGCTGCGGGCTGCATCCTGGCGTTGTGTGTGCGAGAGAGAAAAAAATATGTAGCAGATATGATAGAGGAAATGAATGTCGGGAGTCAGTAAATTAGACAACCGACGGTTAGAATAGCGGGGTCCAAGAGCTAACAGCTTGATCCTGCATGCTAAAACAGTAAATGCAAATAGTAAATACACGACCAGACAAAAATAGAAAATTCACATACACACACACTGCTCTCTCTCAGGTTGAACAGTAAGGATACAATGCATAAGTACGACCTGTTGACAAACATGAAGGGGTGGTGGGAGTCATGTTGCAAGGATGCAGTTTCATGCTGTAATGCAGATAATTTGTTGTAATGAACCTGAAACATAAATTAACCAGAGTGACCTGATTATCTCACGTGTTTACTGTACCTTGACAATCATCCTTGGCAACGTGATCAAACACCATATTGGCTCCCTCTCCAAAGATGAGTTCGCCCTCCACCGGCAACTCCACCGACCCGAGTGTTAACAGGTCCCCGAGAAACATCTGCATCATCCAATTTGTTTACATTAAAATACAATTTTCATAATAAAATGTTGAGATTAAATATAAATTATGAACGTATGAACGATTACCTTATTTAAACCCTGTATTTCAGAGCATGGACAATGTTAGAGAAGTTGGTAGAGAGACATTACCGAGGTGTGTGGATAGCGGTCAAGAACGGCAGCCTTGCCCGCACAGGGAGGGCGGCGTCCCTGCCAGTTGTCCAGAGAATCCAGGTCCCACGTCCTCACCCATCGCTTCTGGACGGCTTCGCTCTCCCCAGCTGCTGGTAACACCGAAGGTTGAGATAGTTGTTGACACATTATATATAACTTGTTATTTCCGCGTATAATTAAAATGGCTGAGTACAAAGGGAAGATATATGCATATATCTTTCACCCTATGAGGTGGGTATCTGCTTTGGAAAAGTAAAATCTAATTGGTTTTTAATTACAGGGCCTATATGACTGAGGAGACCAAGATAGGAAACTATCCCCCTCCCAGCAGCTTTAGCAACACCACACCAAGCTGAGGGACAGCATAGTACTTTATCTGGAAGCAATGAATGGGATGAATGCTGAATCCTTATTAACAACTATTGCTACAACCAGCTCCTTACTTCACTACATCAGCTACAACTAATACTACAAAACTTCTTCCGTTGCCGCTGTAGTTACTGAGAAAATCAGCAGGAGCCATGAGGAGGACTCGAACCCGCATACTTGGTGCTCCCTAGCTAGCGCCCTAGACGCCTAGTCCACCACACCATGACATCGTAAAAGCAACGCAACCTGGGATTCCACTGAACTCTTTAGGATATAATGATAGTCTCATTGTATAGCAGTATGTATTAACCATATTCTATAGTCTAATTGTCCTTTACGACTATGTACGATGGTCCGGTTACATAAAGTACTATCTAAACAGGATGGGTTGATATATGCCTAGCTTTTGTATATATATACACAGGCTGCCTGTCTCGCGACAAAATTAATTAATTAAATCTATGTGAAAGACTGCTCTCAAAATACACAGGGAGTACGTATTTATCATACAATTTCTTTTGTCAAACAAAAAATGTTGTTGATTTGGTAGATTCAGCTTCTTATAGGTAATTTTAATATAAATCATTTCTAATTCTGACTCATCTTAACCTATTTAGCACTATGATAAAACTACCCAAATACTGTAATCTACTTATTATATATTCAAGAGTTCTTACATTCTTGTACAGCCACAAGTCCACAAGGACTTGTACTATGGTCCTCGGAATACGACCCGGAATTGTCTAACAAGGTACCCATTTTACTGTTGGGTAAACAGAGGCTACAGTTAAGGATTGACGCCCGGTCAGGATACGAACCCAGGACAAAGCGCCCGTGAAATGCCATGTGAGTGTCTTAACCACTACACCACGGGGACTGCCACTGGATCTGTTTGTTTAGTCTCGATCAACTTTTGCTTCTGCTAAGCGACCATACCTGAGAAGACGAGCGCGCAGACTGTTGCAGCAGCAGCAGTTAACATGTCGCGTTGACCGTTGTCAC
The DNA here is from genome assembly GCF_040958095.1 of Procambarus clarkii. NCBI lineage: Eukaryota > Metazoa > Arthropoda > Malacostraca > Decapoda > Cambaridae > Procambarus > Procambarus clarkii. Next base: position 9,875,428 of record NC_091200.1, on the reverse strand, counting down.
CCGCACACTGGGGACTGGCCCACGGCACCGAGCTCCGCCTCCCTGGGACCTCCCTCCAGCTGAGATATCAGCTTACCTTTGGATTCAATTCCATAGTTGATTTCAATCATACAAAAGCTTTTGCTTTTATTAAATAATATATAATGACAACTATAATTAACCCAGAATATATCTGGCAAATACAGAAGCGTTATTATCAGGTTGAGTCAAAATAATATATTTCAGAATACCGAGCGCTATATTGTACACCCTTTGAACGAGTGTTTGTAAACAGGTACTTTCTTTTGTTTTATACGCGTGAGAATCTAAGTGCAATATGTACATTTATGACACTTATGAATCAGCGCGCCAGCTCTGTCCCATTAGTGATACATAATGCCGGTCCGCCCCACTAAGGCTCTAGCATGACACAGGGTCGTCACACGATACATATGTATAGTACCTGGGAGTACCGTTCCCACATGTATAGTACCTGGGAGTACCGTTCCCACATGTATAGTACCTGGGTGTACTGTTCCCCCACATGTATAGTACCTGGGTGTACCGTTCCCCCACATGTATAGTACCTGGGAGTACCGTTCACCCCACATGTATAGTACCTGGGAGTACCGTTCACCCCACATGTATAGTACCTGGGAGTACCGTTCACCCCACATGTATAGTACCTGGGAGTACCGTTCACCCCACATGTATAGTACCTGGGAGTACCGTTCACCCCACATGTATAGTACCTGGGAGTACCGTTCACCCCACATGTATAGTACCTGGGAGTACCGTTCACCCCACATGTATAGTACCTGGGAGTACCGTTCACCCCACATGTATAGTACCTGGGAGTACCGTTCACCCCACATGTATAGTACCTGGGAGTACCGTTCACCCCACATGTATAGTACCTGGGAGTACCGTTCACCCCACATGTATAGTACCTGGGAGTAACGTTCCCCCACATGTATAGTACCTGGGAGTACCGTTCACCCCACGCTCTTGTTCACCTTTGTGCGTGAAGCAACATCACAATGCGTGTGTTAAGACTATTCTGTACTCTTCACTTTGCATATGAGGATGACACCAGGGACGACACTAGAGTGACACACTAGGGAATGTTGCCCCCCATTGTGCCCCCCCCCGTGTCACCGTGGTACCCCCCCTTCCAGTGCTTTGTGTTCTCCTTGTCTGCGTCCCCCCCCCCCCTCATTGTTAGCGTTGAACTCTCCATCCCCCCCCCCCACGTCAGTGTTGTCACCTCCCCCCCCCTCCTTGTATCAGTGTTGCAGTCTCCGCTCAAGGGGTGAGGGAGGGGGTGGGCAGAACACAACCCTCCAACCCCCCACTGGCTGTCATAGGAGCAGTGGCTGCAGGAAGGCCGCACACATACCGTTACCCATCTGTCGTACACGCTGGCGAGTGACCGCAACAACTCCACGTGCCTTTGTCGCTAGTCAAGTGTGATGAGACCCCCACTGCTGGACGACCCGCCTGACGCTTCGTCGGGGGCCCGCCAGGGTCCTCCCTAGTCACTCTGGTCGACTCCACCGCGGGAGAAGCACCACCACTGTAGTTGTTCCAGTTGTGGCCTTGCGATAACTGTGGTGTAGTAAGATAACAGGTGATAATTTATACGTGCACGAGGAGTAACGTGATGCTTGGAAAACGTAATATCGGTGGTGTATTAGGCTAACAACCGATAACTGTGATACGTTGTAGAACTGCAATTGATAACTGGGGTATTTATAAAAACAACCATTAATAACTGGCCTATATGAGGAACTAATGTTGATAATTATAGCATGTTGTAGAACAACAATTTATAACTGTAGTATGTTGTACAAAAGCTTTTGGGAGTATGTTGAGTAACAGCCATTGATAACTGGTATATGTTATGCCAGAATGCGTATGGAACGGCAACTCATAACTAAGGTATACTGAAAAAACAGGCATTGATGATGGGTCTGTTGTGGAACTTCTTGATAAATGGTGTGTTGCAAAACAGTAATTGGTAACAGGTATATTGTGTAAAAGCTAATGACAAATGTTGTGGAACAGAAAATGATTACTATGGTGGAATATGAAGAGTATGCCGGTGAGAACTGTTATATGACCGACACACGACAATGTGGAGGCACATTCATCGGACGATGATCCATCCGCAGTATTAACAAAAGTTTCGTCCCCAAATCAAATGCGAGATCACTACAATAATTTGTAACGGTTTTCAAAGGATTGCAAAATATGTAGCCTATGAGCTGGAGCTGTAACCGCGGCACCACCGCACGGGGTGTCAACGGACCGTGAGAACCCTCACAACTAACTTCTGAATTCATGAAACTTTAGGCTATCTCAATGTCTATACTTTACCTACAAAAGGTTTTAATACTTTTAAAGGCTTTAATAGCTTCGTCAAATCTGTAGGAATCTAAAAGAGATTGAACGAGAATGTCTTGTTCTGATCAGGTCATAAAAATCAGGTACCAGCTAATTACTATGTTCTCTTCCAGCAAATCATGCCGACCTTCCTCTGTGGATGTTAAACTAATTTCTGCCACAGACGAATAAAAGCCTCGCTTGGCGAGGGGTCGTGACGGGTGGGGAGGGATCACATTATATTCTCGGATGAATGACAACTGGTGTACTCTCCTAATTGTATTCGCCCAGTTGTCCTTGCGGGGGTTAAACTTTGGCCCCTTGTTCCCACCTTTCAGCCGTCAGTCAACTGGTATACAGGTTCTGGAACCTATTGAACTCTATCATATCCACATTTGAATGTGTATGAGGTCTACTTCCACCACATCACTTCCTAACGCATTCCATTTTGTTAACTACTCTTGACACTGAAAAAATATTTCTAATGTCTGTTGCTCATTTGGGTAATAAGTTTCCACCTTATGTTCCCTTGTTCATGTTCCCCCCGTGGTTAATAGTTTGTCTTTACCATGTAAATTACTCGGCGAATTTTGTAGATGGTAATCATGTATCCCCTAACTCTTCTGTCTTCCAGTGACATGAGGGTTCAATTGCGATACTCATAACTCATACCACTCAGTTCCGGAACTAGTCTGGTGGACTAGAACAAGCCTCGGAACTTTGGCTTGTGTTGTACGAGATATGGACTCTACACTTGAGCCGCATTATTCAGGATTGTCTAACATGTGATATAAACGGTGTTGATGAATCCTTGCACAAGTTTCCAAAGGCAGTTCTTATCATGGCCAACCTAGCAAATACCTTTTGATGCGAGCTTCAAGGGACTGGTTCGGTGTGATATCGTCCCCTAGATCTTTCTCTCTACCAGATTCTTGAAGGATTTCGCCTCCCAGTTTGCATGCACCTTGTATCTGGCCTCCTGCTCCCTATACTTATTTTCATTACACTTACGTGAGTTAAACTAGTACCAATTTGTTGGACTATTCGGTCTGATGTGAGACTACACTTGTGTATACATCCTGCTTGATGCTTACATCCTCTTCATTGTCATTCAAGCAGTTGGCGCCGCCAACGACATTAAAGTTGACAGGTCTAATAAGAATGAGGAATAGCATCCTCAGTACAACTTTGTTCCCCTGTAATCAGAGACCGTATGCTATTTAGGCAAAAGCACCAAGATTTTTCTTAAAGATCTGAGTTCTAAACTCTCTGATACGACCAGATAACGAAGAACTGCGAGAATCCTGTTTCAGCGCCTGTGAGGTATTCAAGAGGAAATACCTACTCAGTCTCGGTTCCCTCTAGTCATTCGAGGAATTTGTGTTGATTCACAACCTCTTACTGTACATTGTAATCAATAATAATTTGTAAGCAATTTATTTGATCTAATAAAGCATAAAACAAACAAGAAAAAAGTGATTTTAGAGTAGTATAGTATTCATATGCCTCTGTGGGAGCGTACAATTTTCCCTCGGGTGCCGATTATTCTTTTCTCTGATGCCCACGGTCTTATCAATAGTCTCTCTCCCTCTTCCTGACTCCCTCTCAATCTCTCTTCTTTTCCTCTCTCCCTCTCGATCTCTCCCTTCTTCTCTCTCCATCTCCCTGTGGACCTTCCCTGAAATTTATACATTAAAATTTAGTCGGATTATAGTCAAATGATGGAAGAGAGCTTTTAAGCGAGTCGTCGCATCTAAGGATTGCAAAAGGCGCTCAAACACACAATTTTTGTTCCGGAAGGCTCCTAGCATGGTCATCACACACCCTCTCTCTGAAGGACGGCAACAGAGTATGGAGATTCTCTAGGCGCTCGATCGTATGCTGTAAGCAGTGTGATGAAACTATTGAGTAATGAGGATCAAGTATAGCGAAGATAAAACATTTAATTTATTTAGTTATAACTTTTTTTTTACCCATTCCTTTACTCTCACCAACGCGGCTTAAAATGTTGCAACATGAAGTTACATACCCAGCACTGCTTGGATATGAGGCCAAATGTATCTCACGTGCCTTAGCTGTGACTGGGTCTCATTATCATTGACAATTTTAGTCGTCGATTTCAACAATTCAGGACATGAAATTTGCACGGTGTTCATAGCCTATGCCACCAATTTACGTGCAATATTAAGCCCATGAAATTGATGACATTATTATATCTGTACTACCTACTCCTACTTTAAATTTAATATGCTTCATTATCTACAAGGTACACTGATGTAAGAGTATAACGTCATCCAAGACCTACTGGTAACGAATGCAATATCATTATACTTATACAAAGAACCAAGACAACTAAATGTAAATACGCTAATACATATATATCAATTACAGAGGTAACATTAACAACCCTGAAGACATCTCCCCAGCTGGAGCAAGTGTTGGTGGTGCAAGGTGATAGTGGCTTACACAGGGAAGCAAGACTGGAGCGAGAAGTGATCACAGGGGTTACTGAAGACAGCCATGGCCGCGGCCTCCGCCCCTTTCACCTGCCTCTTGTTTATAACTGGTAATATTGGTTTTGTTACTTGAGAAAGGTGCGAGTCTCTAAATGTTCAGTTAAGCATTTTATTTATTTGTTTTTATCAAGTATTGCAAGAGACTATTTAAAGATGTTAACAATTACAAAATGTATGCTCTCCACAGATATATTAAATGAATATAATTTTGGTTATATTCCAGATGTTATAAAAATACCTCCCGTTTCCTTTCTTAAACACTAAATGTTTCTTTTTCCTGTAGATTTTATGCTACTTATTAGTGTTAATTACTTGTCTCTCACTCTATAGTGTATCTCTCTTCTGTAATATAAATAACTCATTCTTCTTAATCTTAATTAAAAACATTATTTTATGGACAAAAAACTCCTTTGTTACGTTGTCAACACTTAGTCATTTCTACCGTCGACTTTATATTTGTTATCGGAATATGAAAATAAAAAAGTATCTTCTTTTATAATTGTCATTAATTTTCCTGTGTGGCGAGGCGTGGTGGGTGTGTGCCTGGCGCTGCAGGTGCACCAGGGTGACGGCTGCCTCGCCACCTGCTCCCTCCCCGCCACCTACAGACCCGTCTGCGGCACAGACTACGTCACCTACACCAGCTCAGCGTCGCTCCACTGCTGGAAGAAATGCAGAGACTCGAGTAAGTGTACTTATTTAATTGATAACTGGTTGATGTGCAGGCGAGCTTTCATGATCCAGTGGGAATCATCCTGTAATTGTCAGGTCGTGATAAATATAATCAAATGAATTTTAACGTGTCAAACCTAAACTTTTAAACAAACCTAAAACAATGTAGATAAACTTCAGAGGTCGAAGTAAGTGACTTTAATAAAATCAGGTCATGTAAATTACTACAATCATTAACAAGTGAATTTACAGAAAGTTAAGGAATGTGATAAACTAAAGCTGCTCGAACTTCATCAAAAGAAAATTAATAGGTAAAAAAATCCATATCTTAACATTTTTGCTTATTAACAAAATGCAGACAACTTTCCCACATAATTTGTTCATAAGCCTTGAACTAAATATAGTAATTCACTAATAATTCATAAACCATAATTGCTACTTTCAAACTAGAGGTTTCATCGCGGTTTAGGCTTTATATAGTTTTATAGCTGTAGTTAATAAAGTCACTAGATGTAAAGTGGTGTGGTTTAGCACGTACATTACAATTGAAAAGCAGCAGAGTTCGAATCTCATATATGAGATTCGAACTCTGTGCAACTATCTTCACAAGACTGTCACTTGCTTAGCAAACGAACTATGGGGTTCAGTTTCTGAACCCATTATGTGCCTGTTTTATTATTTATTTTTTATTATGCACCCCATACCCACCCCGTGGGCGGTGGTGGAAAGGGTTACAGGCACACAAATGGTTCAGGAACTGAACTTCATAGTTCGTTTAGCTAAGAAAATAAGTCTTGTGAAGTTAGTTACACAATTGTTAATATTACATACACATGTACATATATGTAATCCTTTCCACCACCGTCCACGGGATGTGTATGAGCTGCACAATAAAGATATGAAATGAAAAATGGGTATGTTTCAAATTTATTGCAGGAAACGGCTATCATCCGGCGAGAAATAAAGGTTTCGAAACTCCCATTCGTACACTCGTAACCCTTAAGTGTTTGAGTAGAATATGTAACTAGTTCATTTTATTTACTTGACTAAAATTGCATCTATACACTTTTTGGGCATAACTATATAAATTAACACTATATACATCACTCTGCATAAATGTTTGGAACCCATCTTATAACAAACGTCATGCTCTCACGCGTCCTCGGACTTGCACTATAAGGGTCACCATTCCAGTTAACACCATTAAATGTTTCTCTTTTCTCTCTCTCAGACCTGCGCGTGGCTCACCTCTCCTCCTGCGTCGACTGGATACTTGGCAACTCCTAACCACGAGAGGACCTGCATTGTAGCTCTAGTGACTGCATTTCTAGCACTAAACATTTGAGGAAATTATTATTATTATTATTGATTTTGACTACTGTTCAAGTCAATCTAATTCCATTACCCTTTAGGTCTTAGTAGTGACTTTTACTGTTGATATAGCCATTAAAATTCACATACTCGAATGCTTAACTCTGTAGTATCAACATGTTAAGTACAGGACCACACACTTGCTTCTCTCCTCTATTCTAATTGGAAGAATATTTTATATTTAGTTTACCTCAGTTGGTGTTGGTCACTTCACGGTTCCTGCGTTGCATTGTTGGTAATGTCTTAAGTTTTTAATTTGCCACAATAATATACAAAATCTTTATGTATTTGTGCCAGTCTGCGATACATAGATAGCTTACTAACAAATTTAGATTTAGAACAGTCTGTAACATTTCTAACAAAATTTTTTTTTTACAAATGATTGGTACAATAAACTTTTGTTATATATAAGAAATTTTATATTACCGGTTAATGTGATAATTTATATAAATATATATATAATAATATACAGCGCTTATTGTGACGTGTTACTCTCGGCAGACAAGCAAGTTTCCAAGCATATGGTCATTATTATTGTTGAGAAAATCAATAGGAGCCATGAGAAGGATTCGAACCTGCACACTTGGTACTCCCAAGCACATTGATACATCAAGTTAATGTGATACCATTATGTATTATTATTGAATTAATTTCATCATAACTACTAGTACAATTTTAATTATGAAAAACGTGTTGTTTAACTTTGTTTCAACTCATCAACTATATAAAGAAGATGCTGTGCTGAAAGTGATAATCTTGTGTGTAAACAAAATGTACTGTAATGGCAGAAAGCAGACACACCCAATATTCTTCTCTCACAAGTTCTGCCTAATCAATACCCCGAGTGCGGCAGTGTACACAGGTGTGCGTCCACAACCTGCCTGCCTCTGCCTGCCTATATCAACGCATATACCCCAGCCTGGCCGTACCCTCCCAGACACCCCCGCCTGCCTATATCTACGCATATACCCCAGCCTGGTCGTACCCACGCAGACACCCCCACCTGCCTATATCCACACATATACCCCAGCCTGACCATACCCACCCAGGGTACGGCCCTAAGCCCCAAATTTTTGTACACACACACATACACAGACACACAGGGAGCAGGCTGTAACAGCTGTCTAACTCCCAGGTACCTATTTATTGCTAGGTTATAGGTGCATCAGGGTGAAAGAAACTCTCCCCATTTGTTTCCGCCTCCACCAGGGATCGAACCCGGATCCTCAGGACTATGAATCCCGAGTGCTGTCCACTCAGCTGTCAGCCTTCTACTTTCTAGCCAGGTTAAGGAAAATGCTAGAAAATGCTAGGAAAGGTTAAGGAAGATTAGTTTTGGAAAATTGTATAAATGTGTGTAATTGTTGCTAACTGAAAATATCTATCACAATAATTGAAAGTAGATTGGAATAATACTCAAAAATTACCACAGTGAGGTTGGATCTTAGTTATAATTTAAGAATGGTGGTTGCGCACGCAGGCCAAGTGAGCCAGTCGAGGGGAGAGGCGCGCGCGCGAGCCCGCCTGAGGAGCAAGCGGCGCCAGTGTCGTTGGGACGGTTAAGGGGTGTGGATGTACGACGCTCCGCCTCTCTGGGCACAGCATGTGTACCCCGCTGCCCTTGATGCCCCTCGTTGGTACGTTGCTACCCTCTGCGTGACAATGGCCATTTCACTTAACTTGTGAATTAGCCGTAAAGATTTACTTGTTGAGAGCCATGCTTGCCGGCAGTGTAGAATATAGTATTGATTCGGTGCTTCCCGTGTTGACTTGTACCCGGGGCAGCTGAATAAGGGCGAGGGCAGCTGGTGATGGTCTTGAGAGGACACACGCCCCACTAAGGTGGCCAGCATTAACCCAGAAACCGGTGGGAGGGAGGAAGGAGGAGACATGGAGCTAGATCGACAGTCCCTGGACGAGTGGGCTAAGGACAAGCCCCTCAGCATCCTACAGTTGGACCCAGCAGATCGCGCTGTGTTAAAAATAGCAGGTAAGATACAGCTATTTACACCAATGTTGGCGGCATGTTTGGGTAACAGACATAATGTAAAGGAAAATACTTCATTGTGAGTAGAGAGAAGGCAGGCGCGGGTGTGTGGTGTTGGCAGCACTAAGCCAGACCCCGCCCTCGCCTGCTACATAACTCCGTGTGATTAATATTGTATTAGCCGACGTCTTGTGTCACTGGTCGAGCCATTGTCTCTCAAAGTGCTGCCCAACTTTCTAAACGATAAAATTGCCTTTGCATTGACATAGGAGAGGTCAATAAACCTTGCTGGGCTCATTGCTGCTTGGTTAACCACGTTCGAAGGCGTGTTCAAGGTTGCTCTACAATTAATGGTCTCAAACTTCACAAAATATATTGTCGCAACTCATCAAAATGATTAGGCTCTCACCCAGAACGTAACGGTGTGATGGCTGCGTCTCAGACACAGCAAGGAAATCAGTCGGCCAGTGATCATTGGTTGTAAGCTGTGGACCTAACTAACGGGAGGCTGTACTTGGCTTCCTGGAGCCTGGGTGGTCTTATGGCACCAGTTCTGAGAGTATTATAATAGTAAACATAAAGACTCATGGAGGTGTTCCTGTTAACCACCAAAGGCTACACTTAGAAAGCTTAGCTTCTGGCTATGTGGGAGAATATCAACTAAAAACTTATAACAGATAAATCACAACTCGGTGATTTTCTGAGAGGGTTCCTCTCACAAAGTCCACGATACTTTAATATCTGAGCAAGCTGTACAAATTAATGGGTATAAAGCAGTACACCCCATGAACACGCTGGTCAACCCGTGTGAACATTAATTTCATAAACTTTTAAGTGAGACTCATATGGTTTGCTAATCATAATTGAATATTATAATCTTCCCTAGTAAATGCCCGTGCTACTTGCAACTTTTGTTCCCAGTAGCTGAATCTATAACAACTAAAAAAACATGTCATACTTATGTGCCACTATAATGCCACTATAACCCTTTCCACCACTGCCCACGAGATGGGTATGGAGTGCATAATAAAGAAAGAAATTGAATCATACGAGAAAGGAAGGTCGTGTACATACATTTAGCTGTTATTACATTGTATTTTTGTTTTCACGTGATTGCATTATTTTGAAAACTAGGTTGAAAGATGCTGTAGAGTGGAATTAGAATTTAAATATTTATAGTCTATTTCAAATTTTGATGGTCGCTTCGTTGTTATGTATTGATTTGATTTTGGTTTTGTTATGTTCAAATTCCCCGGATGTAGATGATTTGAACAAATTGCTGCGGCATCATCAGTCTTGACCTAGATACTCATTTGCTTACATAATGGTGTTCGGGCATATGTAGCTCCGTGAATTCCTGGGGATGACTAGTTGATATGGTCATGAGTAATACAAAAGTAGAATAATTATTTAAGTTGACTCCTGGCGGTCACTGAACATGAGTAGGATCAGCTGTGGAGAGTAGAGTTGCTAACGGCACGAGCTTGGAATGTATTGTTGAATTTGTACATTCTCCTTACATTCATAGCGTGTCAGAGCTAAGAAAAACTTATGTATATAAATTTAAACGTTTCAGATGTGTACCAGAATCTTAACTTTATATTGAGGTTCCCACAATATATGGTTGTCGGTGAGGTTAAAGAGAGACGGAAGAGCAAAGTTTCCTTCTTCCTTGGTAACGCTGCGGTGAGTCAGAGGTGCCAGCATTTCAGAAGTTGCCCGATATTGTTTATTTTTAACCTTCTTACCGGTATAGTTCTGTGATTCTATTATTGCGTATAATCATTATTTTTAAATTCTAAATTTAAAAAATAGGGTGCGCCATATTGACAAAGAATAAATGATATTGTTTCAAAGCAAACAAATCCCTGTATTAACTTTATAATTAAACCCCGCTTCTGATAAGTGATACCGATGGCACGACCAAGATTGTGGCACTCCCTCGTTGCATTCCCCTAGGTATAATTAACCCTTTACCATCCATTTTATCCGCTTAGTTGTTAATCACTCAATATACATTATTTTTGCATGCCTTCATCACCGCAAATGTAAGTCGGAAGTGTGGACCTGAGGACGGTTACCGCGACCTCTGGCAACTGAGACGCCCTCCCCCCCTCCCCAACTGCTTCAGACCCCTCCCCTCCCCCCTCCCGTAACCGGTCGCTCTTAGTAGGTCCTCACGAGTTAAGATATCGCTCATTCACATTTTATCATTATTGTTATACATTATTTGTTTTGAAGACTTACAATGGGTTACGATAATCATAAAATCATTAAGGCTATTACAAACCAAATTTCATCTACAAATAGTTACTCATCTTGGAATTTCTCTGCTTCTTATTCTATAAGAATAAGAAGCGCGCGTATCCAATAATGTGTTGTATTACGATTATGCACAATAACACATATAATTGTGTACTAAATTTATGTTAACGAGTCTAATAGTTTTATAGTAATGAATGAATAACGAAGATGGCAAAATGGTGGTATTGGTGCCATGTTTGACGGCATCCAAAATCGTCAATGATGACATTACTAGAAGAACCAGCCTATCCGGTGTAATCAATACGGGCATAGGAAAACCACACAACCCTGTCCAGCTACAGCCAATACCCACACCATATGCGGCTGTTACATTCCATTCCTCATGGTCTTCAGTTAAGAGTTTTAGAACAAAAGGAACAATGCAAAGCAATAAATTATGCCTAATTTAAAGATCCATGCAAGTAATGATTTTTAACACCTAATTATGTTAACTTGTATTTCTATCTTATTAATTTTCAAAACTTCTCAAACCAATACTTTATTATATTTATAAATAGAAATTAGTAAACCACGAATCCAATGTTATAAGTTATCTCTTCAAATGGATATTGTGAACATTGTATATAGGCTTATATGTCCCCTTAGTTTTGTTTAATCATTTATTATTCATCCCATACCCATTCCGTGGGCGGTGGTTGAAAGGGTTAAAGAGGCACTTGGGTAAATTTGTTGAACACCTGTGGTAAAAAAATACATATATAAACAAAAGGGGTGGTAGGAAAAGGGTATCTGGAACTTGTATTGGTGAACACCAAAAAATCCCCTCTAATGCTTTGTATATCCCTTTCTCTGAGACTGGGTTCCCTTTCTAGCCAGAGGTGTGTAAATCACGTAGAAATTAACCAGCTTAAAATTAGAATCAACTTAGGGTAACTATTTAGTCAAAAGTAACAATATGTAGTGATGGACCACCAGAAAGTGGTCTGCATTACTTTCATATGGACCACCACCAGTTTGTCCATATTGAATATGGACAAACTAGAAACTTGGGGTGTGGAGTTTTCAGTTGCATATTGGATTGGGACTCATACAAGCTTGTTCGCATTTGTGTTGCTCACGTGGCCCACCACTCACGTGGCCCCACCAAGTGAGGAGATTCGATGAAATATCTATGCCCACCGAGCGTTGTGGGATCTTGGATAAATAGTCTCACGACTACCAAGATATTTATAGTCGTGTGGTCTAGTGGTTAAGGTACCAGGTATGCCAAGGTGCATAGTGCTCCTGGTTGTCTGGGTTCGAATCTTTCCTGGGTGTGGGGTTTTCAGTTGCATATTGGCGTGGGACCCATTCAAGCTTGTTCGCATATATATATATATATATATATATATATATATATATATATATATATATATATATATATATATATAATTTATTAAGATGTATTAATATACGAAAGTACTTAAGGAAATTCCTGTTTCAGTTCTTCCTCCGTGGTCTGACACTGTCATATATATAATTTGAAAAGAAATACCCGGTAGTTGCAATAAAAATAAAACGGTTTTTCACATTGTTGTGCAGGCGCCTAACGAAAATTTAAATATAGATATTTGAATGATCATATAAGAAAATGGGGCTGGGTGCATGCTCTCCAGCGTGTGAACATGGTCTACTGTGTGTGTGTTTTTTTATAAGCTAACCCACCTTCTCTGTTCTCAAGCCTGCACCATCTCTCTCAACGCCAGCAGTGCCTTTCAAGTACCTGTTCGATGTCTGTGTTTGCTAACTTCCCACTCACAAGCTGCCTTTCTTTGAGCTGCCTCGTTACTTGTGTGTTGGCCGCCCTCCTGCAGTCTCCTGCTATGTCTTCAGCAGTTACCTAGATACAAAGCATGGCATGTGTGCTTTTTGTATTTTTTTGTATTATTATTATTTGTATTATCATAGTGTACGTATCGTTCCAGAGTATTATCCTTCTTTTCTTCATCTCTTCTGATTTGAGATGAAGGAAAGAAAGATAATACTCTGGAACGAAACGTACACTATGATATGTGTAGGTTGGACAATATGGCTATTGTCCAACCACTTGGGCTGGACGGTAGAGCGACGGTCTCGCTTCATGCAGGTTGGCGTTCAATCCACGACCGTCCAAGTGGTTGGGCACCATTCCTTTTCCACAGTCCCATCCCAAATTCTTATCCTGACCCCTTCCCAGTGCTGTATAGTTGTGAAAATGAACTCGCACCTATTTACTCGGGTGTGTCTAATGGGCTTAATGAGAAGTGAAAAGTGATATTCGTGTACTTAAGCATGGCGCCCCAGGTGGCTGGGGCAGTAGAGGATGCTATACCTAGCTAGCCAAACAAACTTGGGTGGAATAAGATGAGCTAAGCCCTTACACTTTCCTTACACTTCACTTCCCTTACAGAGCTTTGTTTTATTACATTTGTAAACAAGTACCGTTGTAGGTTATATTTTAAACTAATATACAATATTAGTTTAGTGCATTGACTATATTATATAGGTGCTTTTATTTCATGTGACGTTAGTAACTTGATTTAGAATATCAATAATTTAGTATCGCAAATAATAATATTAATTTGTCATCCACACTTCAGTGGAAATAAATATTTCATTCACCTGGTCTCTAGGAGACTCGAACCGCGGACCCCACGAGTGTGAGGCCAATTGCTTCTGAAATCTTTCCTTGTTAGGACTGCCCAGTCGATAGAGCTTCAGCCTCACACGCATGGGGTCCGCGGTTCGAGTCTCCTAGAACCCAGGTGAATGAAATAATAATAATGTTTATTTAGGAAAAGTACCTACATACAGAATGACTTGCAAGCCGGATGTTGGATTTTTATATGGAGCTAGTATATACTATGCCTAAAGCCACTAATACCTTCGGCGTTTTGGGCAAACACTTCAACCAAGGGACAAAGACTCAACCACAGTGGTACTCACCCAGCGCTTATTGCCTTCACTCGAGTGTCGAGGATTTTTTGTGTTGTAGAGTTTATTATGTAGTAGCCTGTCAGGAAAACATATCCCGCTCAGCCGGCGCCTGGGAGTATCCCTGGCAAGGAGGCCTTACCTCCCGTCATCGAGAAAATCCGTAGGGGCCGTGATGAGGATTCGAACCTAAGCGCTGTGTATTCATCACCCGTCATCATTCTGTTCCACCCAAGATATACTCTCATGTATTCACCTATTTGTATGGGAGGAGTTTTATACCAGAATTGCATGATAAACCGCGTGACACTCAAAATATATTTTATGTATTGACTCGCTCTGCCACTGGTAAATTCATACGATTATCATGCTCCATTTTGGTATTACGTATTCATTGTCATGTTTTACTAAGCCAAGATCTCACAGAGTACATGTTTGTATAACGTCTTCTGCTGTATGTCTAAGGTTATCCTACTTCAACTGCCCAACTTATTAGTACTTGCTTATCATTAGTTTTCTTGCATAGCCTATAATTTTCAGTTCGTTTTAGTCATATTCCATATGCAGTTGAATAAACACGGTCATTGTTATAAGCAGATGTGTCGCAGCTAATCGCCTACATCTAACTTGCACACCTCTCTTAATTTAATGAAAATCTAAATGTATTCACCTAGTTGTGCTTGCGGGGGTTGAGCTCCGTTCTTTCAGCCCGCCTCTCAACTGTCAATCAATCAACTGATTTTTCACACACACACACACACACACACACACACACACACACACACACACACACACACACACACACACACACACACACACACACACACATTACGGGCCTCGTAGCCTGGTGGATAGCGCGCAGGACTCGTAATTCTGTGGCGCGGGTTCGATTCCCGCACGAGGCAGAAACAAATGGGCAAATTTTCTTTCACCCTAAGTGCCCCTGTTACCTAGCAGTAAATAGGTACCTGGGAGTTAGTCAGCTGTCACGGGCTGCTTCCTGGGGTGTGTGTGTGGGGTGTGGAAAAAAAAAAAGTAGTTAGTAAACAGTTGATTGACAGTTGAGAGGCGGGCCGAAAGAGCAAAGCTCAACCCCCGCAAAACACAACTAGTAAACACAACTAGTAAACACACACACACACACACCAGACTGGTACCCGAGCTGAGAGGTATGAGCTACGAGGAGAGACTACGGGAATTAAACCTCACTTCGCTGGAAGACAGAAGAGTTAGGGGGGACATGATCACCACATTCAAGATTCTCAAGGGAATTGATAGGGTAGATAAAGACAGGTTATTTAACACAAGGGGCACACGCACAAGGGGACACAGGTGGAAACTGAGCGCCCAAATGAGCCACAGAGATATTAGAAAGAATTTTTTTAGTGTCAGAGTGGTTGACAAATGGAATGCGTTAGGAAGTGATGTGGTGGAGGCTGACTCCATACACAGTTTCAAGTGTAGATATGATGTACACCTGTTGATTGACGGTTGAGAGGCGGGACCAAAGAGCCAGAGCTCAACCCCCGCAAGCACAACTAGGTGAGTACACACACACACACACACACACACACACACACATACACATACACATACACATACACACACACACACACACACACACACATATATATATATATATAGGAAGCAGCCCGTAACGGCTGTCTAACTCCCAGGTACCTATTTACTGCTAGGTAACAGGGGTATCAGGGTGAAAGAAACTTTGCCCATCTGTTTCTGCCGGCGTCGGGAATCGAATCCCGGTCCACAGGACAACCTATCCAGCGTGCTGTCCATTCAGCCACCAGCGCTACAACGCCATGTGGCTTGGTACCAATTCAGTACTGTATACGAGTAGTCTTAGTGTATAAGGGACAAAGTGTGTCTGACTTCAGTTGGTGTCTGCAGCATTCACCTGGCTTAGGGGATTTTGTGATCAATTGATTATTGTATAAGTTTAGATAAGTTTAGGGTAAATTGGATAAGTTTAGATTTAGGAAAGACTTGGGTAAATACTGGTTCAGTAACAGGGTTGTTGATTTGTGGAACCAGTTACCGCGTAACGTGCTGGAGGTGGGGTCCCTCGATTGTTTCAAGCGCGGGTTGGACAAGTATATGAGTGGGATTGGGTGGTTATAAATAGGAGCTGCCTCGTATGGGCCAATATGCCTTCTGCAGTTGCCTTTGTTCTTATGTTCTTATGTTCTTTTTGTCTGCGGTTTTGACAGATCAGCCAACATAGAGCGAACTCGCGGTTGAAAATCCAGCCACAAATATTGAAACAGGCCCGGTGGCGGATGTCTAGGGCTTACAGAGCATTAAATGTGTGTTTACAAGGAAGAGGTGTGGGTATTGGTGTTTGAGAAAATGTGAGACAGCTGTTGTGTGTAGAAGGAAGCTGTAGGGGTCTAGCCCATTCTTGGTCACAACTACCCCCGCCCCCCCCCTTCCCCTCCCCAACAATTCTTCAGGAGTCAGAGAAGGAAAAAGACTTGGGGGTTGATATTACGCCAGACCTGTCTCCTGCAGCACATATCAAGCGGATAACATCAGCGGCATATGCCAAGCTGGCCAACATACGAACGGCATTCAGAAACTTGTGTAAAGAATCATTCAGAACTTTGTATACCACATATGTCAGGCCAATCCTGGAGTATGCAGCCCCAGCATGGAGTCCATATCTAGTCAAGGATAAGACTAAACTGGAAAAGGTTCAAAGGTTTGCCACCAGACTAGTACCCGAGCTGAGAGGTATGAGCTACGAGGAGAGACTACGGGAATTAAACCTCACTTCGCTGGAAGACAGAAGAGTTAGGGGGACATGATCACCACATTCAAGATTCTGAAGGGGATTGATAGGGTAGATAAAGACAGTCTATTTAACACAAGGGGAACACGCACAAGGGGACACAGGTGGAAACTGAGTGCCACAGAGATATTAGAAAGAACTTTTTTAGTGTCAGAGTGGTTGACAAATGGAATGCATTAGGGGGTGATGTGGTGGAGGCTGACTCCATACACAGTTTCAAGTGTAGATATGATAGAGCCCAATAGGCTCAGGAATCTGTACACCTGTTGATTGACGGTTGAGAGGCGGGACCAAAGAGCCAGAGATCAACCCCCGCAAACACAACTAGGTGAGTACAACTAGGTGAGTACACAGTTTCCTGTTTCAGCAAGTTTGGTGATCCAAAGGGAAAGCGCCTGCTGTATCCTCGTTTCCTTACCTTGATGTAATGAGGATCAGTGTCTCCCTGCGGTCTGGTCCCTGACTAGGCCTCCTGGATGACGGTCTGGTTGGTCTATCAACGCAGTCTGACATTGAGTCTCTCTGGAGGATGGGTTGCTAATGACATGTTCAATGTAGCTGTAAATATAGCCATTTGTTTAAAATATTGTATATTTTTTAAACTTGCTTCTTGGTAGTTTTGGTTTAGTAATAACTTTGGCAGAGCTTGGCCTGTATTTGTCGGGGTCATTGGTCGCCATATTGACCACAAGGGAGGTGCGTGTTAAACTGTTATTCTTGGTGTCTTGCTGCTTCACGAGCGTGTGTGGTTGGTGGTACGGGTGTGTTGGATGCACCACCACATTCACGCCATCCTGCACTATTTTCTCACTTGCATAGAGAAACATGTAATACTTTACATCCTCCCAAACTTAATCAGTTGATCCCACGTATATTATGTTACTTGGTACTTTGTTCTGTTAATCAACAACCCTATTTGGTCTGATGAGGTCAGGGCTGGCCAGGGTATGGTGAGGAGAGGGCTGGTCAGGGTATGATGAGGAGAGAGCTAGCCAGGGGATGATGAGGTGAGGACTGACTGGCCAGGGGATGATGAAGTAATGCCATATCAGACAATGATCTTTCTCGACCCCTCACTTCAATGATGAGTGAGGGTCGGAAGGAGGAAGATCCTCTGACACATTTTTAACATAGCTTTATCTTTAAATACAAATATTATTGTATTGGAGATGGGTGATGGAGGGCGGACTAGGGAGTGTGAGAGGAAGCGCGGCAGGTGCTGGAGACCGGAGCCGCCGCTACCCACATGGTCTCACTCCACCCTCTGCCTTTTGTTCTTCCTTGCTTTCACCAGCATTTTTTGCTGTTTTCGCTTGCTCTAGTTACAGTTATAACAGTTATTTTGTAAACATTTATTTTGTATCAGTTGAATATAGTAAAGAATTGTGCTTTTTGCTGTATTTAGTTGTGGTTGATAAACAAACCCGTCCTCTTAAAATTACGTCGCTTTTAGCTCGTTTGCCCGTATGGCCAAAAATGGACGTAATTTGAAATGAAATCGGCTCACGAAAGTGATGTACTGTCCCGTTTTCTGTTTTGAGTCCTCCGGCTTGCTCGGTTAGATTAGGAGAGGAAACTTTCAATTAACGGTTTTCATGACGTTTTGAAACCTTAGACCTTCCTGCTCCCCTAACCTACCAGAGGAAACAGCAAAACTTACTGTTTTCGAAAAAAAAATCCAAAATTTATTTTCAATTATTTTTCAATTTCAAATTACGTCCATTTTCGGTCGTACGGGTAAACGGCCAAATGCAGACGTAATTTGTAAGAGGACAAGCTAAGAGTCTTCTGACACGGACGGAAGCGTCGATACTTTCATGTTTGGGTTATTTATTTCATCTGCTTTATTGTGGCTGAAACAAATGTTGCAGATGAGGACGGTATGAGCCGTGTGAACATAATCCTCGGTACAGGCAGACGGTAGACCTTGAGGGGGATCACTGAGGGATGGGAAAAGACAACCGGAACGCTTGGGTGAATGCCACAGGAAGGGGGGGAGGTAGCGCTTCTTCCTGTGGTGGGTCGTGGCGTGCCCCGCAGCCAAGCCCCGGGTCCTTGTGTGTCCCGGGACCCGCCACCACCTGACCGCCCACCTCCACCCGCAGTGTTACCATATTGGGCTACAAGTAGCTCCAGTATCAGTTATTGGTACTGGTAATGGCTCCAAAGAGCCTCCACTTCGGGCTATTCACTCCCGTGCCACCTTTTGGGTGGCTTAATCTTTATCAGTCAATTAATCATCACCTCAAAGATTATATTGGCAATATTGGAGTTGATTTGAAAAAGCGTTTTGCATTGGCACGCATTGGGCATCATATCTGTGTGGAGCTCATCTCTCACTTGACATCTTGAAGAAAGATATCCCAGTTTTGTTTCTTATCAAATGTACGTCATTCCTTGCACCTTGCCTGTTCTCACGCATCTGTAATAATAATAATATTGATTTACAAGAAGGTACAATGAGATTGTGAGATTACATAAAATTGGTATTTTTACATTTTTGCTAAGCCACTAACTTTCATAGCATTTCGAACAGGTCCCTAATCTAACTTCAGGTAAGATGAAAAGGTACAGTGTAAAAATTATTTTGATCAACATATAACAACAATATAAATTGACAGAGGTGATTACATTGGTGAATATATGTCTTAAGTAATAATATTGGGGAAGTGGATAAATAGCACAAGATAAAATGTGAGTTTGAAGCACAAGGTAGGAAACTATGGGGGTGAAATTAGTTACTTTTTGGTTTTACTTTTGAATGAGGTATAAGTTGGACAATATTTTAATTCATTTGGGAGTGAGTTCCATAGACTGGGTCCTTTTATTTGCATGGAGTGTTTGCACAGATTCAATTTGACTTTTAGGATATGAAATATATATTTATTTCTTGTGTGGTGCTCGTAGATTCCTTTACAGCAATCAAGGAAAAGTTTCAGATCAAGATTAGCATTTAGAAACAAGGTTTTGTACATGTAAAGAGCACATGAGAATGTGTGGAGTGATCTGACGAATTACCCTCCAACCTCGACTTCATGATAAGAGAAATATACATCTGGTTCTATAGAACTTCAGTATGTAGTATGTAGTTCAGTATGCAGGAGAGAGAGGGAGGTTGCAGATCAGTGTATCATTCACATTGACTTTGAATGCTGAGAAAAATCGTGCATCCTGATTATGCAAAGCTTCATGTTAATTTGGGCTTCATTTCCAATTATCTGCAGACAGTGGACTTAAACTACGAATTTTCTGCGCTTATGGCCATTAACAGACAAAACAATGTTAAGATCCAGGAAAAGCTTCGAAGTGTTTAACAAAGATGCCATAAATTTTTAGTGAGAGCTTGCAAAGAGCCTTCTATATTCCATTCCTAGTATTGCTGAAACGTTCAATAAAGTGAAGAACTAGTCAATAGCATATGCAGCCCTAGCTACACACGGCTACCATTTTCAGAACTTCTGTTGGTTCTAGCTGACCGCTCTAAGCTTGTGAAAATGAAAACCAGTGGCGTCTAATGTTAACCCACTGACTGGTCCGACATTGTGAGGGACAAATTCTAGCATATGGATCATTTTGGATCAGAGTAATAATAACTCCGCTGGAGAGCCCATACTGAATGACCTCGCTGAGTTTGCATTTAAAATATACAGCTTACCAATCAGTAATGCCCTAGTTGAAGAGGTATTTCCGAGAGTAGCATCTGTGAAAACTAAACTGAGAAATCGAATGGGACTAGACCTTTTTGACGTCAATCTTGAGAACCAGAACATATATATCAAGAAGTAAATCAGACTTGTTGCTCATAAATGTGATTCTGCAATACACAAGAATGAGGTTGTGGTTGCAGAAGGACTTCTTGATAATAATAACGATACACAGTGTTTAACTGAAGACGTGGAGGGGCTCCACACCCATAATAATGATGTGATTCATGCGGCGAATATTGGTAAGTTATCACATTTTTCATTAAACACATGCTATGATAATATTAATAAAACCAATAAAATCGTGGAGTGTTACTGTGTATTAAAATATATTACTTTGAAACCCGTATCAGTAACTAAAAATATTAGGCTACTTTTATTCCAAATGCGCTACTTTTAGTCCTTGGGCTCGCTACTTTCAGCAAGTATTCAGATATGGTAACCCTGCCTCCAGGTCCTGTCCGCCACGCCTTACCACTCCACAGTAGCCTTTAGCCTACCTTCGGGTCTTTGTGTGCCTTAGGGCCAAGGGACAACGAGATGAGGGTTGGCCAGGGGGCTGGCCAGGGGACGATGGGAGGTGAGGGTTGGGCGGCGGCTGGCCAGGGGACAATGGAGTAAGGTTCTGTCAGGGGATGACAGAACCCCTTGGGATGGGGCAAGGGCTGACCAGGGGGGACACAAAAAAAAGGTTTATAAGAGGCAATTGGACAAATTGCTGGTAGAAGTCTCTCATTAGGCGAGAGTCACCTAGTGTCCCTAATTATCACTAGGCAGGCGTGGATTGAGAGGCATTCTCGAAACCCACTACAGGTAAACTACTGGTAATCCCTCGCTGTTCCCCACAATAGGTGGTGATAACTATCTCTGCTTAATTAACAAAACTATTTGTTTTTCACTCGGTAGAGGAATTCCTTATGTTGTTGCTATAGTTACCAATCTTATCTAAATGAAGATAGCGTTGGAATGCTGTAGTTATATACTATCTCATCTTACACACAAAAATCACAATAGCGTGATGCATCAAATGAACAAAATGAACATTTGATGCATCAAATGGCCTAGTCGACTAAGGCAGCGTCTGGGATCATACCGGGCGTAAGATTGAACCCTCATCACGGCCCTTGTGGATTTGTTCTATTTCATCCTCGAGACTCCTTAAATGCTGTAAAAATAAAAAAAATATCGCGGTACGTACCTGTGAGTAGTCATCTGTGTCTGTGTGCATTTGTTTGAAGGTTTAGCTGTTTGGGTATAGGCTTCCTCTGAGGCGTTCTTGATCAAGTTACTGGGCACTCGTCTTCCAGCAGCCGACCTTGGGCACTTCTAAATACCTGTCTCACCCCTTGTTCTTATTCCACTGTTGACAGTGCTCTTCTTTGTTCCTGTTCTCTGCATGGCTTCCATCCCTCTACTCTCAATTCTTTAGGCTACTCCCATTCTATCCCTGGCTTACATTGGCATTCCTTTCAATGGTTCTGTTATCATCCTAGCCCCAATCTCTGTATTGTCACTGTATGGTGGAAGCAGATTCCATAAACAGTTTCAAATGTAGATATGATAGAGCTCGAGAAGCTAAGGAATCTGTACACCAATGAGCCAAAGTTCAACCCCCTAAAGCACAACTAGGTGAGTAGGATGTCTCTCTTCTCTCCTTTTGATATGCGAATCTATTCTTTAAGAGTGCCGATGGCTTGCCTATACTGGTGCTGCGTATTTCAGGATCTGTTCTAACGTATGAAACGTAGAGTTCTGAATGAATTCAGATTTTTAATGGCATACATACCTGTTGTTGGCCAACCTTGGATATGCAGTGGATTTCCTGTGGTTTGTGTCCTCAGGATATAGGTTTGGTGTGATATGTCTGTTATGGCTTTTTTTTTTGGGGGGGGGGGCAGTCTGGGAGTATTTCACCGCCCAGTAGGTCCTTTATGTCCGTCTTCCTTTCCCTAGCACTTCCAAACCTTCCTGCATATATATCGATAAGAGTCTACCCCAGCTGGGGGATCGTTCACATAATTTAGGAATAGGATGGTTTCAAAAACTGACCTCCTTGGGATCTCACTTGGCCGAGGGTCGAGAGACACTTCAAGATGTTACACCACCAAAGACCACATTCACTCCAAACATCTCCCACCTACGGGGCTACTCGTGCCCGTGCCACCTCTTGGCTTAGTTTTCATCAGTCAATCGGATCTCACGTGATATCTATGAGCTTGGTTTGTGTGTGGTGTTGAGTTAGGGTGTGTGTGTGTGGGGTGGGATCAGTGTGTGGCTACCACTTGAGCGTTGTTACCTGCACCCGTTGCTAACCTTGGAGCATGTCAGTGTTGGCCGCAGGGCAGGTAGGTGCACCTCCGTCGCTGCCGCCAGCCCTTACTGCACTAACCACTCACATTTACCTGGGAAGTAAAGACAATGAATTCTTCCTTCCGTTTCCCGCCATATATGTGATTTACGCCAGTGTATTTTGGTTGTTAATCTAATGTCTTCTGTATCCTCACCGCTTTCCTTAAACACTTGATACCTGCTTGATGGAGTTCTGGGAGTTCTTCTACCTCCCAAGCCCGGCCCGAGTCCAGGCTCGATTTGTGAGAGTTTGGTCCACTAGGCCGTTGCTTGGAGCGGCCCGCAGGCCCACATACCCACCACAGGCCGGCTGATCCGGAACTTCTCTTAGAAAAGAGTCCAGTTTTCTCTTGAAGATGTCCACGGTTGTTCCTTCTTGATTCATTTGCTTGGCTAGAGCATTCGTTGCCAGAATATAATTTTATGTAAACCAATCTGCATGTGTGTGTATAATAGTTGAGGTGAAATATAATTGCTGTGTTGACCGATATAAGGCGGTCGTATGTGTGACAATACGCTAATGACCACTCTTGCATGTTCTTGGTTACAGGTGTAAATATAGGCGGCTTGCGAGTATTAGTTACCTATAAGTATTTACCTATCAATGACTACGGGTGTTGAGTGTAATGTGCGTGCGAGAAACATTTCTGACAGCGCGAGAGAGATAGAGGGTGGGGGTGGGGGGATGGCAGCTCATTGGTCAAGCCCACTTTTTTATGTACTACAAAAGCAGTCTTGACACTTGTGATGGGAAGCCACTCATTGCCCACCGTCTGTATGTCTGTCTGTCCATCTTGTATTTTACATCTGCATAGCCCTTATCTCTAGTTATCTCAAGATAACCTCAAGAGGAGCCCCTAAACATTCTCTCCATGTGTAATGTTTGTACACATGTATCTCTCTTGCGTGTAAATTCTTTTGAATGTGTTCGTTTCCGTGTCCCAAGTGTGAGGTGTGCATTAACTCGTATGGTAGCCGGCGGTAATGTTAGGGGGTAACTGGCCCGGATAAACGGCTCCTTGAAATATTAGCATGTTTATTTATTTATTTATTATTATTTATTTATTATTATTTATTTATATACAAGAAGGTACATTGGGTTTGTGAGAATACATAGCATAGTACAGTATTTACACTCTTGTAAAGCCACTAGTACGCGCAGCGTTTCGGCCAGATACCTGTCAATGTGTTGGGTGTTTACAACCATGTGTTTACAACCCTGCCCAAGTGCCGGAGCCTCCATGTTGCTGCACCTCACACACCCTATGTTGCCTCCCCGGGGCCTCGGTCATAGCACACTCCCAAGAACGTTTGGCAGAATATGATCAGTCTTCAGGTGTATGCTCATCGTACAAGTAATAATCCAACTATAAATTACCTTTGAGGTGAGACAGTCCAACCTGACTATTGTCAGTATCTCTTGGCAAGTGTCCTGATTAAGTGAGGCTTCTTCCAAGTCATGACACTTTGTCTTCTGTTCAAATCACGTGCAAAGTAGTTACGCTTTGTGTTAGGTATAGGTCGCATTTCCTAAATAGGCAATTATTTGTGAAGGGTATGTGGAGGTGGTGCGAACTTGCTGCTGAAGGTGCCAGGGCGGGGAGGGGTGCCAGCGTGTTGGCACTCGTGGTGGGGGGGGTTGCCAGGCGGACCCGTGACGGACGTCATGCACAACAAGGTCTGACAGTTACTGATTTGGACGTGTCAGGCGCCATGAGGTCAATAAGTCAGAGTTATGCATGAGACGGCGTCCGCCAGGAAGCTGCTACTGCTGGAGAGGTGGTGTCCACGGGTTCTCCTCCCGTCACCCCCACCCACCAGGTGGACAATAACCCACATCTCTACTATATTATGTCTCCTTTATATTTTGTTTCACATTAATTTAATCAGTTGCATTAACTTCATCCCAGTCGTTATAGTTTGTTCTAGAACAATTTTATTAAATCAGAGCGTAATACTTTGGCATTTATTCATGTATTTTTGTGTCCACTCTCACAAGGCTCACAAGGACCAGGTGTTCATCCAATATATTACCATTAATGTTATGGAAGTAATAACCTGACAAGTCAAGCTGCGGCTTGATCCTGACAGTGGCACGCTTTTGGCCAGTTGACTTGCTCATCCTGGCTATTTTGTTGGTTGTGTCCCCCCCCCCCCCCCCCCCGTCCTCAGCTGTCAGCGAGCCTTACTCACCTTGGCTTCTGTGGCAGCTGGACAAGAAGTGCCGGCTGCCACACATTCATCATGATGTTTAGACACGTAGTGCGGGGGATAAAGTATGCCAGCTTGACACTTGCCTTTATAGTCAACTTTTGTACTGAATTATTGACAACATTTTGTCCACTCTCGCAAGTTATACCATAACAAATGTATTCGATATACGATTTTTCGTAAGGATTAGATTGTTATATTAGTTGTTATGTATTTTGTTGGTATTGTATAAATTGAAGCTATAAATATAGCACATCTTCTTGAGGTTATCTTGAGATGATTTCGGGGCTTTTTTAGTGTCCCCGCGGCCCGGTCCTCGACCAGGCCTCCACCCCCAGGAAGCAGCCCGTGACAGCTGACTAACACTCAGGTACCTATTTACTGCTAGGTATCAGGGGCATAGATTTTGTCGTCGTTGTTTTTTTAAGATGATTGTTGTTGTGGTTGTTGGTGGTGCACGGCGGAAACACCGGGCCATCCTCGTCACCACTCAGTGTTCACCACACCGTGTTCCTTCAACCATTAGTCTCCTGAAAAAGTTTACTACTTTCTAATTACCGTCCGCCCCCTACATCTTATCCCGCCCAGTGTGCGCATCCCCAGTGTCCCTGGCTGTCACCCTCCTGCTGCTGGGGCGTGTGTCCCTGGCTGTCACCCTCCTGCTGCTGGGACGTGTGTCCCTGGCTGTCACCCTCCTGCTGCTAGGACGTGTGTCCCTGGCTGTCACCCCAACCTGTCCTCTTAAAAAGAACGTCGCTTTTGGCCGTTTGTCCGTATGGCCGAATTTGGACGTAATTTGAAAATGAAAAAAAAAATGAAAATAAATTTGGGATTTTTTTTTCAACAACAGTAAGTTAAGGGTCCTCTGATAGGTTAGGTGGGCAGGAAATTCTCATAAAGTTTCAAAACGTTATGAAAAACGTTAATTTAAAGTGTCCTCTTATAACCTCTGCGCGTACGCCGGACGGCTCAAACAGAAAACGGAACAGAACGTCACTTTTGGAGTCGATTTCATTTCAAATTACGTCCAAATTTGACCATAGTGCGCATACCAGCCAAAAGTGACGTTCTTTTTGAGAGGACGGGTTGGTCACCCTCCTGCTGCTGGAGCGTGTGTCCCTGGCTGTCACCCTCCTGCTGCTGGGACGTGTGTCCCTGGCTGTCACCCTCCTGCTGCTGGAGCGTGTGTCCCTGGCTGTGTCCCTCCTGCTGCTGGGGCAGCAGATGTGTTAAAGTGAACGGACAGAAAACATCGTCAATACCCCCTACATATGTATGGGTTGGGTTAGGTATTTATAGCCTCGTTATTGTGTCTCTCTACACCTCAATAAGAATTGTTGTGTCACAACTTACACGCAGCAAGCTGTGTCTATGCAAGAGCAAGGTTGATGACATGCTCGGCCTTGATGTTGTCTTGTGTAACCTTAGCGTTGAGGGGAAGTGCTGTGAGGGTGATGAGAAGACTGCGTATTGAGCAAGAGGAGGAGAAGCGAATGTGTCAGTGGTCTTGGCTCTGTGGGACCCGGAGCGTGAAAGTCAGGTTCCGCTCTGCTTAAGTGCACATTCCCATCCTCACCGCACCTGTCCTGCACCACCCACACCTGTCCTGCACCACCCGCACCTGTCCTGCACCACCCACACCTGTCCTGCAACACCCACACCTGTCCTGTAACACCCACACCTGCTATACTCACATCTGTCCTATACCACATGGACATGTTTCTTAACTTGGTTTCCTTGAGGTGTTTCCGGGGCTCAGTGTCCCCGCGGCCCGGTCGTCGACCAGGCCTCCTGGTTGCTGGACTGGTCAACCAGGCTGTTGGACGCGGCTGCTTGCAACCTGACGTATGAATCACAGCCTGGTTGATCAGGTATCCTTTGGAGGTGTTCATCCAGTTCTCTCTCGAACACTGTGAGGGGTCGGCCAGTTATGTCCCTTATGTGTAGTGGAAGCATGTTGAACAGTCTCGGGCCTCTGATGTTGATAGAGTTCTCTCTCAGAGTACCTGTTGCACCTCTGCTCTTCAACGGGGGTATTCTGCACATCCTGCCATGCTTCCTGGACTCGTGTGGTATTATTTCTGTATGCAGGTTTGGGACCAGCCCCTCTACTATTTTCGAAGTGTAAATTATTATGTCTCTCCCGCCTGCGTTCAAGAGAATACAGATGTAGGCTCTTTAGTCGGTCCCAGTAGTTTAGATGTTTTACTGAGTGGATTCTAGCAGTAAAGGATCTCTGCACGCTCTCCAGGTCAACAATTTCTCCAGCTTTGAAAGGGGCTGTCATTGTGCAGCAGTACTCCACTCTAGAGAGCACTAGCGTCTTGAAAAATATCATCATTGGTTATTGCATCTGTTGTGTGAAAGGTTTTGTTATCCATTTTTCTTTAAAGATAAGGTCTTCCGTCATCAGTACACCCAAATCCTTTACATTGCCTTTTCGTTTTATGTTATAATTTGACTGCGTTTTGTATTGTATTTAATTGTATTTGTAGTACTTGGGTGGAACACTTACAGCTTTGTGATTCGAACATTAAACCACCTAAACTAACGTAGACGTTACTATTTAGAAAACGTAACAATCAAAATAACCTAACCTGAATTAAGCTCTTCTTAACGGTTTGTTTTACTTGATTATTAAACCTAAACAAATATATTTTCCGTGGAAAATCAAAGAGAGAGAGAGAGAGAGAGGGAGAGAGAGAGGGAGAGAGAGAGGGAGAGAGAGAGAGGGAGAGAGAGAGAGGGAGAGAGAGAGGGAGAGAGAGAGAGGGAGAGAGAGAGAGGGAGAGAGAGAGGGAGAGAGAGAGAGGGAGAGAGAGAGAGGGAGAGAGAGGGAGAGAGAGAGAGGGAGAGAGAGAGAGGGAGAGAGAGAGAGGGAGAGAGAGAGAGGGAGAGAGAGAGAGAGAGAGAGAGAGAGAGAGAGAGAGAGAGAGAGAGGGGGGGGGGGAGGGGGAGGGAGGGTATATGACACTTGTGTTGATTCAAATGTGTTGCAGTGTTCCCTGAAGTATTAACCGTGTTAGTGATTTCCTGAACTTTTAAGTATATTGTGTGGTTGTGTTGCCATAATGGCGAGGTGGTGGTGGTTGGCCACAACACCAGACGAGTGTGGGCGGCAGTCTGGGATATGCGGCACTGACGTCACACCCCCCCCCTCCCCCCCCCCACCCTCCCCCCCCACCCCCACCCTCCCCTCCCCCCCCACCCCACCCTCCCCTCCCCCCCCCCACCCCACCCCTGGCGACGACACTTCAACAGTCAATATTGATGCTCAGCTTGCTGCCCCATTAACAAAATATCTTGTCCTTCCCCAAAACCCAAAAGTTAAAACTGAGCATTAACACAGCGAGTGTGTGTTATTGCGTTCATTAATTAGGTTGTTAGGTAGTGTTTGTAGGGCGGAGCGTGACAGGGCGTGGGAAAGCGAGGTTGCCATGACGACCATGGCAGGAGTCTCGGTTGTGTCTCCCCGTGACGTCGTCTGATACACGTTAGTAAAGTCAAAAAGGAGATGCTCACTAGAAAGTCAATAACATACAAAGAAGCAAAAGCGAGATAAAATAGTCATTAACAAACATTAAAGAACCCGAAAATAGTGTTCTGTACAAAATTCAAAGCAAAAGCTACATGTTATTGGACTGTTGCTTAAGAGAGAGAGAACATTGGGTGACCAGTGAGAAATGAGCATAATACTTAGGGACACAATTCGTCTCAATGGTCAGTAAAACACTAAATACATTGAAGAATTAACATTTCAATTTTGAGATATATACAAGAGTTGTTACATTCTTGTACAGCCACTAGTACGCGTAGCGTTTCGGGCAGGTCCCTGGAATACGATCCCCGCCACGAACAATCGTTGTTACAACCAAGTACACATTTTACTGTTGCGTTAAACAGAGGCTACAGTTAAGGAATTGCACCCAGTAAATCCTCCCCGGCCAGGATACGAACCCATGACATAGCGCTCGCGGAACGCCAGGAGAGTGTCTTACCACTACACCACGGAGACAAATTAATTCTCTTTGAATGTAGCTCCACTTCAGTCCCTCATTTTAGGTGCCGTTCTAACGACACTGGAATGTGAAGAAGCCCCGGACACCATAGCCATACAAGGAAGGAACAGATGGAAACATATAGAGATGGGTCGTCTACTCACTCTGACAAACGGAGCCCAGAGAGCAAGTCAACCAAAGTGTGATCACCACCAATGAGGCTCCGTTATGGGGCGCGCCACAGTGTTTTCTTCAGGTTTGTGTGTGTCACGAACACAAGCGATCGCGCAATATTATCATTTGCAAAAGACATTATCATTTTTATTACAGAAGACTCTATAGAGGCCAAAGCAAATCTTGAAATTCATGCAGGCTGAGCTATATAAGGTGCCACACAAACTAGCTTATCTTGAGGTTATCTTGAGATGATTTCGGGGCTTTAGTGTCCCCGCGGCCCGGTCCTCGACCAGGCCTCCACCCCCCAGGAAGCAGCCCGTGACAACTGACTAACACCCAGGTACCTACTTTACTGCTAGGTAACGGGGGCATAGGGTAAAAGAAATTCTGCCCATTGTTTCTCGCCGGTGCCTGGGATCGAACCCAGGACCACTGGATCACAAGTCCAGTGTGCTGTCCGCTCGGCCGACCGGCTCCCTGTACAGCTTAATGTGTACACAGAAATCACAATAGCGTGATATATCAGATGAACAATTAGCTTTTTTGAATTACAACAATTCTTCATTAGCTTTATGTACAGAATGTAAAGACACATTTAAACCACAGGTGCTATTTTCACAATTAAAAAATAAAAAGCTAAGTATATACGGCCTGCGGAATGCTGCACCAACAGCCTGTTCTGTTCAGTTACCTCAAGACTACCTCCCGGCCGGAAACTTTAAACAACTACGGGTAATAATGTCGGAAAACTTTACCTTTCAAGAACACAATAACTAAAAACAAATATAGAAATAATTTTTTCTTCTGAAATATGTTTTTATTGACACATATTTGCGCAGTTACCGTAGACTATATACAGTGTGTCAAGACCTAGCTGTGTGATGCTAAACAATCCCCGTCACACAGGATGTTTAGTCATACCGGATCAAAATTAGTCTGCCGTGGCAGACTCCGGGTGTATTATGAGGATATCATCAAGAACGCGAGAGTGAGTAAAGTTCCAATGATACTAAGAAGTCTGCCATCTAGCAATTATGGATACCGGGTTGGATACCAGGTAAATAAGGGATAGTAATCAAGATTGGAATAATCTTGAGGTTATCTTGAGATGATTTCGGGGCTTTAGTGTCCCCGCGGCCCGGTCCTCAACCAGGCCTCCACCCCCAGGAAGCAGCCCGTGACAGCTGACTAACACCCAGGTACCTATTTTACTGCTAGGTAACAGGGGCATAGGGTGAAAGAAACTCTGACCATTGTTTCTCGCCGGCGCCTGGAATCGAACCCAGGACCACAGGATCACAAGTCCAGCGTGCTGTCCGCTCGGCCGACCGGCTCCCTAATACGTACAGTGCGTGATTGGGTGATTAGTTAAGCTAGAGGTTGAGTATATTACACTTAAGTCAGTTGGTGAAAACAGGTTGCAGGTAGAGTGCATTGGAGTTCACTATCCAACGTAGGTCGATGTTAAGAGGCAATGCTGGTGTGGAAGTTGAATATCGAGTAGATGTGTCGTGTAGAGTGCTTGGACGGGCGTTGCTTCTCGTGATTGCCACACATAAATATGAGTTTGATAGCACGAAATAACACTAACCTTGGGTTATAATGTAGAGTGTCTGAGGGGTCAGGATATACATGCCACACCGACCTGGCTCGGGTTCTCGTCAGCTGACCAGTATTGATTGGTGAGGAACCGCCCTTATCCCTAGTCTCACAACCTACACTTGGCGGGAACTCTCATCTTTGTTCATCCTGATACTTGCATAGTGCCACTCCTCGTTCATCCTGCCACGTGCACAGTGCCACTCCTTGTTCATCCTGCCTCGTGCATAGTGCCACTCCTTGTTCATCCTGCCTCGTGCATAGTGCCACTTTGTTCACCCTGCCATGTGAGTGCCACGAGTTGTCCCATGGCCGGGACGGGAGCCGGTCGGCCGAGCGGACAGCACACTGGACTTGTGATCCTGTGGTCCCGGGTTCGATCCCAGGCGCCGGCGAGAAACAATGGGCAGAGTTTCTTTCACTCTATGACCTTGTTACCTAGCAGTAAAATAGGTACCTGGGTATTAGTCAGCTGTCACGGGCTGCTTCCTGGGGGTGGAGGCCTGGTCGAGGACCGGGCCGCGGGGACACTAAAGCCCCGAAATCATCTCAAGATAACCTCAAGAACCTCAAGATAAGATGGTGCCGCTCCACGTTACTTCACGTAACTGCAAAAGCTGTATATTGTCGCGTTTATGTAGTCACATTTAAAGTTTGAAAACTGTAAAATCTGGGAATGCCATCTCAATATTCCCTATTTTTAAATCATATGTGCTTACCATCCTTAAACGCTGCTCGCAAGTCACTCTCCCTATCAAATCAGGAGATACCTGAAATAGAAATGATACAGAGAACATATGCGACACTCTTAGAATCAAAAAATAAAGTTTCTGGAACCATCTCAAAGTACCCAAAATGTATTCTTTGGGTTGAAGCCGAGGTAGACGACACATAATATATAGATGGAAAATATTGGAAGAACATGTCCCAAATATTCACAATAAAATAACTTACTGGAGCGATTGATATGGTAGGAAATGAAGAATAGAAACCCCAGTCAAGAGTACAGGTGTCACAGGCACAATCAGAGACCACTATGTAAACATCAGAGGTCCACGGATCGTCAACCCTTTCCATCAAAAATGCGAAATATTACTGGAACACAAGTAGCTGTTTTAAGAGACAATTGGACGCCCAAGTTTCTGCAGGACGCGCTGGATCACCCGGGTTGTAATGAATATGCGAGCCAGTCTGACAACTTAAAAGTTATCAGTCAAGTTTACCGCTGATCGGGCTTGGGAAGCCCGATCAGGGGTTTGATTTCTCGATATCGACTACAGGTAAACATTTCCTGCCATGCCTTGACACGCCACGACTCAATGGAACTTCATCTAAGCTCACGTCTTACTATAGCAGCCTAGGACCCCTTGGACTCGAGCACCCTTCATTTCTCAACACATTGAGGTAATACTCGCCGGCAGTAAGTGTAATGTTCCGGCGGTGCTAAATTTACTGGTGTCAGTGCTTGCGTGACTTTGAACTACATGATGGTGTCATGCCGGCGGCTATAGTGTAGGTGTGTGTTTGATCAGTGCACCTGGAGTTCCTGATACTCATCTGAACGATGGCGTGGGGTTATTATTGACACGGTAAACAGGTTCAGACGAGTGTGACGCCAGCACACCAAGGGCGCCTCGTCTGCGTCCCCATGATTCATTTTTAAGGTTATTTGACCTGCCTGAAACTAGTGTTGTCTGGTCAAACATGAGCCCTTTCTTCACCTGTTACCCGGTAATAGTCTGCTTAGAATTGCTTGGCGTTTCCGTTCTCCGGCGAGAAAGATGGAAGCTTTTTCGGAGCGTGTGTTTGAGTGCTTGGGCGTCGGTGGAGCGCCTGTGGGGGTCCCGGCGGGTCTGCCTTCTACCTGCTGATCAAACTCCCACAAGCATAAAGCAGCCGAGCTAGTATAGACTTGGGTGACTTACTGAATGTTCTGCACTATATTGTGTTCCTCGTGGCAGCGTGCCAGTGAATATAATATTAAGCTTTATAATATCCGGGACAACCAGTAGGAAGTATTCTTGGCTGAGAGTATAGCATTATTATCTATTGTATTACACTGTTCTGCTTCACAACATCAAAACCAGTTAAATACATCACTGTAGTTAACATAACAGCGTCCATAGCACAAGCGGCCGGTAATATTCTTGTTTGGAGAGAGCGTTATGTAACCACATACATTATTCATTTGTTTCGGGGTGAATGCACTATTAATTTAGTTAGGTTAATTAGATTAAACGCTGCTGTTACCTCTTATTTTGGGACTTATCAGTCAAAATATATATGAAAGTACAAGAATACCTCGTGTGCAAAAAGTTGGAGGAACATACATGTTTAGAGTAGAGTTGACTAGTGAATTACAGAGGAAGAGAGCGACCACGTGGAGCGCTCCCCCTGGCCTTCACTGCTCAACATGTTTCATTAAATTACTTTAATGAAACCCATATTATGGTGTTATCACTGACGTGTACGACATCTTACACGCTCAAAGTTTATATATTTCATTTAATGCACATTTATTTTTGCTATGCGTAATGTCATAATGCATATGTCCTACCTTGAGGTGCTTCCGGGGCTTAGTGTCCCCGCGGCCCGGTCGTCGACCAGGCCTCCTGGTTGCTGGACTGATCAACCAGGCTGTTAGACGCGGCTGCTCGCAGCCTGACGTATGAGTCACAGCCTGGTTGATCAGGTATCCTTTGGAGGTGCTTATCCAGTTCTCTCTTGAACACTGTGAGGGGTTTGCCAGTTATGCCCCTTATGTGTAGTGGAAGCGTGTTGAACAGTCTCGGGCCTCTGATGTTGATAGAGTTCTCTCTCAGAGTACCTGTTGCACCTCTGCTTTTCAACGGGGGTATTCTGCACATCCTGCCATGTCTTCTGGTCTCATGTGGTGTTATTTCTGTGTGCAGGTTTGGGACCAGCCCCTCAATTATTTTCCACGTGTAAATTATTATGTATCTCTCCCGCCTGCGCTCAAGGGAGTACAGATTTAGGCTCTTTAGTCGGTCCCAGTAATTTAGATGTTTTACTGAGTGGATTCTAGCAGTAAAGGATCTCTGCACGCTCTCTAGGTCAGCAATTTCTCCAGCTTTGAAAGGGGCTGTCATTGTGCAGCAGTACTCCACTCTAGATAGCACAAGCGTTTTGAAAAGTATCATCATCGGTATAGCATCTCTAGTGTGAAAAGTTCTTGTTATCCAACCTGTCATTTTTCTTGCAGTTGTGACGGCTACTTTATTGTGTTCTTTAAAGGTAAGGTCTTCCGACATGAGTACACCCAGGTCCTTTACATTCGGTCTTTACATTAGGTCCTTTACATGTCACTTATAAATAAGTCACGGCATTTATATTAACTCGAATTAATAAATAATTGTTTAAATATATCATCTATCACACATAATTGTATATCATATGTGGTCGTATTGTCCGTGGTTAGACCTATGAATTATAACAAGGCTTACAAGTATTGTAACAACTCCTGAACTGTAAGCAAGGTGCTCTAAATTGTGGCAGATATCATCATGCCAGCTCTATGGTGACAGATCTATTCCCTTTGAGTAAATATACCTTACTAGTATAGTGGGGAGCCGGTCGGCCGAGCGGACAGCACGCTGGATTTGTGATCCTGTGGTCCCAGGTTCGATCCCGGGCGCCGGCGAGAAACAATGGGCAGAGTTTCTTTCACCCTATGCCCCTGTTACCTAGCAGTAAAATAGGTACCTGGGTGTTAGTCAGCTGTCACGGGCTGTCCTTCCGCGGGGACACTAAAAAGCCCCGAAATCATCTCAAGATAACCTCAAGATAGTAAGGCCAGAGCAAGACAAAGACACCTTGGCACTGTGCCTGTGTTTGTGTTTTTTGTGTGGTTGAGTGGAGGGGGGGGGGGGTTGTCGTCGGCCTGGGCGTGTCTCCTGCCGCCCCCCAGCCCGCCCTCCCTCCTGCAAGGCTTTGTTTTCTTTTTTTTCCCGGTCACACTGTAAAAAATGCAACTGTTTTGCCTAACCAGAATAACCAGAGACGCACGAACTCAACCACCTCAACAACGTATTAAGGCCGATACATAGAAAACTTCACTATTATGGCTCTTTTGTTTTAACTAATCGTCTTATTTATACGAGAATGGTCTATTCCATAAAGCACTTGGAATTCCATTAAACACGCACTAACACTCTAAAATAGTGATGGCAAATCTAAAAGATTGTATATGTGATTGATTAAAATCTCTATTGCCTTAACAACGTTAGGCAATAT